>NW_004524706.1:7810631-7812416 GCF_000260255.1 Octodon degus
CTCTCTCTCTCTCTCTCTCTCTCTCTCTCTCTCTCTCTCTCTCTTTTTAATAGAAGAGCATATTGTAATTGTCGAGTTGAAGTAAACCTGTGCAAACATATTTTGCAGCCATGTAACCAGGATCCTATGCATGAACAGAATAAAGCCAGCATTCAACTATAGGTCTGTTATATCCTTTAACATCTTGCCAACCATAAGATTGATTTTAGGAGGCGTTATGCCAAGGAAATTTTTATTTTTGGTGCTGAGGAGAGAGTCTATGGCATCATGCATACCTAGCATGCACACCCTAATGAGTTACAACCTCATTCCTAGGAAATCAACTTAATTTTGTCTATGTCTTAAATTCTTGATTTGATAGTTCACCTATTACCACATAGACCCAACAGTTTCATGGTAAAAACCTACCACAAATTATAATTACAGATCTTTATTTAAAAATTTGACCTGCCAAGTTAGCGTTTTCCAACAACTCATGGAACAGGAACTTTCACAGGCTTCACAATCTTCTGCTTAGGTGCTGCCTTTGTAGGAGCCTTAGCAGCAACCATTGCAGTCTTTATATGCTTGCTTAGCCTTTTTTGCTTCCTTGGCAGCCCTGATAGCTTGATCTTTTTGGGCCTTTCTAACTTCTGGTTTCTGATTTTTCTTGGCCATTATGTCAGCAAGAAATGTACCAGTGATGGCTCTCTAATTTTACTGCTCATTGTGTTCTTTTCTTTTGAATGTCTTCGGACTGTCGTTTTTTGTGCTTTCTTCTAAGAAGACAGCCCAATTTATCTGCTGGGGATTTCTCTTGGAAAGGAATGCAGACTCCCATTTTGCATTCGGAAACTGGAAAACCTTCTTCTCCATCCTGATGTGTAGTGCCTTCTGTATTCTGGGTAGATCTTGTACCTGCTGAAGCTTCATGACAGCAGCTGGCAGTCAAGGCAGAAGATGGTGAAAAAAAGTGGAATCTATTTCTTGATTTTATTCCACTTCATTGATTTGTCTGTTTCATGCCAATACTGCACACGTTTATTCTTTCAAACAGAAACTATAATATTACAATGCTATCTATATTCTACTTAGAGAAAGCAGAATGGTGGTTGTCAAGGGTTGGAGGGAAGAGCAATATAGAATTACTTTTTAATGATCTTCGTTCCATTTTTATTTTTAAATTTTATTTTTTCCCAGTATTTTAGGGAAAGGTCTGCAGGGTGTTCAGATTCTCGCTTCTAGATAGGACCCCTAGTGATTCTCCTTTTTACAGTCTCCTAAAGGCTGGAAATACAGATGTGCACCACCATGGCCAATTTCAGTTGCCATCTCAGCCCGCCTCGGGGGTGGGGCTGGCATGGCAGGCCCGGGGATCAAACCCCTGGCCCCTGTGCCTGCTTGCAGGCTCTTTAATTCGCTGAGCTATTGGGCCAGACCTCAGTTTCCTTTTTTCTTTTTAAAATGTATCAGGTATTTAATTAGGTTCTTAGTAAGAAATTTAGAACACTAATTTATGAGGATAAATTCCATTTGTCAGAGCAAAAACAGATCACAGGTAGCCCCAGAGCTGAGGAACACCTTTTTTTTTTTTTCTCGGAACCGGGGATTGAACTCAGATCCTTGCGTTTGCCGGTCAAGCACTTATCCTACTGAGCCATCTCCCCAGCCCCTGAGGAACACCTTTGATTTTTGCCAAAATCTGTGAGTCAACCGCTTTCTGATCCACCTTGCACTGCTCTGAAATCTGGTATCTCTCTTTCTCGGTGTCGATCTCGCCCTCCTGGTGTCTGGGCTTCCGCAGCT
>NW_004524706.1:7813281-7818540 GCF_000260255.1 Octodon degus
TTTTTTTTTTTTTTTTTTTGTCTTTTGAGACAGCATTTCACTATGCAGTTCAGGCTTGAGCTCACTTTGCAGCCCTAACTGATCTTGAACTTACAAGAATCCTCCTACCTCGGCCTCCCAAGTGCTGGAATTACAGGAGTGTGCTACCATGACCGACTTGCCAAAATCTTAAGTTATTTGTATTTTACCACAAATTTTTAAAAAATTGTTTAATATAAAATCAAGATCCAGCAACAGAACTGGGAGATATTTGTATTAATCCCCATTTTTTTTAATGCCCCAATCTTCCTTTTGCATATTCTGATTCCTTAAATATTTCTAAATTATAATCTTGAGTCACAGTTAACTAAGCTTTTTGGTATTTTTTTGTTGTTAAAAGATAAGATTTACCATCTTTTTTTTTTTTAACAGTTTTACTGTGTTGACTAGACTGGTTACAAACTAATGATCTCAAGTAATCCTCTTTCCTCAGCCTTTCACATAGATGGTGCTATAGGTATATGCCAGTGTACTTTAATCATTAAGGATATATCTCAGTGGCATTAAATACAACATTCACAGTATTGTACAGCCATCACTTCCATCTGTCTAGAGACTCTTACATCTTCCCAAAGTGTGAAACCCTTAATTCCCTGTTTGCTCCTTGCCCCAGCCTTTAGAAACCACCCTCCTACATTCTGAGTTTAACTGCTTTAGTAAGCATCTTGCATAAGTACAACTATGAAGTCTCTTTGTGACTGGCTTATTTACTTAGTGAAAAAACTCTGCCCATTCATCTTGTAGTGTATGTTAGAACTGATTACCTTTTAAGGCTGAATGACATTGCATCCTGTATACATAAGACATTTATGTAGTACTGTAGTTCCTGCAGTCATCTGTCTATGTGCACTTAGGCTAGTGTCACTGCCTTACCTTTGAAGAGTAATGCTGTTTTTTAAGCATAAGTATCCAGATGCATCTTTGAGACTTCCATTCAATTAATGTCACCAGAGGTGAAATTGTTGCATTGTGTGGTGATTCTGATTAGTTTTTGGAGGAACCACCACACCTTGGTTTTGATTTTTTTGAGATAGAATCTTATTATGTATCCCAGGCTGGCCTTAAACTCATAGCAATCTTGTCTCAGCCTCCCAAATGCTCGGATTAAAGGAGTGCCCCACCACACTTGGCAACACACTGTGTTCTGTAGGAGTAGTATTAGCTTATTTCAACCAGCAATACAGAGTTGGTTGTTTTTCTACATCCTTATCAGCATTTATTTTCTGATTCCACCCCCCCATAATAGCCATCCTAATGTATATAATGGTGTCATGTTGTGGTTTTGATTTGTTTTTCTCTATTTAGTAGTATTGAGCAACTTTTCATGTGCTACTGGCCATTTATATCTTTGGCAAGAGCTGTTCAGATCTTTCGCCCATTTTTAAAGTATTAGGGGGCTAGGGAGATAGCTTGTGGTCTAAGTGCCTGCCTGGCAAGCACAAGGACCCAGGTTTGATCCCCAGTACTACATGCTGTGCTGGCCCCCACACTGTGCTGGCCACTGAAACCAAGCCTGGTGGTACATGACTGTAATCCCAGCACTGGAGAGGCTGAGACAGGAGGATCACTATGAGTCCAAGCTGTCTTAGTGAGATCTTGTACCTACCAAACAAATAAATAAATAAAAATTTAAAGTATTGGGTGGGAGGAGCAGGTATTGGGTATTAAACTTGAGGCCTCATGTTGGCTGTACCAGTGCTCTCCCTGAGTGTCTATATCCCTACCCCCACTTCACATCCCCAACCCCACCTCACCCCTACCACCTCTTTGATGATACTGGGGATTGAATCTAATGCCTTCCCACTGAGCTGTATCCCACAGCCCTCTTTTTAAATTTTGTTTGTTTGAAACAGGGTCTTACTACCTTTTATTGTCTTTATTTTTTAAAGAATACCAAACAAAAACACTACCAACAACATAAAATTTCACTAAACAAAATCATAGGAATTTAACAATGGTTGCTGTATTGCATGATGTTATCTTCTAATTAGTTGCTTAGGTTACTAGATATAAATGTGCAAAAGTTGTTAAAGCAAAGCAACAAAAAGTTAATAAGAAATTAAAAAAATGTTAAGCATTAACAGCTCCTTTCAAAAGACCAGCAGAAGAGGGTCTTGCTATATAGACATAGTCCTTGCCAACCATGAGCTAACACTGCAGTTCAGGCTACTTTCAAACTTGTGATCTTATTGCCTCAGCCCCCCAAAGTATTATCAGCATGCACCACTGCATTCAACTTCCTTTTATAATTTTCATTTTGTGACAGTTTTACTAACTTAGCAAACGGGCCTGAATTTGTGATTCTTCTCCCTTAATCTCCTAAGTTGCTGGGATTTCAGGAATGTGCCACTTTATCCAGCTAATTGTTTTAAACTCAAAATTGTTGAGTTTTTAAAATACATTTCAAATTTTAGGCCTTTGATAGAAGACTTATTTGTACATATTTTCTTCCATTTTATGGGCCTTTGTAATCTGTGTCCTTTGATGCACAGTCTTTTTTTTTTTATGCAGTCATTTTAACATAGTGCAATTTGTTTTCTAACTTCACAGTATTACATGTTTTCCCTACTCAGGCCTGTGCTTTTGATCTGCTGCCTAAGAAATCATTGTCAAATCCAATACAGGAAGTTTCCCCTGGTGCTTTCTCATTAGTGTTTTGTAGTTTAAGAACTTAAGTTTGGGTTGTGGATCCAGTTTGAATTGATTTTATATGTAGTGTAAGGTAAGGCTCTAACTTAGAAGTTTCTTTGGAAACAGAGATATGTAGTTTTGCTAACATTAAAGAAAAGATTGTCCTTTTCGCTATTGCATATTGGTACAGTCTGTAAATTACCACAAGAATTAGTTTTGGGATTCCTTTGGCCTATATGTCATTGATCATTCTCTTAATTAGATTAAAATATTATATCATTAAGGGATCAAAAGTTGGGTCAACATTGATGAAAAGTTTGTAAATTGAATAAAATACTATTTCCCATTTCAGGCACGTCTTCAAAAAATCATGTGTATATTATGATATGTTACAATTGTACAGGCCCTCAATCTGTCACTACCTTACTCTGCTGTTAGGAATGTCAGTTGGAAAAAAATTTCTGGTATTTGGTGCTATATAAAAATCTTAAAAATTCACTGGGAGGAATGTATGCAATGTGTTAATTATTGAAACTGTCCTATCAATTTGATTTGTAACTATCTCATTGCTATTTGGTTATCAATAAAATTACAGAAAAAAAAGAAAAAAAGTCTTTAAAATTATGCAGCCAGCAGTTCTATTTATAGGGTATTATTCTAAGAAAATTGTCACGAATAAGTTAGGACAGTGTTACATATAGTACTGTGAAGTTAGAAAACATGATGTTTATAAATAGAATTTGGTAAACTGACCCTGAGAATACAGATTTTTTGGTTTTTTGGGGGTTTTTTTAGGGAAGGGTCTACTGGGTGTTCAGGTTCTCACTACTAGATCAGACGCCTGTTTACAGCCCTCCCAAGAGCTGGGATTACAGGTGTGCACTACCACGCCCACTCTGTTGTCATCTCAAGGTGCCCTGGGGGCAGGGCCAGCACAGCAGGCCTAGGGATCAAATCCCAGCCTCTGTTCCTACTTGTAGGAGCTTTAATCCGGTGAGTTATTTGGCCGGCCTTGAAAATACAGATGTTGATGTTCATAGTGAATGTAAAGACAGTGTACATCCATAATACTTGCGTTTACTAGCTGAGCATCATGGCATATACCTTTAGTTTGAGCATTTGGAAAGCTGAGTCAAGAGGATTGGGAGTTCATGGGTACCCCGAACAAGGGGTCAGGGAGATAGCTCAGTAGAATAAGCACTTTTAAGGGCCTAAATTGAATCCCCGGTTCCGAAAAAAAAAAAAAGGAATCATTTAGATTTCATAGCTTGTCCCACATTGAGACTGTGCATGGTAGCACACACCTTTGTAATCCCAGCTCTCGGGAGGCTATAAACAGGTGGATCACAGAGTCCGATCTAGTAGTGAGACCCAGAACACCCTGTAGACCCTTCCCTAAAATACAAAAAAAAAAAAATCTCTAATGGTACCCTGGACTATGTAATAAGGTCATGTCTCAATCCCAACCTCCCCCGCCCAGCTTTAATTTAGATATTAAAAAAAAAATTATTGTTACCTGTTAACAATGGTTTATTTGTAGGTAGTAGGTAAGTGATATTACTATTATGATAAAACAGCAAATGTCTTTTTAAATTGAGAAGGAAACAAAGCAGGCATAGTTAAATCCCATGACAGAATCAGTATCTAAGAATAATCTTAGTAGGTTGGGATGATGGACTGAATCCAAAGAAATTTAATGAGAAGGAAAAAAAATTAAAATAAGAATAGTAAGTAAATCACATTTTTGGCAGTAAAAAAATCACCTATAACTAATATAGTTAGTTAAGTGTGAGGACACAGGGCAGCAAAGATTTAGGGTTTTATTTTCTCAACATAACCAGCCAGCTGCTCTCACTTCATATTCATTCACATTCAGCTGATTTTCTTCATGGGACACATTCAGTACATCCTCATTACTGTTATCCTTTATTTCATCCTTTACTTCCATTTGAACATAGATGCAAAAATCCTCAACCAGATACTGGCACTCAGAATACAACTAATGATCAAAAGGATTATGTATCATGAAATAGGCTTCATTCCAGGGATACAAGGATGATTCACCATGCACAAATCAATAAATCTGATATATCACATAAACTGAAGCAAGGAGAAAAAGCGCATGATCATGTCAGTAGATGCAAAAAATCTTTTAACAAAATTCCACTATCCGTTGTAGAAAAAAAACCCTGAACAATGTAGGTATAGAAGAACCTTTTCTCAATCTGATAAAAGCAACTTTTAACAAGCTAACAGCAGAAAAAGCTGAAGCTTTCTCTGTAAAATTAGGAACAAGACAAAAATATTGCCAGATGTGGTGGTGCAAGCCTGTAATCTCAGCACTTTATAGAGTTTGAGGCAGGAGGATCTCCTAATTTCTAGGCCAGCCTAGATTACACAGTGAATTAAATCAAGGCCAGAGTGAGCTACAAAGGGAGACCCTATCTCAAAAAACAAAGACAACAAAAAACTAGACAAAACAGTTGTAAAATTCTGGGGACCTGCCCCTTAGCTCAGTTCTTTAAGTGGCTGCTTCAACAAAGCAGTCAGGTTCAGGTTGCTGTGGTTCAATCCCCACAACTCAAGCCA
>NW_004524706.1:7819495-7834860 GCF_000260255.1 Octodon degus
GCCAGCCAGCCCCACCCCCTGGTGGGCTGAGCTGGCCACACACACACACACACACACACACACACACACACACACAAATAAATAAAAATAAAAAAAAATTAAAAAAAAAAGGAAAGGAATGAAGGGATAAGAATAGGCCTGGGGAGATAGCTCAGAGGCATAAGCTCTGGCCTGGCAAGCGCAGGGTCCCAAGTTTGATCTCTGGTACCAAAAAATGAAGGAGAGAGAAAAGAGAGGTTACAAAAAGAATCAAGTTATGTACATGTACCAACTCTCCAGTGAATGTAATTATTAGTACTGCAAAAGTGTACTGATAAAATGAAAAACTTTGATCAATAAAGACAGAAAAGTAGCTCAAGTGCTGCCCCCTCCTGGATGATCACTCCTTATAGTGTAGACACATTTTCTCAGAATTATTATAATTCGGATAATTTCATGTGATGAGAAATTTCCTGCTAGGCATGGTGGTGCACACCCATGATCTCAGCACTTGGGAGGCTGAGGCATGAGAATTTCTTTTTTTTCTCTATTTTTAGTATAGAGTCTCACTACACAGATTGGACGCATAATGATCCTCCTGTTTTCAGTCTCCCAAGCCTGGCATTACAGGTGCGAGCCTCCACTCCAGTCTCAATCACAGTGTCAGCGTGCCCTGGGGTACGGGGCATCCGTGGCCTCTACGCTCTGCCTAAGCAGGTGCTTTAGTCAGCTGAACTATCTGGCCGGCTCAGTAAGAATTTCTGTGAGCTTAAGGACAGCCTGAACTGCAGAGCAAGACCCTTGAAAATCACATAAGCTCCTATTGCCATTGGATGTTTAGCTTTCAAAATAAAACACCAGCTGTCTTTCGTCAGTGTTGTATAAGCCACTAGTGCTCTAAAGTATTGGATATCAGTCAGCAACATTACTGGAAAACTTTTTCCCAGAAGCAGTTATAAATTGAAGCTACAGACTGTAAACTCAGGGAAAAAGCTAAGTGATGACTTATGCTTGTCACTGTAGAATATTAAAGGTAATGCTTGCAGAGAAAATGCAGAATTTGAAAACATACCTAGGTAGTTGTAGGACTGTACATATTGAGAAGACATACTGCACAGTGACTGTGCTCTGGAGCCACATGGCTCTAACTCAGATTCTAAATTCAGTGCTTAACCCACAGGTAACATAAGATAATACATGTCTCTGTTTCTTCATTTTTAAAATGGCCTGGGTTATAGCCTACACATAGCTCTTGTAAGACCCTTGATTCAGCTCGAGGAAATGCCCTTTGTTACCAAAAAAAAAACCATGATCAGGCATGTTGATGATCAGTTACTTCCATGGGATTGTTGTAGCAAGTAAGTCACAGCCACATGTAACTTACTGAAGGAGATGTTCTGAGAAACTTATGGTTAGGCAATTTTGCCAACAGTATGAACATCGTAGAAGATACTTAATCCTAGAAGATATAGCCTACTATACATCTATGTTATATTGTATATAGCATAGTGTTTCTGTGCTATAAATCTGTACATCATGTTGCTGTGTTAACTAAATACTCTGAGTAGTTATAACATGTTAGTATTTGTACATGTAAATACTAAACATGGAAAGATACAGTACAAGGCAATAGAAACTTTAACTCCATGATAAAATCTTCATTGTCATCATATATATTCAATGCATAACTGTACTAGCATGAAAACTATTAAGAAAGTACCTAAACCATACTGTGTCTAATATACACAGTTATGATCATATTCCATTGGGCAGATTGGTACTGAACACCAT
This sequence comes from Octodon degus, assembly GCF_000260255.1. Lineage (NCBI taxonomy): Eukaryota > Metazoa > Chordata > Mammalia > Rodentia > Octodontidae > Octodon > Octodon degus. The sequence goes on from NW_004524706.1 coordinate 7,821,266, forward strand.
GAGGTTTAAATCAGAATACTGGAATACATCCATAGCATGTAAATAAGACCATCCTGAAAGGAGCTCCCCCAACCCCTTTTTTGGGGGGAGGGTCTGAGACAGGGTTTCACCCTATATTTCAGGTTGTCCTTGAACTCACTTTATAAACCAGGCTGGCCTCAAATACAAAGCATTCCTCCTGCCTCAACCTCCTGAGTGCTGGGATTACAGTTGTGTACCACATGCTTGGGCTTTTGTTTTTTGCATTTTGAAACAGTCTCACAATATAGTCCAGGACAGCCTTGAATTTGCAACATAGCTCAGGCTAGACATAAACTCAACAATTAAAAAAAAAGATAGGGGGCCGAGGAGATGGCTCAGTGGAATAAGCGCTTCCCTGGCAAGTGCAAGGGCCTGAGTTCAATCCCTGGTTCCGCAAAAAAATAAATAAATAAAATAATAATGATTGTTCCAGTAAATAGTCAAATGCCCAGTTCATAGTGGATATTTTAATAACACTTTACTAGTTGAACTAACTCACGACATAAAGATTTAGGAATATAAAACAGTATAAATTAGTGTAGGGCAAACTTTAAACAAATTCCACCAGGTATAGAATATTTGAAATTGTAATTTGTGTAAGTCTTAATAGATTCTTTATGTCAGAAAATAGTAGTGGCTGGGCATTCTCATTGGGTTTTGGGATTATGAAAAGACTGCTCTGATCTTGACATGTTCTCTTCTGTCTGTAGTATAGTTATTGGTTAGCAGTTGGTAAATTTTCATCTTTGGTTTTGCTTATCATTAGGAAAGGTAATGTCTTCTTCAGAATTTAGTATGTAGGATAATAAGCTATATATAAATATTTTTTTCCATGAATGACATGCTGGATATATTCAGCAACTATTTAGTTAGACTTGCATCAGTGTCTAGTGGTAGTTAAAGTAGGTTGAGAAGTGAGTGGTAGGCCCATGAAGATTCTTGAGGTACAGTATTAATTTCAAGAAGGATTAAGTCTGGTATTTGAGGCAGTGTTTCACTGTGTAGTCCAGGGTGGCCTTGAACTTGTGTTTCTGCTCCAGCCCCAGGAGTGCTGGGATAACAGGTGTGAACCACAGTGCCAAGCTTATTTTAATAAATTTTTCAAGGGAATGAGAAATCTTAGTTAAACAACATTCTTCTTTGTACTTATTTCACTGGTAGGCATGATTATTTGGGCTTCTGTTTTATGATCCTCTTATTCAGTTTTTAAAATTTGGAAGACCTGGTGAGATAGCTCAGCAGACTAAGTGCCTGCTTAGGCAAGCATAGGGGTAGGGGTTCAATCCCTGTAATATATACCGAGCCCACAAACCCCTACCCCAGCCGACCCTGCCCCGAGGTATGCTGAGCTGTCATCTGAGTCTGGTTGTGGTGTGGTGTACTGTCTGTAACCCCAGCGCTGTGAGGCAAAAAACAGGAGGATTATTTTGAGTCCCTGAGTATGAGATCCAGTACCAAATACTTTAGGGGGGGGGGAATGGAATGTGATTAAATGGTGATATGCTGATCTGAAAATACCAGTGAAGCTTATTTGTCCAAAGCAACACAGATGAAGCAGTAAAATACTTGCTGAATGGCTACACTAAAATAGCTTTACTGATACTCAGGTATGCAAGGATCAAATAGATAATCCATCCAGTGTGTTAGTTCAGAGTGATTCTACTATATATGATAATGTGTTACCATGTGTTTTCTTGTAAGGAGACTTTAAATTTTAAAGTAACCAAGACTGTACTAACAGTCCTTAGTGATCAGAAGTGATTGATGAGAGGAACCATTAGTGTGGAAACTAGAGATGTAAAAAATATAATAAAACCTGTGGTGCTAGCATACCGTTTTTAGTTAAGTAGAAAATTAAAGTGAAAATAGGGATTTAGTAATCTTTGAAGAAATTGTTTTCTGGTTAAAGAATTCAGGTCAAATGTAATTTATTTAAGATAAAGCTGCCCTTTGCAAATGACATATGTAGAAGTAGCTCTAACCAAAATGCTGTTAGAAACCCCTGGCCCAGTCAGAATGTGCATTCTAAGGAAGAAGTGGTTGTATGTTAGGTGAACAGAAACAAAAAAAAAGTAAGTTAACAGAAGAAAAATATATTAACAGGAGGGCTACAAATGTAGTTCAGTGGTAGTAAGCTTGTCTGTCATATGTGAGGCCCTGCGTTCATCCCCAGTACCTCAGAAAGAAAAGAAATAATAACAGGAGAAAGAATAATTCCTTGAATCTAGAAAGAGTCCTTAAAGAATTTCAGCACTGTTCAGGAAGAATATAAGCCAGCAAGTCAGCATCATTTGAGCAAATTGTTGATGATATGACACATGTAATTTATGAGGTTTTATTGCAATTTTCGAGGGGGGTTAAATTCCATATTTTCCAGGTAACTTTTCAGATACCACAGTAAGAGGAATGGGAGATCTTGTGTGGTTATGTGATCATCCTTTATTGTAAACTGGTATTTGTCCTTTATGATTAATTTTTTAATGTAAATCTTTTTTTTAAATTTTTAAAATTTACTATAAATTAAGCCCTGGAAGCTTAAACAGTTCCCTGTGTAGAAAAAAGTTGGGTTTTATAGAGCCACCCACAGAGCTGATTACCATACTCAGGAATTTCTTCTTCCTGCCAGCTTTTTCCCTCCTTCCCTTCCCCACCCCCAGTCTAATCATATATTAATGAAATTCATTATTGAATTTCTGAGATAATAAATTTAGCCTTATAATGAGAATAACTCTAGGCATTTTATAACTCTACTCTCACACCGAAGGAACAGTTCAGACCTTAACTCTACGGAATTTTATAAGTGATGAAAATAGAACCCTCTAAACCATTTCTTAAAAAGTCAAACAAAAGGTGTATGTATTAGAAAAAAGGGGAAAGGTCTTGTGTTTGAGAAGAAAACAATTTGTTTCATTATTTTTATTTGTAAAATAATATTTATTTTTATTTTTTAGACATTATTACAATATGCAAGCAACAAGAATGCATCAGAACATATTGTGTATCTTCTGGAGGTGTATCGACTTGCCATCCAAAGCTTTGCCAGTGCACGTCCATTTTTAACTACTGAATGTGAAGATGTCCTCCTAGTGCTTGGCAGATTAGTATTGTAAGTCCAAAAATTTTAGAAATCTTTTCTTTCAAGAATTTATATCTGTCTTTCTTTTTTTTTGATGGAACTGGGGATTGAACTCAGACCCTTGGGCTTTCTTTTCTTTTGGTGTTTTTGAGACAAGGTCTTACTATACTGTTTAGGCTGGCCTTGAGCTTACTTTGTAGCCCAGGCTGGTCTGAAACTCACAATGATCCTCTGGCCTCATCCTCCTCAGTGCTGGGATTATAGGTGTGCACCACCATACCTGGTCACTTAGAATTCTAAAAATTGATGGCCCTTGCTTACTTTATCTTTATAGTGACCTTACATTCACTCTTCAGAGTAAAGTTTTTGAGACAGGATCTTGCTATATAGTTCAGGTCAACCTTGAGCTCTGTAACCCAGGCTGGCCTCATACTCACAGTGATCCTCCTGCCTTAGCTTCATAAGTGCTAGAAATAGGCCTAGCGCCACATCATGCCCAGCTAAAGTCATACCTTTATTAAAGAAATTTTATTTTCTCTCTTTATCCTCAGCTTCCGAGGAGATATAATCCAAGTGAAGCTCCAGCTAAACAGCATATTTAACAGCCTAACAGGGTTTTCCTACTCAGGCTTAGAATAAAAGAATTACACATTTTTCTCTCCCTTAGGTATCCTGTGCTTGCCAGGTAAGCACTTATTCTACTGGACTATCTCCCTGGCCTCCCTTAGGTATAGATGTTGATTCAAATGACAGTATGTGGAAGTTGTGGTGATAGTTGAGGAACACTATTATATTGAGGAAAATACATGAAATTCTTCAATTTGATTATAGTACTTGAGCCATGAATAATCTTGGCAACAAAAAATATCAAGGTGCAGTTTAAGATCATCACTGTTTTAAGATTATCACTGTTTCTGGTCATTTAGCTGTTTTAATACTTTGCTACATAGTAGTATAAACAGATTATACCTCTGATATATTGTTCATCTGCAAAATGAAAAACATCAGTTATTCAGCTTTCTGATTTTCAGTAGGATAATTTCTAGTTTAGGCAGCATATTTTATTTTTCTTTGGTATGACCTATTTTTCAACTTGTTCTCCAAAGCCTGAACCATATATTTTTATGAAATGCAGTTATTCCTCATTTTTATAATCTGTCATTCTTTCTAACAAGTCCTGTTTTCTCTGTTACATCCTATAGCCTGCTGGATTTTTTTTTTTTTTTTTTTTTTTAAGAATGTGGGACTGAGCCCAGGATTTTCACCCTGAACTACATCCCCTATCTTTTTTTAAAAAATGTATTTGGTGCAGAGTCACTACACAGCTCGGACTTGTAGTGATCCTCCTGTTTCAGTGTTCCTAGCGCTGGGATTATAAGTGTGCATCACCACGCCTGGTCTCGGTGGCTGGCTTGGGAGCTCGGGGCAGGGCCAGCACCTCATGTATACCAGGGATCCAACCCGGGTCCTTGGCGCTTGCTGAGACAAGTGCCTCGACCACTGAGCTCTGTCTGTGCCACACCCTCATCCTTTTTTTTTTAATTGAAATGTGATCTTGCTAAATTGCCCAAGCTGGGCTTGAATTTGTGATCCTCTGTCTCAGCCTCCTAGAGCTGTGGGATTTCAGGTGTGTGCCACCACTCCTGGCTTTATGCTATAATATTTTATAGAGATATTGCATGATTGGTATCTTGAGTTCTTTATTCAAGTTATTATACATTCATTTATTTGTTTATTTCAATATAGGATCTTGCTGCACAGACAGACTCATAGTGTTCCTTCTGTCTCAGCCTTCCCATTGCTGGGATTACAGGCATGCGCGACACCACCTGGTTTCAGGGCCTGCATGGCATGTGGTACTGGGGATAAAACTTGGGACCTTGCACTTGGCAGGCAGGCATATGTGCCGCTGAGCTATCTCCCCAGCCCCTACATTTTTCTTTTAAAAATTCTTTTTCTGTTAACTTCTAGGTAATGATTAGGATAGAAAGAAGAAACTTTTTTCTCCTCGCTTGCCAATCATTCTGCTTCTGTGACACAACTTTTTATAGATGTTTTCATACATTTATCACTTCATTGGTTGAAGTGGCAATAGTCTGAGCTTCTGGGGGTTTTTTTGTTGTTTTTTTTTTTTATGTTTTCCTGGGGTTTTTTTTTTTGGCAGAACCGGGGATTGCACTCAGGCCCTTGCACTTGCCAGGCAAGCGCTTATTTCACTGAGCCATCTCCCCGGCCCTTTTTTTTTTTTTTTTTTTAATGTAATCAGAATTATTCCTTAATGAAGTGCTCCCCATATCAAAACAACCTGAATAAAACTACTTGGAGCATAATACATAAGTTTGTATTCTTACCAACAATGTGAATATAAAGCCTTATGGCTTATTACTTTTACATTTTTAATGTTGAAAAACCAGCTTAACAATTTAGAAGAAAATGTTGAAGAGTAAAAAAGTTTAAAATAGCCTACGCAAATGAAAAAATGTGTCCAATATTTGTTTCACATTGTACTTCATTATTACTGTAACCACCTTTATATACTTACTTAGTTATTTGTCTTATAGGAGTTGTTTTGAATTATTACTTTCAGTCTCTGAAAGTGAACTGCCATGTGAGGTCTGGATACCATTCCTTCAGACTCTACAGGTGAGTTGATTGTAAGTTAAAAAACATTTCTTATCTGTATGGCATCTAAGATTGCTACTTACTTACTTACTTTCAGAAAATTAGAATTTGAAACTCGGAACTAAAACATGAACTTAATAATATCTGTATTAAGTTCATCTCAAGAAAAATGACCTCTACCTGATGAGGGTAAATTAAATTTGAAATCATATATGCTTGCAAGATAGCATACAGTATTTCAGTCATGTACAGTGTACTTATATAGTATTCTTCAATTTGTAAAGCATTGGATTTTGTCACTTCTGAGGTTCACTTTTCTTTCTCTAACACTTCGGAGCATTGGAAAACACTATAAGTTTCTGAAACAAATCAAAATAATCATACATGGTATTCATTTTATGTATAGAGAAAGTACTTGAGTTTTCACATTGGCTTTTTCCTTCTTTTAGATAGGTGAGATGAGAAAGTAGCAAGTTTGGGAGGATGGGGATAAGATAGGAGAAATCAAGGACATTGCCAGCAAGGGAAAGCAGATTTGTTACTAGAGACTGAACTAATTTTAAAGAGAAACATAATGAATATAATGGACCTTTGGCTTAGGACCCTTTACAGGGTTAGTTGTAACTAAAGTTGTAAATTGAAGGCTCAGAGTCCTCTACATAGCTTTCAGTGTCTCTTTCTTGTATATAGGCAGATTTCAGTATTCTTAGACATTGGTCTAGGATTTCCTAATTAGGGCCATACAGGAAAGGGTGTTGTAATGTTCCTTCCACAACTCTTTTAAGAATTAAATCAGCATCTGAGGCCATCTAGAAGCACAAACAGCTGGCATCTGGGTCTTAAACTCAAGACTTTGATCCAAGGTTAAAGCTAAAATTACAGTCATAACCCAAGTTGTTTGTATGTCAGGCCAATTATAACTGGAGGGTAATAGTAATTGTTCATTTATTGATCATTAAATATAACTGTTCTGTACTTTTTAATTTTTTATATACTTTAAATTAATCTGATGATGTTGGGATTATACGAATTCACTTTACAAATAGGGAGACAAGTAAATAGAGGTTAAAGTTGTACAGAGTAACATCCACATTCAAATTTAGCATTTACTTTGTTAAATGCCTCTTAGAACATGGAAATTCATTTTGGTGATACATAAAGACTATGTCTGTCTGTCTGTCTGTCTGTCTCTCTTATCTATCTAGTAAATTAATGCAGAAGTACAGATAAATCAGAAACATTGTCCTTTTTGAAGTGTGAAATATGAAACTGAATTTTTTTTGTATTTTTCTTATTGTATATAATAAGGTAAGACAGCAGATGTTGTAGGTACTTCTATCTAAAAATTTATTTTTTTTTAATCAAAGCAGGCCACAGACATTTCTCAGTCACTATTTACAGCAGTGTAACTATGTTAGACCTTTTTTTCCTAGAGATCAAATGTTCAGTCTGAAATGAATATTTTCTTTAAGAGTAGGACAGTTTATTGTGGAAAAGGAATAGGGAATACAAATAGCTCCTGAGAGATAGGATGGTCCCAAACGGGTTGCCCTGAATTTTTTGAATAAAAATGAGAGCTCGGGGCTGGTGAGATGGCTCAGTGGTCTAGAGCATCTGCTTGGAACAAGCTTAGCAAAGCACAGGGACTGCGGTTCAATCCCCCAGCACCACATGCCAGCCAGCCCCGCCCCCTGGTGGGCTGAGCTGGCCACACACACACAAATAAATTTAAAAAAAAAAAAAAAAGAGAGAGCCCATTTTCTGCAACTTGTGTTTTACTGAATAGTTATTATGCACATATAAGTAGGATTGCTTGTGTAGGTCTCCCTTTTTTGGTAGTTGCCTAAAATTCTGTTTTGTGGCATACCCACATGTCACTGCTATTTATTTTAAATGGCTTTGGAATAAACATCTTGTACCAGTATTTTTGTGTCACAAATTTTAAAATATGCTGTTAAAAAATAAAAATAAAGGGCTGGTGAGATGGCTCAGTGGTCTAAAGCACCTACTCAGAACAATCCCCCAGCACCACATGCCAGCCAGCCCCGCCCCCTGGTGGGCTGAGCTGGCCACACACACACACACACACACACACACACACACACACACACACACAAATAAATAAAATTTTAAAAAAATAAATAAAATAAAATATGCTGTATAATGTTTTCTCTTAAAAAGAAGACTAAAGGGAACCACTTGATTGGGGCCCCCTCTCCTGTCCCTCTCTCGAACAGGAGCTTTCTTTCCCCCAATAAATATATTCTGCTCATTAAAAAAAAGAAAAGAAAAGAAACTTACAGCAATTAACCACTGGGAAGAATGTATACAATATGTTAATTATTGACTTTCCTACCAATTTGATTTGAAACTGTCTCATTGCTATTTGTTTACCAGTAAAATTATGGAGAAAAAAAAAAAGAAACCTAAAATTTTAAAATTATTTTTTAGCTGGGCATGGAGGTGCATGCCTGTAATCCCAGCACATAGGAGATTAAGGCTGGAGGATTGCAGTGAGTTTAAGGCTAGCCTGAGTACATAGGCAAGATCTTGTCTAAAAATAAATAAGTAAGTAAAATAATCACTTTTTAAATATCTTTGTAGGATTTTTTTAGTTTTTAAGTTACTTTATTAAAATATTTGTTAAATAGTAGAGTATTATTGGTATTCTGAGCTACATTCTGAATTGTAACAATTGAAAAAGTTAAAAAGTTTGGTTTTTAAAATTTAGTTACTATATATCATGGAGGTGACATTTCTTACAAAATGTAACAATCTTATTAGATGTTACAAATTAAACACCTACACACAGCAAATTCTGACATTTTTCACATCTACTCTTTGTTTTTACTTCAGAGTAAATGCTTATCTTAAATTAGGGCAGTCTGAGGACAGGTAAAACTATTAATTGAAAGTTATATTAGCTAGGGGCTGGTGAGATGGCTCAGTGGTCTAAAGCACCTACTTAGAACAAGCTTAGCAAAGCACAGGGACTGCGGTTCAATCCCCCAGCACCACATGCCAGCCAGCCCCGCCCCCTGGTGGGCTGAGCTGGCCACACACACACACACACACACACACACATAAATAAATTTTTTTTAAAAAGTTATATTAGCTAAATACTTTTGCTTGTAAACTATTAGAATTATATTAGTTCTATACCTTAAACTCTTTTTCAGCAGAAAACTTAACATATTGGGTATGAATGAGTTTGTGTGTTTTTTTAAAAAACCTTGTTGTGGTTTAACATGAAAGTTAAGAAAAGGGTTTATATATCTCACTTGAGTTAGTATACAACCATTCTTATATCTGTCAATATTTTGGGGTTATGTTTTCCAAAGGAAAATTACTGTAAATGGCATTTTACGTCCCCAGAGAATTTTAACAGTTTGAGGGAAACAAGTTAAAAGCAACTTTTTTTGGAGACAGAACCTGTCAGTGTTCAGACTGATCTTGAACTCACTATGTAGCCCAGGCTGGCCTGATCTTGAATTCATGGCAGTCCTCCTGCTTAAGCTTCCCAAGTACTGAGGTTGAAGTCATGTGCCACTATGCCCACCAGAAATTAAAATTTTAGAGCATGGAAAAAACTTTACTATAAGCAGGAAACCTCAATAATAATAAAAAGCAATAAGATATATACATTAATTCATTAAGACAGGGCCTCATTATGTTGTTCAGGCTAGTCTTGAACTCTTGAGGATCTTTCTACCTCATGCTGGAATTACATGTATGAACCACCACACCTGGCAAGAAATATACATTTAATCATTTTTATTGAGTTAAATTTTGGATCCTTTTTTCTTTTTTCTTTTTTTCCCGGTACTGGGGATTGAACTCAGGACCTTGTGCTTGCCTGGCAAACACTTGGGATCCCTTTTTGTTTACCCCTGTACATAAGTATGTTAGTCTTATACTTGTTTTTTTCTTTTTTGCATCAGGAATCAAACTCAGAACCTTGCTGTGCCACTGAGCTATATCCATAGCCCTAAAAGATTTTTCTCTTTTTTGGTTCTAGGAATTGAATTTTGGGATCTTATGCTCACCAGGCAGGGGCTGTGCTGCTGAGCTATATCCCTAGCCCTGTATAAGTACTTTAAAGGACAGATCATTGGTGATTACATTTACAAATTTTATTTTATTATGGATGCAGGATCACACTGTGCAATTTAGACTCATAGTGATCCTCCTTTCTCAGCCTCTCCTGGGCTGCGATTACAGGCTTGCGCCACCATGCCCAGTTTTTGGTGTGGCATGGCATGCCTAGAGTTCCTGGGCCAGTGTGCCATGTAGTAACAGAGATCAAACTTGGGTCCGTAGGGGATACAGATGAATGTCCATTTTGTATCTGTGTATTCAAAATGGTTAGGATAGATATATAGTTACATTCTCTTAATGAGTAGAGGGATTTGTTCTAATAGTGTTTGTAAAAAGGGTATCATGTCCGCATCTTGTACAGTAATTAACAACTAGGAAGAATGTATGCAATGTGTTAATTATTGAAACTGTCCTACCTATTTGGTTTGAAACTCTCTCATTGCTCTTTGTTTCTTAATAAAATTATGGAGAGAAAAAACTTGGGTCCTTGTGCTTGCCAGGCAAGCACTTAGACCACGGAGCTATCTCCCCAGCCCTGGTTATTACATTTTGTTTCTATGTGTAATAATAGTTGGAGTAAGAACTAGTAACCAACATCTTGAATAGAATTACTTCATTTAAAAAATATTTAATAGAAGGATTTAAATAATTATATACACTATGCCATTAAGTAATATTTTTGTTTAAAGAAATACACTGTGTCAATAGTGCAGAATCCTTTAATGAAAGTAGTACCAAGGGCCTTGAATCATTAAATCAACTACTGCCAAGGTTATTAGGTCTTCAGAGTCTGGCCATGTTAATATGTAGTAGAGCAATCCAAATATCAATGGTAATAGAAGGGCCTAAACTCACTGTGGTGACAGTTTTATCTGGAAGAAATTCAGGAAAGCCTGTAAAGGTACTCTTAACCATAGTTGAAACATTTTAATTTTATTTTTGTTTTTAAGTAACACAGTTGTGTAGAGCTTTGAGGATGGTCCTTTTTATTTAATTTCTTTGGTACATGGTCTTACTATGCAGCACAGACTCAGACTTACAGTGATGATCCTCTTTTCTCAGTCTCCCCAGCACTGGATTATGCTTGCTAGGCAGGCGCTTAGACTGCTGAGCTATCTCCTCAACCCTGCATAATTATTTTTAAGAAATCAAATTATAAATCTTTTCAATTCATGGATATTCAGATATGTTGAAAAGACAAAGCTTTTATTTTTAATGTTAGTATCTTGTTTTCAGGATATATATATATATATATATATTATTTGTTTTAGGAGTCACATGATGCATTGTTGGAATTTGGGAATAATAACCTACAAATACTGGTTGATGTTACCAAGGAAGGGGTGTGGAAAAACCCAGTACTTCTTAAAATACTGTCTCAACAGCCAGTAGAAACAGAAGAAGGTAAGCTTTAAAACTTCACTGACAATATTAGAGAATTTAATTGTAAGGGAACTAAAGTTAATTATAAGTTAAAATTTTAATTTCACCTATATATGTCTATACTCCTTTTTGGTTTTGAGATAGGGTCTGTGTAGTTTACACTGGCTTAGAGTTTCACTATGTAGTCTAGGTTGGTCTTGAATTCCTGCCTCAGCCTCTTTAAGTGTTGGGATTATAGGCATGCACCACTATGCACGGGTTTGTACTCTTTTGAACAATAAAAACTTCTTTAATATTTTTCTTACTAAATAAAGATTCTTGCATTTTTAGGTAGTTATTTTGCAGTGCTGGGGATTGAACCCAGTATTTCACACAGGCTAAGTAATAAGAATGTTCATAAAAAGTTTCAAAGATAAACCAGGTGTGTATTGGTTTCAGGCCTGTGATGTCAGCACTGAGCCTGAGTTATGAGAATCCTTTGGATTTCAAGGCCAGCCTGAACTACATAGGCAGACACTGTTCAAAAAGACAAAAACAGAAAACCCACCACCAACAACGAAAGGTTCTTGAGATAGGAATATTCTTTGGTAGTCCTTGGTATATGGTAAAGCTTTATCAATACTTTTTCCATACTAGTTTACGTAGAATGCAGTGTTTTGCAGAGAAATGAATGCTAAGAGACAGAATTCTTACATGCAAAACTGTTGGTTTAAAATGGATTTAGGTTGATACTTCCATTTTATTATGCACAGAAGTATTTGATGTAACCAGCAATTCTAACCTCATTTGCAAAAACAAACAAAAAAATCCTAACCTCGTTTGCTTCTACTTAGTGGAAAGTTTAAAGGATTATATACTTTTTTTTGTGTATTTGAGATAAAAATTAATTTCAGAACAGTAACACTTTTTCACTTATCTTTAGGTCTTAGCGTAAACATTTTACATATTTCTGACTTGAATTATTCCAGTTAATTAATTTATGCACCATGTTTGACCATACATGCCGTTTGGGCTTTTCTGGAGAGGGAAAAGATTGGCATAAAGATATGTTTAGATTTTCTCTTTATCCTGGTCTCTGATGTTTCTGCTGGGTGTTTTTGTTTGTTTGGATTTAAAGCATATGTTTACAATAAATGATAATTGCATTCATCTTGTGGTATTGGTGTGGATCTATAGATATACCATCTTAGTCATCTTTACTTCTGTTGCCTTTTCCCACTTTCCCGTAATTCTACTGTTAAACATTTGCACTGACCAGAAAAATAGGATAGCAAAAAGAACTGTTACATAGAAAAGGGATTGGTATTATTATTTTGTGTAAAAGTTCTGAGAAATGTTACCTCTTAGTAAAGACAGGCACACACAAGCTAAAAAGCCACCTTACTGACAAAACTGTTGTGGGACAGAGTCAAGCACATCATGCATTGTTTAAGGATAGGTTCTGAGGACTATGACATTCATTGTTCCATGAACATCAGAGTGTATTTACACAGTATTCAAACTGGCTTTTTGCTAGTAAGAGGTATGGTAAATGTGCAATGTATGAGGTTGGCCACTGGCATGATACAGCAAATTATTTTTAAATAAGTTGAGGGAAGCCATTCTAATTATAGAGTATAGTAATTACATTTGTTATTATCAAGTATTATACATTGCCTAATTTTATGTTCTTTGTAAGACTAGCAGTAGGTTTGTCTACATTGGCATTATCACAAATACTTGAGTAATGTACTACAGTGTTGTGATATTTCCTGCTAAATAGCAGGAATTTTCAACTCTGTAATCTTGTGGGACTACAGAGGCAATTATAGGACATCCTTGACGGAAGCTTTGTTTCCAAGCCCATTTCTGTACTTTCAAAAGAATCTCAGAATTAAATCTAGTGCATCTAGGTCTTGAATGGGGCAGATTTACCTCTTCAAGCAATCTCAATCCCAAGATCAAAAGGGATTAGTTGAATTAAATATCTCTGATTACCTTCCCTTGATTTACTAATTAAAGTCACTCCCACCTCAGAAGTTAAGAGCAATTGAAGTTGAGTTTTTTGTCACATCAAAAAACATAAAGAAATGAGGAGAAGCATTACTCAGCCAGTCACTTTATGATATCTTATCTGCTCAGTGAAAGCCAATTAAGCACCCACATCCTTCATAAGACACATTCCTAAGGTGTTATACCGAAGACTGCAGTATAAATGGAGGACAACTGGTGACCTGCCTACTCTGACAGTCAAACCCTAATTTTGAAAACTTTTATTTTCATTGTTCTGCGAGCTTGATATAACAAATTTGATGCCAAAAAGTGGTGTGATTATCATGTCATTGTTGACTAAACCGGTATCAGAATCATAGAAGTTTTTCTCAGTTTGCATTTTCTTTTCTTTTTTTTTTTTTTT
>NW_004524706.1:7834960-7838152 GCF_000260255.1 Octodon degus
TTTTTTTTTTTTTTCTTTCTTTCTTTTTTTCTTTCTTTCTTTTTTGTTTGTTTTAAGACAGGATCTCACTGTGTAATTTAAACTGTTGGTTCCACTGTGTAGCACAGGCTAGCCTCAACCTTGCAGTGATCCTCCTGCCTGAGCTTCCTGAAAGCTGGGATTACAGGCATGCACAACCATGACTGGCTTCAGAAGACCTAACTTAGTTTGTTTTGAGACACAGTCTCACCAGAGTAGTCCAGACTGGCCTTAGGTTTATGCAGCCCAGGTTGACTCACATTGAGCCTCCTGGCTTGGCCTAAGATTTGTTTTTTAATTGGACATCAATTGCTTTTTATTTTTTTAAAGACGATTTCACCATGTAGGTATTTCAAGCTGGCCTCCTGTCTCAGCCTCCTAATTCTGGGATTACAGGCCCCAAAATGCCTAGCTTTTAAGTGCTGGTTTTGCGGGGTAAAGTATATAATGCTTGAAATTTTAAACTGTTCGGAAAAAGAAAAGCTGTGTAAAAAAAATCAGACTAAAGTGAATGGCATAGGAGTCGTTTAAAATTTTATATCAAAATGTTTGAAAATAGGACTGGCCAGATAGCTCAGTGGATTAAAGCTGCTGCTTAGGCAGACCGCAGGGACCAGGTTTGATCCCCAGTGTGCATGCTGGCTCTGGCCCTGGGGTGCACTGAGATGGGATTGAGACAGGGCATAGTGGCATGTTTTGTAATCCCAGTGCTTGGTAGGCTGAAAACAGAAGGAACAGTATGAGTCCGATCTGTATAATGAGACCCTGTAGACCCTGTACTAAATACATTAAAAACAAAAGTTTGGAAAAAATAGAATACAGGTACTTGTTCAATGACCTGCCTCGTTAAGACAGTTTGGATTCATTCATTCATTCATTTACATTTGTACAGTTCTGTACATCTTCCTTATAGTACTTAAATGCCTTTTTGAATAAAGTACTCTTTTATTGTATTGTAATTTTTGCTGATTTTATACATGACTGTGGTTTTATGTTCTGTTCACATTATAGTACAATGTGTAACAATTATACAAATAACAGCCAAATCATCAAATAGACGTTTTCTTTGACCAAGTTGTTGTTCTGAATATTATACATACGATTTTTCCTTTAGTGACCAATTCTTTTAACAACCTAGTCACGAGGACAGATCTTGGGCATTAAGGTGTGTCTATAAAGGTTATGAATGGGAGACTGCTCATTATGTACTTCATCATATTTTAAATATTGAAACACATGGGTGGGCTTTTTGATGATACTAAGGATCAAACCCAGGGTCTTTTTTTTTTTTTTTTTCTCAGTAATTTTATTGAGAAACAAATAGCAGTGAGACAGTTTCAAATCTGATTAGTAGGACAGTTTCAATAATTAATACATTGCATATTGTTGTATTAGTGGTTATTCATTGTACGATATGCAGGCATGATATCCTGTTTACAAACACTATTAGAGCCAATCTTTCTATTCATTGAATTAAGAGAATGTAGCTGTATATCTATCCTAACAATTTTGAATGTACAGATACAAAGTGGTCCTGCATTTTTATCTCCTCTTTTTGTTTAGTTTTGTCAGAGAAGGGTATTCCATTGTCTTTTAAATATTATAGGTGTGTGAATTTTGAAAAGTAATACAATATAGTCCAGTAGTCCATAATAGTAGTGGGTTTTCCATAAGACTGGCAATGTCAGAAGTTGTTGACTTGAGCCTTTTACAGTCAGCATATCAATATGGCTTTACTTTTTATACTTAGTTTTTATACTTTTCTTCTGGATGGTTAAGACCAAGATAAAGCAAGACCTATGAAACAAAAGTTGTAGCTTCTGGATCTGATAAGGTCAGTCAAATCCCCTCAGGATTTATCCTGAAACCATGTACCACAGTTTGTAGATTCTTTGTCAGTGTCAGCCATGTGGATGAGTCATGGCCATTGCTTGACCATTTTGCTCTCTGTGAAAGCTTGAGAGAATGTTTTCTCTCCATGTGACTCCTTAGGCACACTCTACATCATCGATCACTTTCCTTTGTGGCCCCATAATCTTGATCAGAAAATTTGTGCCACAACTGAGTTACATGATGTTACAGTACATGTTTTCCTATGTCCTGAGTCTTCAATGACCTTGAAAGGCTAGGGTCAAACTGTTGGCTGTCCATGCAGCCCTTCTTTTTCTCTAATTTTGGTCTGCAAACTTAGGTTGTTAACCCTCCATAAGAGGTTGTTATTACCCTGCAACCTAGGCAGTTGAGCTTAACCTCACTATCTGTCTGAATATCAAACATCTTAGGCATGACATGGAACAGGTATTTTTCATCAAGTATTGATATGTTAAGCATTAGGTCCCTACAGAATATGAAGAAAAAAAAATTAAAAAATAAAAATAAAATCCAGGGTCATGTGATGCTATGCTCTACCACTGAGCTACATCCTTGGTCACTGGTTTTCCTTTTAACAAATTTAATTGTGCTTCTGTTAAATATTCAGAGTGTAAGATTGAGTTTAAACTAAAAATAGATGTAGTAATAGCTTAATTAATCATAGTTATGGGGCCGGGGTAATGGCTCAGTGGAATAGGCGCTTCCCTGGCAAGCTCAAGGGCCTGAGTTCAGTCCCCGGTTACGCAAAAAAAAAAAAAAAGGTAAATAATAATAATAATAGTTACATTGAATGAAATAGTTGTATCTCCTAGAAGTAATACCTGTAATTTTTAGAGTACGTGATGAAGTTGGCCACTTTATTAGTGTTATGTAGTGTATGAAACAGGTGAGAAGTTATATATGACCAAACCCATGTAGTTACTTAAAATTATGAAGGCAGAACAGTATTAAAGGGTGAGGTGTTAAAAGTTTTTGATTGAGACAGAGCATGGGCCCACACGCCTATAATCCCAGTGCTGGGGAAGCTGAAAACAGTAGGATCATTAGAGTCTGAGCTGCCTAGTGAGACCCTATACCAAAAAAGGTTTTGATTGGAAATTGATTTACTTCCTAAGTATATAGTTTTATTAAATATCTTAATGTACACGGTTTTGTGGTTGTGTGGAGAATAGAGCAACTAACAAGACAGGATATTTCATCATGAAGTACTGAAAATATAATAAAGGAGATATCTAATAATACCAAGTGCTAATTGAATATTGTGAGTTTGTTCTCTCTCTCTCCTGCCTCCCCCTCCCCCTC
>NW_004524706.1:7838252-7845796 GCF_000260255.1 Octodon degus
CTGTTCAGACTGGCCTTGTACTCACCTTGTAGCTCAGCCTGATCTCAAACTTTCAGCAGTCCTCTTGCCTTAGCCTGCCAAGCTGAGCCTGCTCTTATGGTCATTACTGGTATTTTATTTATGGTTCTTTAATCCATGCAAGATGCATATTACCAAAATTTTCACAGATGAAGAAATTTGAGCTGCAGAAGTCCATTAATTTTACTGTTCTGTCTCAGAAATCAGGCTAAAGCCTCAGATGGGTGGATAGTTGTGAAATCCAAAGTCTTACTCTTTTTATAGTCCCTCATTACTGTATTTAAGGACAAGCTTAAGTATGATGAAAGATGTAGGATGCTGTGAGAACTTCAGGGGGTAAGGGTCTGTAGATAGCATGCCTGTTTTCAGGTGTACTATCTCCTGTGGGAATTGCTTACAGGTTTTTAGGACAGATAATTAGAACAGTGCCTCTGAAGTTAAGTAGAATATGATCTAGGGGAGACAGACAGAATAGGAAATGTAGAAGAATTAAATTGGAGAGAGTTTAAAAGGAATTGTAAGGACACCGTAACAAAGTTGATTTTCTTAAGGAAAAAAAGTAGAAGAAAGAATAATGCTACAATATATTTTTGTGTAAAACTATGAAAATACTATTACTAAAAACAGAACTTAAAAGGAGCTAATCTGGTGAGGGGTTTGATGGGAACTCAGTTTTTAGTTTCATGATAGACCAAAATGGACAGCCACCTAAATGATCTGTTTTCCCTTCATGCTCTGATTTTGGCACTACATATTCTGAAATGTATAAAATGTAAAAATCAAGATTAGACTCTTCCTAATCAGAATTTTCAGAATTTGGGCTCTGGAGTCAAAAAATGCCCTTGGAAATGGGCATTTGCATGTTGTTAGTAGGAGTAAAAATTGATGTAGCTACAACTTCCAGAAAGCATTTTAGCAATATGAGTCAGCATTACAAATGAATAAAGCCCTTTAATCTGGAAAACTTTAAATTCTACTTCTAGAAATTTGTGGCCTTTTTTTAAAAAAAAAAAACTGTGGATTGAACTCAGAGCTTTTGAATTAATCTACATCCACTGACCAAAAAAAAAAGGCCCGGGAGATGGCTCAGTAGAATGAATGAGTACAAGGGCCTGAGTTCAATCCCCGGTTCTGCCAAAAAATACAAAACAAAACAAAAAATATATATATCCACTGACCTTTTTGTATTTCTTTAAGAATTTTGCTAACTTTCCCAGGCATAGATTTAATTGTGATCCTTCTGTCTCAGTGTCCCAATGTAGTCTGCTAGGAGTTTGTGTGAGGTGGATTTTTTTGCTTTGTTTTGTTTCATAAGCATGTTCATGTATCTTCATTGAGCTACATATGAGACTAATTGACAATATTATTGATGATTGCTGGAGATGGGAAACTTCAAAGTATATTAGTAGGAAATTGCTGAGATGTGTTATAGTGCAATATTACACTGTTCAGTTGTTAAACATGACAGGCTGTAAATGTACTCACAATGTGATGACCTATGTGATACAGAAGTGGGACAAGAGGGGCTGGTGAGATGGTTCAGTGGTCTAAAGCACCTACTTAGAACAAGCTTAGCAAAGCACAGGAACCACGGTTCAATCCCCCAGCACCACATGCCAGCTAGCCCTGCCCCCTGGTTGGCTGAGCTGGCCACACACACACACACACATACATAAATAAATAAATAAAATTTAAAAAAAAGTGGGACAAGAAACAGCTATGCTTATAGAATATTTCAGGAA
This sequence comes from Octodon degus, assembly GCF_000260255.1. Taxonomy (NCBI): domain Eukaryota; kingdom Metazoa; phylum Chordata; class Mammalia; order Rodentia; family Octodontidae; genus Octodon; species Octodon degus. Next base: position 7,840,013 of record NW_004524706.1, read on the forward strand.
AGGTAAACAAAAGATGGAAGCATTTATTTCTCAAGCAGTGAAGTTGGGCACTGGAATAAAGTACAAGAAACTGTGTACCTTTTTCTATGCCCTTTCAAATTTATACTATTTTGAATATAATTTTAAAATCAAATATAGATGTACATAAAGATATCTACATATGTACATATAGGTACCTCAGTTCACAAATTCAATTCTTTTCATAATTTTGGTGGCAAGCTGAACTGGATGACCTGTAAGGTCGGCATTATTAACCCTGGATTGATTTTTTTTTTTTCTCCCAGTATCAAGAATTCAACTCAGGACCCTGCGCTTGCCAGGCAAGCACTTATTCTACTGAGCTGGCTCCCTGGCCTATTTTAACCCTCGAATTTGATTTGGTTCTTAGCCAGTTTGGTCTGTGATCACGATCATGTATATATGCCGGTGGAATGAGGGAGCTTGTTAGAAAAGTTTAAGGTCCTGCCACTAACTTAATCAGAATGTGCATGTTAGTAAGTTCCTCAGGTTATTCAGGAGGCACTTTCAATTCTTAAGAATACTGTTTTGGGTTAATCACCTGAGGCAGTGTATTCATTTACCATTTGTTTTTACACAATATTATATTTCAACTTTTGTTCTTTAAGTTATACTATGTGATATCACATATTTGCTGAGTATCTTCTGTTCAAAAATTGGTAGCTTGCCCAGAACACATTGTACATTCAGTGCTTAGATGCTTATTATTCAGTACTGCTCAGAGCAGCATTTTCCAAAGTGTGTACTAAACCAACAATATGTTTCACAGGTAGTAATAATATGTGTAAAAGGGTTCATTGGTCAAATCAGTTTAGGAAACATTTGGGTTAAGTAAAATTGAACAGTTTTATTTATTGCAGGACTGTTCAGATTTGACCAAGGAATCCTTTTTTCTTCTAGGACTATCTCTCAGGTCTTTTGATCGGTGGAACACACTTTGAGAAATGCCTGATTTAGCGGAAAGAGCACCACTGGCTTTGGAAGTTTTGGCAAGTTACCTAACTTCTCTGAATATTAATTTTGCTAACCTTAAGCTGGGGATAATAATACTTGCCTTGGTGGTGGTGTGAAGGATAAGAGAGGTATATAGGAACATTTAGCTTAAAACTTGGGACCTCATAGGTAATTGATAATAGCTATTATGTAGATTGCTTGCCTTTATTTATTTATTTATTTATTTTTTGCACTTCTGCTTGTAATTCATTTTTCCATTCCTAATCTCTCTCATCAGAAAGTTACGAAGGTCAAGTAATCAATTTTTATAAAATGTTGGTAGCCTGATTAAAAGACTTTGTGTTCAGAGTAAAACTATTAATGTGGAAATAATAAGCAAATTTATTTTCTTATCTCTATGAGACAAGTATTGAGACCAGAGTAAATTTCCCATTTATCTAAACAATTTTTATTAACTAAGAGCAAACCAACAACAAAAAAGATATGAAACATCTTTCATCCTAAGTCTGACATGTTATGTGGTATGTTATCAAACTTGTATTTTTCCTTTTTTTTTTTTCTAGTCAATAAATTGATTGCACAAGAAGGACCTTCCTTTCTACAAATGCGAATAAAACATTTGTTGAAATCTAACTGCATCCCCCAGGCTACTGCCTTATCAAAACTTTGTGCAGAATCTAAAGAAATTGCACATGTGTCATCTTTTCAGCAAGCTTATATCACATGTTTATGTTCCCTGCTTCCTAATGAAGATGCTATTAAGGAGGTAAGTAAATTAAAGAAGTTATCATTCATACTTGGTGCAAATTTGTTTTGTTATGTTTCTTTTCCAAGCAGATGCAGACTCACTTTTTTAGACAACTGGAAAGTAAAGATTTAACTGTGTTTTTCTGTTCAGCATATTGAATGTAAAGTTATAGGTAGATTTGAAAAGGAGGTTATTAAAGAAGATATAGATCATGTTTGAAAAATGCAGAAATTGTTAAATTGGTATTGAAGGTATAAACAAAACACAGAGAGACTTCATTTTAGTTTAAACAGTTAACTTTGTATATAGGCAAGCATAATGAATATATATATTTTTTCATGAATATATTTTGAACAATGATTTAGTGTATAGAAAAAGCGCAGGTTTAACTGTGTTCAGTTAAAAAGATTTGTGACAATTGTAATTGTGGAAAGTGGAGGTGAATTATTTTATTTAGTTAGGTTTTTTTATTTTTGTGGTACTGGGGATTGAACTCAGGACCCTGTGCTTGCCAGGCAAGCGCTTATTCTACTGAGCTATCTCCCTGGGCCTGCAGGTGAGTTTTTTTTTTTTTTAAGTATTTTTTAGTCATGTTGCATCCTAAAAGAAAAACTGAATCATTTTTTCCTCCAAAAATTTGGAATTATTTTTATTTTTAATGTATTTGGTACAAGGTCTTACTACACAACTTAGACTCCATAATAATCATCCTGTTTTCAGCCTCCCCAGCACTGGGATTACAGATGTGTACCACCACACCTAGTCTCAGTGGCTGTTCTGGATTTAATCTTGTCCCTGCAAACCCAGTCCCTGCACTTGCCTAAACTGGTGCTTAGTCAGCTGAGCTGTCTTGCTGGCCTTTAATAGTGTTGTTTAGATTTCTTTTTTAATTCCATTTTTTTTTTTTTGAGACAAGGTTTCATTATGTTATGTGGGCTGGCCTTGAAACCAAGGCAGTACTTCCTAGCTTTTTTAGTGCTGGATCTGCAGGCAGGTATCACCATGCCCAGCTAACAGATTTGAATAACAGAAAAAAGTTCATAATGCTTAGCCTTTATTTCATTATCTAATTTTATCACTTGCCAGTCAGATCCGAACCGTAGATTTTCATTTGTATACTGAGATTTTTTAATAAATACAGGCATCCCAAGGATCTGGTTCTGTGCTGTAGTTTTATTGTTATTAAGGTGAATTTTTTTTTTTTTTTTTTTTTTTTTGGTAGTACCCAGGATTGAGCTCTGGACCTTGCACTTGTCAGGCTGGTGCTTATGCTGCAGAACTGTCTCCCTGGCCTATAATTACTAAGTTTTTATAATAATTATCCCTGTAAATACCTTCTTTTCTACCAGTTCCCTTGATATACAGGTCCTTCCCTGAAGCCTGTTGATCTTAACACCTTTTCATTGAGACTCCCCTGTTCTTTTTATTTTTTAATGTATTTAGTACAGGTCCTCACTGCACAGATCAGACTCCTAGTGATCCTCATGTTTTCAGCCTCCCGAGTGCTGGGATTACAGTCAAGGCGCCACCATGCACAGTCTTAATCAGTTACTGTCTCATTGTGCTGGGGGGCAGGGGACATTAGGGCACAGGGGAATCATCTACCCAGCCCTTGCATCCACGAGTCTGCTTAAGCAGGCGCTTAAATCCACTGAGCTATTTGGCTGGGCTTACCCTCTGTTCTTAGGTTATCTTCCATCCTCACTGTACTTTTCTGTAGTCAGTTATTGTTGCTTCATAGCGTACACTCAATTCTTTTTCTGGTCTCTAATTACATTTGTTGATTGTCAGTATCCTTCTCAATAGCCTCTAAATCTCCATATACTGTGTATGTTTACTTGCACCAAAAGGCCAACCTTGGGAAAAAATTCTGTCAACTAATTCCACCATCAGCATTACCCCCCCTTTTTTCCCTCAGATTTTTTGTTTTGTTTTGTTTTGGCCAGCTCAGCCCACCCTTTGGGTGGGGCTGACACAGCATGTGGCATTAGGGACCAAACCCGGGTCCCCTGCACTTGCCTAAGCAGGCTCGTTAGACCACTGAGCTATCTTGCCAGCCCATTTTTAAATTTTTTTAAAGAGAATAAAAGTAGTAAAAAGACAGGGCCTTGCTATGTAGTTCAGCTTGGACTCAAATTTAGAATTCAAGGTGATTCTTCTGCCTGTTTCCTGAGTACTGGAAAACAAGTGTGTGCCACAATGCCCAGCCAATTAATTTCACTTTGAATCAGTTATGCTGTGTTTCTTCGATCCATTCACTCTCCCAGTCTCTTAGATTACTATTGCACACACACACACACACACACACACACACACACACACACACACACGTACATAGGTACGTATGTACGTTTTGTTTCATAAGCTCCATGCATAACATCTGTTCACCTGTCTGCATCTGTGCATCTCCACTTTCTCTTTTTTTATTAGAAGTTAATTACCTCTCTCACTAGCTGAAACCAACCCTCTTCCCTTTTGTAACAGTTCCCAGCTGTTCTTGTGTCCCTTAAGGATAATTCTGTACTGTTCATTGTTCTCCTGTTTCAATTTTCCTCTGTGCTGTTACCATTTTATCAGCATTTATGCTGTTATCGCTTACCTTTTAAAAGAAACCTTCTTTAGATTGTATTTCTCCTTCCAGATACTGCCCCCTTTTTCCTCTGGCCTACTCAGCATTATTTCTTGAATTAATTGTTTGAATTTACTGTTAAATGTTTTTCTCCTTTCAAGATATTCTACTAGGATGTTCACCTGTGCTGGCCTACCACATCACTATCCAATCATGACTCTTGAGTAGTGGTTGAATAATCTAACTTCTTAAAAGACATAGTATTGTCTTACTGTTGTAATCCCAGTGCTTGTGAGGTGGAGGCAGGATATCTCTGCAAGTTCAAGGCCACCCTGAGTCATGAAATGAGTTCAAGGACACCCTGAATTACAGAGAGAGACTTTGTCTCCAAAAAACAAAAAAAGAAAACCAAGCTTCTGAACTCTGTCTTGACAAAGTTTTTCACTTGGCTTCTTGAGTACCACACTCATGACTTTATAAGCAACTGCTTCACTAATTCCTCTTCAGTTTTACTTTGATGTCCTACAGTTGGGAGTTACAGTGCCCAGTGACATCATTGAATTCTTTTTTTATTGATACTTATTTCTGAGATTATCTTATCTAGTTTCATGGCTTTTAATGCCAACTAAGGTAAGAATCTCAAGTGTTTTCTCTCTAGCCTAGTCTTTTTAAACTGAACTCATATTTAGCTGCCTCATTACCATCTTTATTTGTATGTCCTTTTTTTTTTGTTTTTAAGACAAGGGTCTAGCTTTGTAGGCTGGCCTTAAATTTATGGTGATCCTTCTCTGTTGCTGGGATTACAGGTTCCTGATACAAGTTTTGTTTTCATGATCTCTCTTTTAAATGAAGTCATTAAGAGGATAAGGATACAACTTAGTGACAGAGCACTTGTCCCGCATCTGAAAGGTTCAATCTCAAGACAGCTATTGAGTGAGGGGACAGGGAAGGAAGTTACATAGTCACCTTCCAACTATGTTGTCCATTTTGGAGGTGGTGGAGACAATATATAACTAGCTTTCCCTCCTCTCCCCTTTTTAGTTCTTATATGTCAGGAACACTAACATCTGTGTGCCTTTAGTCACATTTAGGCTTCACAACTACTGTAAGGTAGCTCCATTTGATGAGGGAAAGGTTTAGATCAAGTAATATATTCATTATTTAGGAGCTAATGTAGATTATTATTGGACAAAAACCTGAGTTTGATATATAACCAGTAGTATTTTAAAGCTACAGTACAGAATAATTGACTTTTGGCCTTGTTGATATGAACTATATGTCAAGCACTATTTAGAACGTGGGTTTTAAAAGTTTTGGTTTTTTAGTGGTGCAGACGGAACCCAGAACTTTGCACATGCTAGACAAATGCTCTACCAATGGGCAACACCTCTGACACATCAAGTACAGTTTAGGTATTGAGGATGTAAAGATAATAAAAGCCTCTGAACTCATGTACTTCATTGTATTCTCTCTCTCTCTCTCTCTCTCTCTCTCT
>NW_004524706.1:7845966-7849557 GCF_000260255.1 Octodon degus
AGAGACTGTTTATGAGTGAAAGGACCATTTGAAGTGAAAAGGGAGACCAGAATGTAGCTGAAGAAGAGATGCCCAGGTTGGTTGGTTTGTTTTTTTGTTTTTGCGGAACCAGGGATTAAACTCAGGCCCTTGCGCTTGCTAGGGAAGCACTTAGTCCACTGAGCCATCTCCCCAGCCCTATAAGATGCCTAGGTTTACTATGTCTTGGGAAAAAAGAAAAAGTAAGTTGGGCTTGTGTTCTGGAGCTGCAGTTTTTTCTTTGAAGTACAACTTTTAAAATGTCAATTTCAGGGCCAGCTAAGTAGCTCAGTGGATTAAAGTGCTTGATTAGGCAGACTACTCAGCAGCCAGGGTTTGATCCCTGCCTGCCTTGCCAGCCCTGCACCCAGGGGCACTGGGTGTGCTGAGATGACTGAGACTGGACATGATGGTGCACGCAGGTAATCCCTGTTCTTTGGGAGGCTGAACACAGGCAGATCACTATGAGTTGGAGTCCAATCTGTATAGTGAGACCCTCTACACCCTGTAGACCCTTACGAAAAATAAAATAAAATCTCAACTTCCTCTCCTTTTTTTTTAAACCTAGTTTTATTTCTTTTATCCTGCTTCACCCTAGATTACAGTCTCTTCTTTTTAGCCTGGATCTGACTGAGCTATTGGATTACATCTTTGGAAGAACCATCATCTTGGGGCTGGGGAGATGGCTCAGTGGAATAAGCACTTCTCTGGCAAGCGCAAGGGCCTGAGTTCAATCCCTGGTTCTGCCAAAAAAAAAAAAAAAAAGAACCATCATTTAATAGTAAAACCAAAGTTGAGATATCTGTAATCTCCATGTTCCATTTTAGGTCCCTTCATAATGATCAAGATAAATGTCATGGACTGTTTAAAGGTCTCCAAGGCTGAAATAAGGAATTAACCCACTGTTTGAAAATCAGTTTGCAGGTTTGGTGACTCATTCAGAATGAGAATTTTCAGGATGAGTCAACAAAATGAGGCATGAGAAGGATTTATTAGCAGGAGATACAGGATACACTCAAGCAGAATGCAGGTGCCTAGACAAAGGCGGCACCTCATGGCTTCTACATTTTATTCAAAAGTAGCCAGAATAATCCATTACATATGTAGGTTAGGCCATGCCATTTTGCTGAGAATCATCCAACAGTTTTCAGTCTTTCTCCGAATATATTAAGAAGTTTTTATTCTATCTGCACTACTACTTTTTGACGCTGACTGTAAAACTTGCTTACTTTTTTTCAGCTACCTTGTCTTTTTGTTCTTAGCGCAAGTTGGACATTCTTGCCTTAGAACTTTGTACTTGCTCTTTCCTCTGCCCAGAATCCCTTCCCCAGGTAATGTGGGCGGTTTATTCTTTCGCCTCCTTTCTTTCTTTCTTTCTATCTTTCTTTCTTTCTTTCTTTCTTTTTTTTTACACGGAACCAGGGATTGAACTCAGGCCCTTATTCTTGCCAGGGAAGCACTTATTCCACTAAGCCATCTCCCCGGGCCCCTACTTTTTTTTTTTTTTTTTTGCCTCATTTCTATTCACTATTGTCGTTTCCAGATTACTGTATTCTGTATTCCTACTCTACTCTATTGTGAACAAAATTTTGCTGTCATTATTATAAATATATACTATCCTATCTAAAATGGCTTCACTCACACTGTCCTCTTAGTAAGCTGTATGTTCTTTGTAGCACATGTTATGTTTCCAAAAGATGTCACGTTTGCTAATTCTGTCTCTTCTCACTGGATTGCAAACTCTATAAAGACAGGGATTTAGATTGTTTGCTACTATAGCCCTTTATTCAAGAAGAATGCTTAGCCACATAGGTACTAAATGAATGAATAAAGTTATAGCTCCAGTTCTTGATGTTTGATTACTAAAATTTCTAGCTTTTATTACATGAGTTATAACCCAAGTGTCAAGTTGAAACACTGCACTTATACTTAGTAGGCTTTAAAGTACTGCTTGAAGATGTTTTTTTATGCTGTTTTGTTCTTTAATTTTTATTTTAAAAAATAATGAAACAAAAACAATACTGAATTTTAAAACAAAATGATAGGAAATTAACAGTGGTCTATTGTTGAAGATATTTTGAATCCTAAAATCATGATTCAAATTTTTTTCTCCCATCTTTATTCCACTTTGAAATGTATGTATGCTGTGTATTCTTGAAAATGTGGATCAAGGTGAAATTGAGTGCTATGATACATATTTCTGTATAAATTGATTAACTGTTGATCAATGCTTGAGTCAGCAGTTACTTCAGATGGCCAAAACCCTGTATGGCTTACGCCTTACCCCTCCGTATTTCTGAGAAACTTTTGACAGGTTGCTTTTGGAAATTTAAGGTGCTTCCCAGCAGTCAAAATAACAACTCTAGAAATTTGTGATTGCTTTCATGCAGCCTTTGCATTTCTGCCAGCTATCTTTTTCCAGGAGTTTACAAACCCTTTATTCTGGGGTGCTGGATTATTTACCTCTCACTGAGAAGCTGTGTAGCTTGGACATTGAGATTTAGTAGTTACTTGAATCTGAGAGGATTATATAGGCCGATTATAAGTGGATGGAGGCACAGACTGTTAGTCATTTTTGTTTTATGAATATGACCCTAGAGAAGAGCCTGATATACAGAGATTAAAAAGCCAGTTGATGGTTGTAAAGTAAGCAGCACATCTTCCCCAAATGTAACCTATGGCCTCATTGATACATGATCTAATTTGTTGGGCCTTCAGGTCTTCAAAAAATTGAAGGATAAAATTCTTAGCACTGCTTGTCTTTTCAGACTTCACTTCAACATTAAAAGTAATTACAGAAAACACTTATTGAACACTTGTCTACTCTGAGCTCTGTGAGATGTACCTTAAATCTGTTTGGATCTAATCCTTATAATCTATGAATTTTTATTAACAGAAGTTTAGAGATTAGTAACTGGACCATAGTTATATGTCTATTAAGTGGTAGACCTGAAGTTTATAAATCCAGGTTGGGGGCTGGGGAGATGGCGCAGTAGAATAAGCACTTCTGAGATCAATCCCTGGTGGGGGTGGTGGGAATCTATTGACGGGCTGGGGAGATGGCTCAGTGGAATAAGCACATCCCTGGCAAGCGCATCGGCCTGAGTTCAATCGCCAGTTCCAAAAAAAAAGAAAGAAAGAAAAGCAAATACAGGGTGGTCTGCTTCTGTTTTGCTTTTATACTCATTAATCTCACATTCACACATCTCATATACACGGTCCAACTTTTTGGAACTGCCAACCTTTGTCTGGTTCTTCCCTGAATTCTGATTCATAGTTAGAATAGACCTGTTGCTCAGGAGAAAAATAAAATTGCTTTTTCTTCATTTCTTTTGTTTGCCCAGAAGAAAAACTGAGACTTTGTTTCTGTTAAGTCAGAAAAGAGGAGTCTGGCTTCTGTGGCTGATTAATGAGGTACTGTCACTCTCAAGAAATTAGTGTTCGGGGCTGGTGAGATGGCTCAGTGGTCTAAAGCACCTACTTAGAACAAGCTTAGCAAAGCATAGGGACCGCGGTTCAATCCCCAGCACCACATGCCAGCCAGCCCCGCCCCCTGGTGGGCTGAGCTGGCCA
>NW_004524706.1:7850155-7863755 GCF_000260255.1 Octodon degus
AAAAAAAAAAAGAATTTATTTAGGCCTGGGAAGTGGAACGTAATTCTGACAGTCAAGGAGATTAATCAGATATGAAATCTGGATTTGGAGAAGCTGTGTGATACACACTAAGCTAGCCTTCATCCACATCTATAAAAACATTCATATAGGGTTAACAATAAACTTAATGTTCTAATTTATTTATTTGCTCTGTCAGGTAAGTCAGAAAGTGAGGGTGCTAATTTAGCAGCTGTGATACTTCTTTGAGATTAGCTGAATGAGAATAGCTAAACTCATTATCTTGAGGCATGCCAAAAGAATTCAAAAGGAGCTGCAAAAATATTATACTTTGGAATTAATGTTTCTTCATCTTGTGCCTTTATTAATTTATTTTTTCTGGGAGTACTTAGTTTACTTAAGATAATTGTGTTCCTATCATAGTATGAAGCACTGGCAAATACAGAAGAAGTTACAAGAAGATGGATACCCAGTTAAATGATAGTACCTTTATATGCAGTATAAATGTATTCATATTTTTAAATTTTTTTTTGTATTTTTTAGAGTTCTAAAGCCCTTGAATAAAAAGCTCTACTATTTCCAAATGTCCATCAAAAAGGAAATATACAATCAGCTTTATCATTATTCATGGGAAAACTAAACAAAATGGGGGGGGATGAAAATTGATAACCATTCTTTTTTACAAGGATAAAGTACTGCTTTTCAAATAATAGCTGTAAGTCACTCGGTGATATAAATAGGCAGGAGGAAATTAACTGGTCCATATGTGTGCTTCTTCTCTTTTTTTTTTAGATGAGAGTTTCAGTATGCACTTCAAACTGGCCCTGAACTCACTTTTCTAGCCCAGGCTGGCCTTGAACTCGCAGTGATCCTTCTGCCTCAAGGCTCCCTAATGCTGGAATTGGAGGCATGTGCCACCACAGTCAGTCATATATTTGCTTTATATACAGTAGTGTATAATTAAATACCAACTGCACTATTTTGAAACAGTTTACTGAAGTGTTGAAAAAATGAGATGTCACTCTTGTCACAGATTTGTAGACTTCCACTTTAGTGGAACATTGTGTGCACATGACTGGGTGATTAGATTTCTTCCACTTCTGCCTGCTCTGCAAGATTTTCCTTTTTTTGGTGGTTGTCGTGGAAGGGGAAGATCTTGCTATGTATAGGTTAAAATTCATGCTGGCTTTAAACTTCCTGTGTAGACCATGCTGGCCTTTAATTCACAGTGATCCTCCTGCCTCAGTCTCACAAGTGCTGGGTTGACAGGCATGTACCACCACACCAAGAGAATCTCATGTTCTTATAGCCCTATTTTTTCTTTCCATTTTCTAGGTTTTTGTATTTTAGATCGTCTTGAGTTTTGTGGGCCTTATGCCTTTGGCAGTCAGTGCACAATGTGTTTGTATAGATAGTCTAGTTCAGGACAGCATCATTTTGTAACTGGCTGTTGTTTCTGACGTGGCCTCTCTAGTCCAAAAGCATGAAATCCTGTTTCTGTGTCACCCCAAGCTTGGTCTCTGTCATCTTTTTCAGGATCATTTGTTAGACCCCTGTGTCATCTCTTATTTATCTTCTTAATCACCTGTACTGCTTTATCTGCTCAAAATTAGAATTAAAATATACATTATACTAGTACTCTTATCAGAGCAATTCTGGCTGTTTTATTTCCCAAGGACAATTCAGTTCCCAGAGAGGAGAGCTTCTCCTCCATTGTTTTTATGATACAATTTAATTCAGCGTCTATTTCTTTTTCAGATTCATCTTCACTAAGTGACTTAGTGAAGAATTCTCCAGTGAGATATTCTCTGGTGAATGTTTGTTTTTGGCTAGGAGTTCCACATAAAAGTATATGCACTTTGGGGCTGGGGAGATGGCTCAGTAGAATAAGTGCTTGCCTGACCAGTGCAAGGACCTGAGTTCAATCCCTGGTTCCACCAAAAAAAAAAAAAAAAAGAAAGTATATCCACTTCATCTTTGAGCTGCTTGAAGCTGACTCCTCATTGTGAGGTTCTTTAATTACATAGGGGTCATCTTTATCCTGGAGCCGACTCCTGGTGTCCTGGAATGTCTTGCACTGTCTGCATAGTGCCACATCTGTTTATTCTCGATATAGGTCACCCACGTGCACTAGTACATACAAGGCCTTATAGGAATATTGATTTTTGATTTGGACCTTAATGTAATAATGGGACTTGAATGGATAGATGAAATAGTTTAGAGACAACTGAGTGTGGTAATAACACACGATACAGAAATTAATCTGTATTTTTCAGGGACTTGCTAAGGAATACCTTACCCAGGGCAGGTATTGTGTGTTGAGGTCTTATGTAAATAAGTTGTATTTTCATGGGAAAAGGAATGCCTCAGAAATTGTAGTGGGGTAAAGTTTAGATATGGTAAATTAGGGTTTGAAGGTAGGAAATGATGTGACTGAAGTGATGTCTTAGGGAGATTAGACAGGAGTACATATTAGGTTAGGACAGGAGATTGGAGTAAGGTGGGACTTACTGACAGGGCAAAAATACAGGCTATTATATGAGGATGACTTCCAGAACCTAAGAATTTAAGACTGGGAGAATTGTGTACTTTCTTGCTGACTCATGTGGCAAAGAAAGTGTGGTAGGACAGGGAATGCATATTCAGCTTTATTTTATACATAATTTTTCTTGGCTTATTAATAACAAGGAAACAAGATTTTTTCCTGGAGTTAATTTCTTTCAACACATATGTTGAATTTGTGTGGAACTGTTTATAGGAAATTAATTTAAAAATACTGGACATTAAAGGTGACAGACTATGGCTCACAAGCCAATAATACACCTGAGTATATGTTGTTTAATGATGGGGCTGTGTTCTAAGAAATAAATTGTTAGGCAATTTCATCATATCGGCATTCTAGTGTATGTACACATGCCCAGATGGTTTAGCCTACGACCTTACTGGGCTATATGGCAGTTGAAGCTGAGTTGTTGCCCTAGTTCAGCAAAGGCTGAAAATATTTTGTCAGCTTCCTTACAGAAAAATACTTGCTGACTTTGCCATCTAAGAATATTTTTAAAATTATACTCATTAATGCAGTTAATCTCTATGATATCATTTAGTCCTCCATGCGCTACCAATGAAACTGAAGCAGTATGGTAATACTCCCAAGGCCCTTCTTATTAAGTTGTTTATAGTATTCAGTCTCAGGCCAAGATTCAGGTAATCTGATTCCTTGAAGTTCTCTGTCGTACCACTCATTTCTGTCTGGGAGACAGTGATGAGCAGTGTCCCTTTTCCCTCAACTCTTGGTAAAGATGGTAGTGGAACCCAGAGCCTTATGTGTGATAGATAAATACTGTACCACTGAGCTATACCCCTAGCCACCAGCCCTAGAGCCATGTTTTAATTGAGGATATCTTGGTGGTGTCTCATTATGTTCATATTTATCCATACATGCTCAAAATATTTTTATCATGATTTAACTTCTAAATGTATCAGTGTGAAAACATTTAGCACATAGAAATGATCATGTTATATGCATGATAACATTTCATTATAGGCCAAAACCTTTTTTTTTTTTTTTTTTTTTTTGGGTTTTTTTTTTTTTTGGTTTTTTTTTTCGTGGAAGAAATTAAATGTTTAATAAATGACAGTTACTGATCAATACATAGAGGAACATTACAGTGAATAATATTAAGAAGAACCAACCTTGAGTTCTGGTCTAGTCTCTTTACATCTACTTTGAATTTTCAAGGTCTAAACACAAGTAAATAAAAATAAAAGAATTTTGGAAATTGAATTACATAGCAAAGGAGGTATCTGCTAGGTGTGTCAGAAGAGAAAGAGAAAAGAAAACAGATGTTAAAAAAAACACAGATGAGGCAGAAGTGAACTGTACAGAATGAATACAATTTCAATTAAGTGAGAAAGATCTACAGGGCAAGGAAAGGCAGTATGCAAATGAGAAGCACATGAACAAGAATGTGGAAGCAGCAGTGAGAGCAACACATATGGGAGCAGGGAGGAAAGGGATGGTAGCAGCAGAGGTGCTTTTCTGGAAGTAGATCAGTGGGGGTCCAACTACTATTGACTACAAATGCAGAAGAAGATGGAAAGACAAACAGAAATTCTTGTTGCTGTTCAACTTACATTTACTGTAGATATTTGGATAGAGAAGTGACAAGGAACATATGCCTAGGGAAATTTAATGCTCATGCCTCAGCTTTACCAAAGCCAAATGAAGAGTTGTGATGGTACCTCAGACGAAGACCCAGCCAGTACTGCAAAGTTTGAAGTTGGTTGACTCATAGAGCTGACTCATTGAGTGATAGAACCAGGACTTAACTACTTCCCCACTGGTTGATCTCTGTGCAGAGGGCACCAGGAGAAAGCAATGTGATTAGGGTAGGTGGATGTTTGAGCTCAGGCAGTTACTGAGAGAGCTGAGAGCTGATGCCCACTTTTAGCCTGCATTCTCAGCACGTGAAGAAACGAGATCTTCATTCTCAGAGGAGAGCTTGAGCAGCTAGCACAGCATCCACTGGGTCTTGGTTACTTTTCTCTCATTGCTGGTACAAAATACCAGGCACCCAAAATTAGGGCAGGAAAAGTTTATTTAGCTCTGTTAATGTAGGTTTCAGTCCACACTCGGCAGGTGCCAAGACAGAGCGGCACATGGAAGAGGGCAGCAATTCATGGCAGTGTAAAACAGCCAAAAGCAAAGTGCAAAAGGTGGAACAGCAGCTTCAGCTATTAGCCTCTCTCCCCTCCTTATATTTGTAGGTAGATTACCCGCTCTTGGACAGGTGTAGCTCTCACACCCATAATCCCAGCATTGGATCAAGAATTCTTGATAAACTCCCTACAGTCATAAACTCTAGAAGCCACCCCATGAGTACATGGAGCTTTGTGGGACAACTAGACACAAACTATAACACACTGTAACTATCAATAGACCAATATAGAATAGTGAAAATGGTGACATAAGGTCTAGTCTATTTCTCTTTTGATTATTGCTGCCTTCAGGTTAGTACTCTACTATAGTTTCTTAAAGACATTAAATGTAATTTCATTTCATTCCCAGAAAATGCCCTTAAAATTCTGTTTCTCTACTCCTTTCTTCTTTAATGTCTCCTAAGAGCATTAGCACTCTTGCTTCACTCTTCCTGCTCCCAACGTTGATTCAAACCCAGGCCTGCTGGTGTGGTGTTATTTTCCCTCTTTCAAATCAATTCTGTTCTGTTGCTCAGACCCATTATTTTGTACAATACACATAAATAATAAAAAATTTTAAGGACATATAAAATTATTTTTAAAGGAAGACTGGTATTGTACATAGTCTTATGCAGTGCTTTATTTTACAATTAAAGAGAATCTTTAATTTGCCGTTAGAAAAATACTAATGAGTCACTGAATGTTTGTTAATTGGAGTTGAACATCAACATATATTTAAGAGGGCTGGTGAGATGGCTCAGTGGTCTAAAGCACCTACTTAGAACAAGCTTAGCAAAGCAAAGAGACCGCGGTTCAATCCCCCAGCACCACATGCCAGCCAGCCCCGGCCCCTGGTGGGCTGAGCTGGGCGCGCGCGCGCACACACACACACACACACACACACACAAATTAAAATAAAATAAAAAATAAAGACATATTTAAGAATTCCAAGGCACCTGTGCCAGAACTTGAGTTTGTATTTCAAGATCCTGGTTCTCAGGTTTATTCGGATTGCTGGTGTAGAAAACGGGGCACCTAAGCCCCAGAAAGTAGTTGTTGCAGAGTGGCAGAAGATGCCAACAGCTTAGTGTTAAAGATGTCTTGAGAGGCCTGTGCACAGAGGTGCCACCCATCACCTTTTGCTCGAAGCCTGTTGGAGTGTGTTGGTCTTGGGTCAGACATGCTCTCGTGCATTTCCTGCTCTGGAGCCTTACCCTGTGTCCCCAGGTTTGGGGACAGCGCTGGAATGCCGTTCTAGTGCTGGCAGCAGCACAGCCCAGGAGGAGGTAAGCCTTGACCTGAACAGTGATTTATTGTGTAGGACCAAGCTTCAGCTGCTTGTCAAAATTGGTTTAGAGGATATCAAATGATGAAATCACCAGAACTAGCTGGAATTACCGCAGATTGGTAGTGGTGAACCTACGGTTTTCTGAAGATATGGATATCTTTATGATATGAATGACTGCTTCTGGGAGCAGATAATGGTTTCTTTGCAGGCAAAGGGCTGGAAGCTGCCACTGATTCTGTTTGAGAATCTCTGTGACTGGGTCATTTGCTACTGAAGAAACAAGCTGCAAGCTGCTTCCCTCCTGTATCAGAGGCTTTCTCAAGAGAACTGATGTATCTGGCAATTTTTTTTTTCTAGGAAAGCATGCAGCATTGGGTGTTAATTAACCTACCAAACAAACAGGAGCATCTGTGTCTTAGGATAAATGTATACTTGCAGATGTTATTGCCTTCTGTTATAATAAAGGATGGTCTTTGGTGTTGAGTCTTAGAAATATTTGAAATTTTGACTTTTGGGGGTTAAGGAAGTTTGTAAAGATGTGGTCCGTCTTGCATTGTTAACTATAGGCTTCAAGGGCAGAAATTGTGATGTACTTGAGGCATCTATACTTGATCCCAATGTGCTACCTTTATTCTTTGATCATGTGAGTGCAGTGTCACTGTACCATATTTAGTGCAATATGAGGACATGTCCTTCCCCTTTTTTTCTCCTGGGGATTGAACACAGCACTTAACAGTTGTTGGGCAAGTACTTTACCACTAATGTACATAGTCCTTTTGTTGTCTTTCTAATATGCAATATTGTGGCTGGAATCTAGAAGTCACTTGATAGTATTTTTTTGGGGGATACATTTTTTTATGTTATTAATGCATTGCATTCCTTTTGTTAGTGAGATTTTGGTTGACACAGTCATAATGTAGCTTAAGAATGGTTTCAAGTTTTGCTGGAAAAAAAAAAAAGGTTCTGCTGGAGTAGGGATTATCTACAAGGGCATTAGAACTGACAGGCCTAAAACCTTTTATACATTGGGCAAGAGCCCTTAGAGCACCAACATATGTTCATCAAGATTTTGGGTTCCTTAATGAATAGAGGGATTTGTTCTACTAGTGTTTGTAAATAGGATATCATGTCTGCATCTTGTACAGCAGTTAACCACTAGGAAGAATGTATACAATCTGTTAATTATTGAGTCTGTCCTACCAATTTGGTTTGAAACCGTCTTACTGCTATTTGTTTCTCAATAAAATTAAGGGAAAAAAAACATATATTTAAGGTATCATAGATAGACATTTGCCATCTCCTGCTAAATTCAAGAGAAGAGTTAAATTAACTGGAGCAACAGCTGGGAATAAAAGTATTTTGTATGCTGGCACCTCTGGGTATCCCAGTAATGGATGCATGTAATAGGAAACCTCTGCTGGGGACAGTTTTACCCGACACATACAATTAAGATTAATTGAATGGCTCATGTAAAAACCAAAATTCTGAACTCATTATACAAAAGTTACGCCTTTCAGAAACCTGACATAGTGATGCATAGCTATAATCCCAATTACTCAGAAGGCTGGAGCAGTGGAATCTGAGTATGAGGCCATTGTGAGGCCTTGTCTCAAAATATAAAGAGCCAGGGTCATAACTCCTTAGTAGAGCCCCTTTGGATTTGATCAAAGGATTATGAGCCGGGAATATGGCTCAGTGGAATAAGCGCTGGCCTAGCAAGTGCCAGGGCCTGAGTTCAATCTCTGGTTCTCCAAATAAATAAATAGTATTTCTTTTTAGTGAGTGAAAAATTCTGTCAGTGTGGGCATAAAAATAAAGATCCATTTTTACTCTTGGTGCTTAATTTCAGGTTAAGTGTCTCTAATATGGTTTATAGACAAGTAGTAGAGACTTATGTCTTCTCTTGGTAGGGAAAGGGAAAAATAAGATCCAATTTATTCACTAGTATAACACTGTTGGAAATTGACACAGACTTAGTTATAAATGATAAACAAAATACATTTAAACAGTACCTGGTGGGAATATAGTTTGGGAGTAAAAGACAAAGTAAACAAGAGCATAGGGCTGGAGAGATAGCTTAGCAGTCTAAGCGCCTGCCTGGCAAGTGCAAGGACCCGGGTTCAATCTCCAGTACTGCATGCCGTGCTGGCCCCAGAATCCCGGGCACACCACGCCAGCCACTGAAACCCAGCATGGTAGTGCACACCTGTAATCCCAACAATGGAGAGACTGAAACAGGAGGAACACTATGAGTCCTAGCTGCATAGTGAGACCTTGTACCAGTTAAATAAATAAACGAATAAAAATATTTTTTAAAAAAACATGGAAATTCCAAGGTGTGGGTTTTTTTTTTTTTTTTTTTTTTTTTTGGTTTTGTTTTGTTTTGTTTTGTTTTGTTTTTTGTGAAACAGGGTGTTACTGTGTAGCCATACTAGCCTTGAACTCACAGCTGTCCTCCTGTCTCAGTCTCCCTCCTCTCTCAGCCTCACAAGTGCTGGAATTATAGGCATCTGCCACCATGCCCCTCTCCAAGTGTACTTAAATAAGAATCAAAATTAGGATGCATTCTGAATAAGGAAGAATTTAAAAATACAGTCCTTGTATTTTTACTTTATGATTATATGGGGAGAATGAGATGTTACTAAACAAGTAAGCTAATGATGTGTGAAAATCTTTGAGGACTTGTCTGTACAGTCTTAGCTCTGCAAACATAGTGGCACGTTCCTATAATTACAATTTCTCCAGAAGCTAAGGCAAGAAGATTGTAAATTCTAGGCTACCCAGAGCAATTTAGCAGGGAGTAAGTCCTCATCTCAAAAAAATTTTTAAAGGAATATGGATGTTGCTAGTAGTAGTGTATGCCTATCTGCAGTCCCCTGAGTTGAATCCCCAGTATGACAAAAATAAGTAACTTAATGCCTAAAGCGGAGTTATTTTAAATGGCTTTGAAGAGACACCTTCCCAGGACTTAGTCTGCATTTGAATATCACTTCTAGTCTTTTATGAATTATATGTGACTGTATGTCAGTTGAGATATGATTATAGCAGAGAGCTCCTTGTAGAGAATCAAACACATCGTTTTCAAGCATCCAGTAGTACATTTCAGATTTCTTTGACAGAGAGTCATAGGACTTAAATGGAAGCATTGGTGACTCACCCCACCTGGCTACCTGCCTTTCTGTCTGCCATTTTGTCTTTTGTCTCTTCACTTTGCCCATGCTAGTCTCAAACTCCTAGGCTTCCGTGATCTTGCCTCAGCTTCCCAAAAAGCTATGGCTACAGGTATTTGCCATCACACCTCACCTTTCTTCTCTTCTTTTCACACTCCTCTCTCTTCCTTTTACTTCTTTGTCTCTGTTGCCCTTCCTCTCCTCCCCTCCCCTTCCTTCCCTTCCTCTCCTCCCCTTCCTTTCCTTCCCTTCTTTTCTTTTCCCACCTTCCATCCTGTCTTTCTCCAAGGACTTCATAACTTCTAGGCAAGAGATCTACCACTGAACTACCTCCTCAGTCCTTTTCTGTTTAGAGATAAGATCTTGCTAAGTTGCCCAGGTTGGCCTTGAACTTGTTTTTCTACTGAATCAGTGTCCTGAGTAGCTGGAATTACAGGGCTGTGTTGTCACTTCTGGTTCCAGCCATTTATTTAGGGAACATACTAAGTCCAGGTGACAGCATAGAAGTCTTCTATTTTCTTCTGTTCCGTTATCTCTGTTTCTGTCTCTGCTTCTGTCTCTGTCCCTTTCTTTCCTCCTCCCACACCCTTTTTGAGACAGGGTGTCACTATGTAATTCAGTCTGCCCTTGAATTCTCTGTTCCCCAGACTGGCCTTGAACTAGTGGCAATCTTTCTGCCTCATCCACAAAAGTGCTGGGATTACATGCATGTACCACATAACCCTGTAAATTAGACATTCTATGACAATTTAGATTCACATATGACTTTAAGAAATGACACAGAAATGCCTTCAGTTATTAAATATATATTCATTGGAGGTCTCCAAGAGGCCTTGTTGATAGAAAGATGAACAGGACATAGGGAGATGAACAGCAGACTTGTTTCATACAGTGTTAAACTTAGGGCACTTGAAGTGAAATTCTAGGTTACTAGCATTTGAAGCTACAAAGTAAAGAAGATTAACAAATTGATTCACAGCAACCCAAAGATTTTTTAATCATGAAAAACAAATCTCAGTAAAAACAGTGAACCTAGTGGCATGATAACTTGCCATACTTCCTATTGTCCTTTCTTTATATCTGCCATAGCCTTGAGAAAGAATAGTATCAGAACTATAATAGCTATGCAAACCAGCAAGCTAGCAACTACATGAAGAGGCAGTTTGTTTTGGTGTTTCTCCAATCTCCAAGAATTGTCACTATTGGAGTTATCTGGAAGCTTTTAAAAAAGGACAATCTACTCTGTGCCAAAAGCCCTATCTGTAGGATATGTGTCAAAAAATAATCTATGGTAATTATTAAATGTGTCTGTTGTGCTTACAAGAGACTGACAAAAAAGTTTAAAGTTAAGATTAGAATATGGGTGTCTATAAATTACCTCTAGTGTAATTTGGAAACTTTAGAAGGTAATATGCATGTGTAGGGTTGTGTGCCTGTTAAAGAGTACAGTGAGAAGGCCCTAATCACTTACTTACATACAGGAAAAACAGGCAAGGAAGAGTTGTAGATTGCAGCTGGGCATGATGGTGCACACCTGTAATCTCAGCACTGGGGAAACTGAGTTAGGAAGATCATAATGAGTTGGAAGCAAGGCCCTGTTTCCAAAAAAACAGATGAATGGGTGGATGGGTGGATGGATGGATGCTTGGTTGCTTGGTTGTAGACTGCTTGCTAAAATATTGAAAGCATATAGAGAGACTTCCTTGTTTTAAGGCATTTAAAAGAATTTCTATGGAATATATGATAGATCATTAAGGTAAATGAACACTGACTGTGGAGATGAAATATAACGTAGACTGCCCAGAGAAGCCTCTAAACTATACACACTAGGGATGTAGGGGAATCTAGTGTCCAGAATTATCACAATATAAATATTCAGTTATCATACAAAAACATAATAGCTTGTTCTTTGGGGAAAACAGCCAATAGAAATTATTCCTGAGGAAGCCCAGATAAAGGAGTTTCTAGCTAAAGATTTTAAAATACACTGTTGCACATCCAGTCAGTTTATTTTTATGAATGGTAATCACATTCTACATCTCAACATTTCCATCAGCCACTCAATATATAATGTGATATGTATACTGAATTGTTGCTTTTTATTGCATTGGGCTTGTACACAGCACTATAACTCATGCCTGAATGAAGCTTCATATATATATATATATATATATATATATATATATATATCAATAGGATTTTTTGGAGGAGCAGAACTGGGGATTGAACTCAGGCCTTTGCACTTGGCAGGCAAGCACTTACTCTCCTAAGCCATCTCCCCAGCCCTGGAATGAAGCTTTTTTTAATGTGTACATCAGGCCCATTCAGTCTTTTATACTTAAGAACACTAATGGGCACTTAAGCACTATATTTGGGAGCCATTTTAAACAGCAAAAGTGCCAATGAAAAGCACAAAAATCAGAAAAATGGTGCTAAGTAGAATGCAAACAACATTAATTTACAGTGTGAGAGATAAAATATGAGTAGGACATCATTTTGTTGACTTTAGCTATTAATATGCACATCAAAAAATAATAAAAAAATAAAATATGCACATCAGGTGACTCTTGAGTTTTTGAAATTTTGTACCTATTCATGAATGCCACAGAAATGATAGGAATGTTGATTTTGAGGTTTACAATAAATTTTAGGGGCCGGCCACATAAGTCAGTGGATTAAAGTGCCTGCAAGTAGGCACAGGGGTTTGATTCCCAGGCCTGCCATGTGGGCCCTGCCCCTGGGGCATGCTGAGATGGCAATTGAGACTGTGTGTGGTGGCATGTGCCTGTAATCCCAGCTCTTGGGAGGTTGTAAACAGGAGGATCACTATGAGTCTGATCTAGTAGTGAGACCCTGAACACCCTGTAGACCCTTCCCTAAAGTATAAAATAACAACAACGAAAACCAAATTGTAGGAATTAGACTCTGCAGTTAGAGGTTTTGCAAATAAGGAAGACTGGCTGTATAAATGAAGAACTAAAGGAAATGTGTAAAATATTAAAGGAAAATCCTCAGTGTTTTATCAGATAGTCAATATAATTAAAAATTATAAAAATGAACGTGATAAATTCATAAGTGTACAAGTACAATAACTGAAGTTGAGTGGAAGATTCAGCATCAACTTTGAAATCAGAGACAGAATCAGTAAACTTGAATAAAACAGTTAAGATTATCAAATATAAGGAATAATGGACCTTCAAGTACATGAACTGATAGAATTGAGAGAAAAAATAAATGATCATTAGAAACTAATGGATAGCAATCAGGAAAATGAAAAACTTCATTATTAAACAACCATCTATAGAAAACTACACAGCAGGACCTAAATGTAGATCTTTCCCCAAAGCAAATGAAGCATTCACCAGGAGAGACTATATGCTAGGCCATATGTCTTAGTTACTCTTCTTGTTGCTGGGACAAAATACCTGACACCCAAAATGAAGAAAGCAAAGGTTTATTTAGCTCACAGTTACTGGAGGTTTCAGTCCATATTGAGCTGGGTCCAAGGCAGAGCAGCACAAAACGGAGGGCAACCTTTCATAGCCAAGGCAAAGAGCAAGAGCACTAGGGAGGGGTAGCAGCAGCTCAGGCAGCTTGCTTCTCTTCCCTCTTAAAATTGTAATGCAAATTACCTGCCCCAGGGCAGGTGCAGCATCCAGTCATAGTAATCAATCACAAACTCCAGAAGCCGCCCAAAGAGACTGCATGAGGCTTTAGAGGGACAACTATACACAAACCGTAACACCATAAAATAAACTTCATTAAATTTAAGGCTTTTTTTTGGGCGGGTAGAGGGCGTGCAGGGTCTCACTACGCAGCTTGGACTTGTAATGATCCTCTTGATTTCTGCCTTCCTGGTGCTGGGATTACAGGTGCATGCCACCACGCCCAGACTCTGTTTCAGGTTCAGCGTGCCTAGGGGCAGGGCATGTGCAGCATGTGGTGCCAGGGATTGAGCCCTGGCCCCTGCACTTGCGCACTTACCTAAGCAAGCACTTAGTCCTCTGAGCTATATCATCTGCCCAGACTTCAGTAAATTTAAAAAGATTCCCGTCATAAAAAAATATGTTCTCTTACCATAAAGGAATGAAGTTATAAATCACAGATGGAGCCCTAGGTGAGGGAGTGGGAGGGGAGATAAGGCTTATAAATTAACAGTTGTTAAAGTGCTGTCAAAAGAAAGCAGAGACAGTAAAGGCTAGGAGTGTTGCTTAGTGGTACGGTGTTCGCTTAGCATGTGCAAGGCCCTAGCTTCAACCCCCAGCACTGTCAGAAGAAAAGAAAAATTCATCCCAGGTGTTTCAGTATTTAAAACAGTAAAAACTACACTGAGAAATCTCACTCCCAATCATGATTCTTTATGAATTTTTTTGAAACATGTTAATAGAAAAGTTTTAAATTTTTTTTTATTTTATTTATTTGAGAGACAGAGAGAGAGAGAGAGAGA
>NW_004524706.1:7863899-7865623 GCF_000260255.1 Octodon degus
AAGCTTGTTCTAAGTAGGTGCTTTAGACCACTGAGCCATCTCTCCAGCCCGAAAAGTTTTAAATTTTTCCCTTTGTATTCACCTAGGCTCAGCAATTGAACCATTTTTGCTGTATTCCTTTTTTTAAAAAAATGTATTTAGTACAGGGTCTATAGAGTCTCACTATACAGATTGGACTTGTAGTGACCCTCCTATTTTCAGCCTCCCAAGCACTGGGATTACAGGCAGGCACACCATGCCTAGTCTCAGTCACCCTCTCAGAGTGCCCTCGGAGGCAGGGCTGGTACAGGGCACTCGGGGATGGAACCTCAATCCCTGTGCCTGCCTAAGCAGGCGCTTTAGTCTTCTGACTTATCTGGCCTGCCCTCCAAAGTTGTTGATACTATTTTTTATTCATTGTTACTTCTGATTGTTTTCCATAACTCACTAGAAAAAGAGTCATTCTGAGATTATTTTTGAGATGTTTTTTAAGACAGTCTCACTAGCAGTTCAGGTTGTCCTTGAACTCACTGTACAGCCCAGTTCACTCTGTGCCAAAATCAAGAAACTTAAATTCATATAACTACAGTTCTCAAAGTAGAAAGGGGTAGACAATAAATACTTAAAGATTTAAATTTTTAATTTCTGAATATAGTTGAACTTACAGTACCACATTTCCAAGAAAAATGAACCTTTTGCACAAGATATTTGAATAGTATAAAATTATTTTTCCTTCATATTCTATAAAGACTTAAAGTTCAACATATCAATATTTGATGGAAAATACCTATTCCATGATATGCCAAAGATTTTTTTTTTTCCAACACCAAAGACCATCCTTTATTGTAACAGTAGGCAGTAACATCTGCAAGTATACATTTATCCTAAGACACAGATGCTCCTGTTTGTTGGGTAGGTTAATTAAAAACACTCAATGCTGCATGCTTGTCCTAGAAAAAAATGCCAGATACATCAGTTCTCTTGAGAAGGCCTCTGATACAGGAGGGAAGCAGCTTGTTTCTTCTGTAGCAAATGATCCAGTCACAGAAATTCTCAAACACAATCAGTGGCAGCTTCCAGCCCTCTGCCTTTTCCTGGGCTGTGTTGCTGCCAGCTCTAGAACTGCACTCCAGTGCTGTCCCCAAACCTGGGGACACAGGGTAAGGCTCCAGAGCAGGAAGTGCACGAGAGCGTCCACCACATCTGACCCAAGGCCAACACACTCCAACAGACTTGGAGCAGAAGTTGGTGGGTGGCACCTCTGTACACAGGCCTGACAGGTGACTCAAGACATCTGTAACACTAAGCTTCTGCCACTCGGCAACCCGACTTCACGGTGGGATGCTGTTCTCATCTTTAATATTCTGCATTGAGTCCAACATCGGCATGATCACTGTAGTGAAAAGCGCCAAAGATTTTTTTATATTTAGACAGACAAGGTAAACCGAACTGCATATATTGCAGGTTAATAATAAGCTTCTCGTTTATCAATAAAACTTTGAAAAGAAAAAAAAAATAATAATAATAAGCTCGGGGCTGGTGAGATGGCTCAGTGGTCTAAAGCACCTACTTAGAACAAGCTAAGCTAAGCAAAAGTACAGGGACCTCGGTTCAATCCCCAGCACCACATGCCAGCAAGCCCCGCCCCCTGGTGGGCTGAACTGGCCACACACACAATAAATAAATAAATAAATTTTTTAAAAATAGAAATAATAAGCTCTTCTGGAGGGTTAACAACCTAAGTT
>NW_004524706.1:7865908-7867883 GCF_000260255.1 Octodon degus
GCAATGGCTGTGACTCATCCTCATGGCTGACACTGACAAAGGATCTACAAAGTGTGGTACACGGCTACAGGATAAATCCTGAGAGTACCTGGCTGACCTTACTAGATACAAAAGTTACATTTCTTGTTATATAGGTCTTGCTATATTTTGGTCTTAACCATCCAGCAGAAAAGTATAAAAACGAGGTATATAAAGTAAAGCCATATTAATACGATGAGCCATAAAAGTCTCAAGTCAGTAACTTCTGAGGATAACCCACTAATATTATAGACTGCTAGACAGTGTTAGATTGTTTAGCTGAGTTCAAACACCTATAGTATTTAGATGCCTATAGAATGTTCACCTCTTGACAGGACTGAACAAAAAAAAGAGGATACAAAGGAAAGATCATTTTGTATTTATATATACAAAATAATTAGGAGAGATATACAGCTACTTTCACTTAATTCAATGAAAAGAAAGACTTTAAAAAATAAAGAATAGCCAGCACCCCCCCCAAAAAAAAAAATATGAGAAGGAAGAGGTGTCCTAATAGTGTTTGGACAGGAAATCCTGTCTGCTTCTTGTACGGTAAATAACCACTAAGATGATAACAATATACAATGTATTGGTTATCGAAACTGTCCTATTAATCAGCTTTGAAACTGTAAAAAAAAAATAAAAATGGACAAAAAAAAGAAATTTGAATAAAATCATACCAAAGTACACAAAAATGAAATTGTCCAAAACTAATTGTAAAGAAAAAGATCATTAAGGCATATACATAAAAAAAATTAGCTGTGGAAGAACAAAATTAAATAGCATCTTCTTCCACACTAGAACAAAAAAAGAGCAAGTGTGTAAGAAACTAGACTAATTCAAACGACTGAAAGAAAAAGGATCTGTCCTCATTAAATTTTATACTTAGCAAACATACCTTTGAAAACTAATGGGGCCGGGGAGATGACTCAGTGGAATAAGCGCTTCCCTAGCAGGCACAAGGGTCTGAGTTCAATCCCTGGTTCCGCAAAAAAAAAAAAAAAGAAAAGAAAACTAAAAGTAAAATACTTTCCAGTTATACAAACTCAAAACATTCTAATACCTCCAGACATAGATTATAGAAAATAACAAAGAGCATAATCCAAAAGGCAAGAGAAGTTGCTGTATGGTCCTGGATAAAGAATAAAGGGCTCTCAAAATGGTAGTTATGCAGGACTATATAAAATATATTAGATGAACCCATTTAAAAGTTCATTGAAGATTTGTGCAAAATAGTATCATCAATCTTACGTTGGGTTTTATACGTGTGTGTGTGTGTGTGTGTGTGTGTGTGTGTGTGTGTAAAAGACAAGGAAGAAGTAATATAAAATCAATAGAAATATACTTTTTTTTGGAAATATACTTTTTAAAGTTTCTAATATTAGAAAATATACAATGTCTTATAAGTAGATTATAAGTCAAAGATACAGTATAAATTTTAAAACAAATAAGATTAAACAATATTCAGAAAAATAATTACTAATTAAAAATTAAGTATTTCAAAACAACTAAGAAGTTTTAATGATAGTAAAGAATTCCTAAGGATAAAACATAACATAAATACTGAAATGGCAAATATATGACCAGCACTTTTAACAGTTTCAGGGATAGGATATCACACAAAGTTCTAGTATGTTGTGGAAATGGACAGTGCCCATGACACTAACTGGTGGCCAGGTATCACTTGTGGGACTGAGCTACTGCTATTTCCTTGACATCCATCCTCTAGACCTGGATAGAATCATGCCCCATAGGGTGCAGGACAAGTCCATTTGTAGAGTATGCTGATGGAAATATTTTGCTGCTGTATACAAAAGTATAACTGAAAGACTGCTTTTGTTTTTTTTTTTGTTGTTGTTGTTGTTGTTGTTTTCTTTTCAAAGTTTTATTGATAAACATATAGCAATGAGACAGTTTCAAATCAAATCGAAAGTACAGTTTCAACAAATAATACACT
>NW_004524706.1:7869383-7877428 GCF_000260255.1 Octodon degus
TTTTTTTTAGGTACCAGGGATTGAACTCAGGACCCTGCACTTGTCAGTCAAGTGCTTATTCTACTGAGCTATCTCTCCAGCCCTGTTTCTTTTGTCTAGTGGCTTTTAGTATACTGTTCTTGTGCTGAATCTGGGATTATTATATGTCTGGGTGTGTTTTTAATTGGGTTGATGTTATTTGGAGTTTCTTATGCTTTGGTTACTTGAATATCAGATTGTTTCCCCATATTTGGGAAGTTTTCTGCTATTACATCTGCCCACATTCTTTCTATATCATTTGTATTGACTCCTTTTTCGTTGATGCCTATTAGTCTTAATGTTGTTCATCTTTATATTGTCTTTCAGATGTTGAGTTTTTTTTTTCCTGTGTCCTAGTTGTTTTAAGAGATCTTTTCTTACCTTTTCACTAGCTGCAAGGGTGTCTTCAAGATCTAAAACTCTTTTCATTGTCATTCAAGTGGTTTTGCCAGCTCATGATTGAGGTTTTAATTTCCTGTATAGCACTTTGAATCTGCTTCATGCATTGTATTTGCTATATTGCTCACTCAAGGATTCCATCATTTTTCTATTCTCTATTTGTTTTTTAATCTGTATCTTCTTTAGAAGCACTTAGTACTTATTTCATTATAGTTATTTCTTTTTTTACTTTAGAAATTATTTCTGATCTGATTTCCTCTATACCTTTCTGCAGTTGTTTCTTTACTTCAGACACTATTATTCAGATATCAGGTGTATGATTTCCAATTTCTTCCATTCTATTGTCTTCTGCATTTGTTCTGGGTGGGCGTGGGGCCTAAGAATGCATTTTGCTCCTTCTCTTTGTCATTTTGTGTAGCACTGTCTTCTGACCTTTGGTGTAGAGCTTTGGTAGTTATTACCTTAGTATCAGGTCTGGATCTACCAAGTTCAAACTCATCCAGGTAGGTGTGGCTTGGGTGTAGCTGCTGTACTCCACTTCTTCCTGCTGCAGCCCTTAGAGGTTGTCTTGGTTACTTTTTACTCATTACTGGGACAAATACCCGACACTCAAAATGAAGAATGAAAAGGTTTATTTAGCGCACAGTTACTGGAGGGTTCAGTCCATATTCTGCTGGCTCCAAGGCAAATGACAGCAGTTCATGCAGCAGAAAACAGTGAAAAGCAGAGAGGAACAGCAGCTGTGGCATCCATCAAGCCTCTCTCTTCCTTCTGCGCTGACCTACCGGAGAGAAGATCAGAGCTCCTCCAAAGTGGTGCGGCTGCCAAGATCAAGCTCCTCCAAAGACTGAGACTTCTCCGCGGAAGTGGGGCGGGGCGGCAGGAAACCAGGCAGGGCAGCTTCCTGCCTTTCTCAGTTCCTGAGCCCTGCCCACCTGTGGGGCTCGGCCCCCATGCTGAGATCTGCGGGAGCTGAATCAGCCAAGTTGACACAATGTATCAACTAACACAGTCCACCCCTTGTCAATGTGGCAACTAGACATATACTTTTTTTAAGACAATTTCCAGGTACACAGACATGCTTAAACATTTTACAAATTGAACATTGCATTACATTAGAACCATGACATGTTACCCCTGACCCTCCAAAGACTCATGCACAACCATTTATGCAAAAAACATTTTAGTCCATCTCTAAGAGTTGCCAAAGTCCTACCAGTTTTAGCAACACTGAAAAGTCCAAGTCCCAAGCTTCCAAGATCTAAGGCAAACTCTTAGCTGTGAGCCCCTCTACAAATGAAAAGTTAAACACTTATAACATTTAGAGGCACAAGATAAACATTGTCATTCCAAAAGGTATACACAGCTGGATACAAACAATTGGGACCAAAACAAGGCCAAAATCAAGAAGGGCAAGCATTAAGTCCTGCAGTTCCATGTGGGACATCCAAAGCAATCTGTGATGAGTTGTGAGCTCCATGAGGCTCCACCCCTAAGGCACTCGAGGTGGTAGCTCCCATGGCTTCTCTCTTAGGCCGGCTTTGCCCCCTCCTTGCAGTTTCCCTTAGATGATCCACATTCCTGGCTTTTCCATACTCACAGCTTCACACATTGCCTTCTCAGGGGCACACCGCCTGGCCTCTCCGGCCTTCTTCTGAAATCAAGGTGGAAGCCTTCTTAACCTCAGAACTCCTACATTCTGTAAGTGCCTAAAACCAGTGCCACATGGATGACGCCAAGGTCTGCTGCCCCTGGAGCAGTAGCCAGACTTTTCTCTCTCTTGGCCATAGGGGACGAGTACCTGGATGTCTGAGCACTCTGACCCTGATTTGGAGAAATAATTTCTCCATGCCAGCACCTTTCTGGAACCTGGTGCAGCCAGCCGTTGCCGCCGCCATTCTGGAACATGGGACTCAGTGGCTTTCCCTTCAAGGCAAAGTCCCTGACCTTTGCAGCTCTGAGGCAGCAAAGGGTGGAGACCTGCCTCCTCCTGTGATGCCCTCAGGCCATCCCTTCCATTTTCAGTTTCCTTCCTGGCATTGGAGATCCTCTCAGCTCCATCTTTGCAGTCTACAGCTTTCTTGGCACTTTCTTTCTGGCCAAGCTCACAACATTTTAAATCCTCCTGCTGGGCTCCTTGCTCTTGATTCTCAACATAAATCTGGCTAAAAGCCCCCAGCAACAACCAGGCCACTGCCCCAATATTTGGCTGCTTTGAAATATCTTTTGCCAGATTGATCAGTCCGCCATGCTTAAACTCGGTCTCAGGCAAAGTCTCTGGACCCGAGCAAAATGCAGACAATTTTTCTGCCAAGTCAAAACACAAATGAACTGGAGTCCAACAATCAATGCAGACCTTCCCAGCAGAAACCTCCCCAGCCTGGTCTTTACAGGCTGGCTTCCAGACAGTCTTCTGGTCTGAGCTCTGACCAGAATCTCCCAAACAAAACAGCTGAAGCTGTTCCAGCTCTTCGCAAGTAGAGAATTTCTCCAAACCTTTCCTATCTCTTCCCCTAAGCCATTCCCAAAAGCTTGTAATGCACATGGTCAGGTTTATCCACAGCAACGACCTCACTCCTGCCACTCCTGCGGTACCAAATACTGTCTTGGTTACTTTTTACTCATTGCTGGGACAAATACCCGACACTCAAAATGAAGAATGAAAAGGTTTATTTAGCTCACAGTTACTGGAGGGTTCAGTCCATATTCTACTGGCTCCAAGGCAACTGTCTTGGTTACTTTTTACTCATTGCTGGGACAAATACCCAACACTCAAAATGAAGAATGAAAAGGTTTATTTAGCTCACAGTTACTGGAGGGTTCAGTCCATATTCTACTGGCTCCAAGGCAAACGACAGCAGTTCATGCGGCAGAAAACAGTGAAGAGCAGAGAGGCGCATCAGCTGTGGCATCCATCAAGCCTCACTCTTCTTTCTGTGCTGACTGACCGGAGAAGATTGGAGCTCCTCCAAAGTGGCGTGGCTGCCAAGATGGAGCTCCTTCAAAGACTGAGACTTCTCCATGGAAGTGGGGCGGAGCAGCAGGAAACCAGGCAGGGCAGCTTCCTGCCTTTCTCAGTTCCTGGGCCCTGCCCACCTGTGGGGCTCGGCCCCCATGCTGAGATCTGCGTAGCTGATTCAGCCAAGTTCACACAATGTATCAACTAACACAGAGGTAAACCTTCTGTGCCATTCTGACAAGGTGTTCTGCTCCTGGATCAACTGAGTGATTTCTTGCTTCAAGCCTTTTTGCAGGGAGTTCTGCAGGGTTCCACAACGGGGCCTGTCTGGGGAGGAAGTTCTGCTCACAGGCTGGGCTTGGGCTCTGGGTTGAATGAGGATCCAGTGGCCCTTGGCATTGTCACACACAGGCTTTTACTGGGCTCTGGGTCAAATCTTCATATTCTATTTATGGGGAATTGGTAGCATGAGAATAGGTCTTTTTTTATTTTTTATTTTTTGTCAGAACCAAGGATTGAACTCAGGCCTTATCTCCCTGGCCCCATGGTTTATATTTTTTTTTTAATTGTAGAAAAAGTATCCCAGAATATGTGGCTGATTGCCCAGTTTTGCTTTACTTTTGTTTTTGTTTTTTTCTTTTTCTTGTTCTTTTTTTAGACAAGATCATGCTACATACTTCAAACTGTCTTGGAAGTCAGTATATAACCTTGGCCAGCCAGGCATGGAGGTGCACAACTGTAATGCCAACAATTGAGGCTTAGGCAAGTAAATTACTGTAAGTTTGAGGCCAAGGCCAGCCTGAACTGCATAGCAAAACCCGGCTCAAAAAGATAAAAGAAATTTTAAAGATAATGTTGACTGGCCTTGAACTTCGAGATCTTCCTGCCTTAACCCACCCAAGTGCTGGGATTACAGTTGTACATTGCCACATGTGACTTATTTTGGGTTTTGTTTTTTTTTTTTACAATTTCTTTAACTGCTCAATGAAAAAGCTGTTGTTGGGGAGGGGGGATTTCCCTGTAGTTAGGGCAGGTTCTACAGGGTCTCACTACATACGTCGGACTCATAGTGAGTCTCCTGTTTTCAGCCTCCCAGCTGCTGGGATTACAAGTGCGTGCCACCACACCCAACCTCAGTTGTCCTCTCAGCGCACCCCGTTGATGGCACCAGCACGTCACACCAGGGACCAAACCCTGGCCACTGCACTCTGCCTAAGCAGGTGCTGTAGTCCGCTGAGCTTTTGGGCTGGCCCAAAAGCTGTGTTCTTTAAAAGGATTTTGATTGTCTACAGAACTCATAATCCATACATGGTGGCACATAACTGAAATCCTTGCTATTCTGGAAGCTAAGACAAAAACATCACTTGGATCCAGGGTTTCAAGGCAATGTAATAAGACCCTTATCTTGAAAACATAAAAAATGATTTATACAAAGACATTTTTATTAGTCCTTTTTTTTTTTAAAAAGATATGTGAACAAAGTGTTTATATTTAAAACTGGTTCCGAAGTAACCTTCTTTAGCCTTATTATGGGCCATGTCTTTAACTATGTGTAACTAGAATGACCTGAGTAAAATGGGGGAGTGAGTGATGATACTTGAGGTGGAAACAACGAAAGGCTATTGTACATAATTTCACTCATTTAAGTGGTAGTAATATGAATGAGTAAATTTGAAAACTGCAAAATGTTTATATTGGAAATATATTGAAACTTAAATGATGAATTCATGCCATTCTTAGCCATTGTCAGTAGAAAATTATGTACCTCTCAAAAATGGAAAACATGGGGCTGGGGAGATGGCTCAGTGGAATAAGTGCTTCCCTGGCAAGCACAAGGGCCTGAGTTCAATCCCTGGTTCCAGAAAAAAAAAAAAAAAAAAAAGGAAAACATCATTAAAAAGTTTCACAGTATATGAAGTTCACAGAAAAGCTACCACTTTCTTTTTAACCTACTCACCTCATTTTCAATAGATTGCAAAGGTGGACTGCAAGGAAGTACTAGACATCATATGTAATCTGGAATCCGAGGGTCAGGATAACACAGCATTTGTTCTTTGTACGACTTACCTTACCCAGCAGCTCCAAACTGCAAGTGTATATTGTTCTTGGTAAGTATATTGACTTTGTGTATACTTTGTTTGCTAGTAGGTATTACAGCATCTACAGTTCATGTAAAGTGTTATTTTCAAATTCGAAATCGTAACAAATTGAAACACGTGACTAAAATCTTGCTTTTAAGATTTAATAAAAATATTATTGGTTTATTCTAGTCAAGAAAGGGCAAAAAGTTCCTTTCATTCATCCTGTAGAAATAATCTGAGACCAGGCGTGGAGGCGCGCTCACAGCACTTGGGAGGCAGAAGGATCACTGTGAGTTTGAGGCCAGCCTACATATTGAGTTTAGGACCAACCTGAACTATACGTGAGACCCTGTCTCAGAGGAAAAAAATAAAACAGATCAGCAGTAGAACGTTCCTTTTACATGTATTAGTATTTTGGTAGTCACATGGCCTCTTTTATTTGGAAACCCTGTAATCAAAATGATCAAGTTACCTAATTTTTAAGGTCAGATTTACACTAAAAAAGA
Organism: Octodon degus; assembly: GCF_000260255.1. Lineage (NCBI taxonomy): Eukaryota > Metazoa > Chordata > Mammalia > Rodentia > Octodontidae > Octodon > Octodon degus. The sequence continues at coordinate 7,875,347 of NW_004524706.1, forward strand.
AATTCCTTCTGAGTCATACTCTCTTTTGCAACTTTAGTACTATATTACTGATATATACTATTTTGTTTTTTATTTAGTTGATTTCGTATACAGAATATGTAGTGATAAAAAAGAAACAAAGCTGGAAATAGTAGTGCACACTGTAATTTCAGCACTGGGGAAGCTGAGACAGGAGGATTGTTGTGAGTTTGACACTAGCCTAGTCTACAAAGTGACCTCAAGGCCAGCCTGAGCTGCATAGTAAGACCCTGTCTCAAAAAGACAAAAAAAGCAAAAAAAAAGTCAGGCTTAGGGGACATGGCCTATAACACCTGCATTTGGTGAGGCAGACGCAGGAGAATTGCCAGTTTCAGTCTCATCTGGGCAATTTAGTGCAACCCTGTCTCAAAAATTTAAATAATAGTAAAGGGCTGGGGAAGTACCAGTATGAAGGCTCTGTGCTCATTCCTTAGTTCAAGAAGGAAGGAAGGAAGCAAGGAGAAGGAAAGAAAGAGAAAAAGTACATGTATGATTCTTTGATTATAACCTTAGTGGATCTACTTGGGCCAAAAGAACAAATCTGATATACAAGAAACCTGTAACACTTGTCATAAGGTATCAGATAAGTAATAAGGATAATGCTATAGGATATTAAATAAAGGTGCTCAGGATATTTTAGAAAGATGCCAAGTAGGAAGTAGTATTAATGGTTTGGTTTTATGTAATCTTGATTAAGAGATCGTTAAGTATTTCTGAATCGGGGGAACTATCTGCTCGGGCCCCCCTCCTGTCCCTCTCTTGGACAGAAGCTTTCTTTCTCTCAATAAATATATCCTGCTCAAAAAAAAAAGTATTTTTGAATCTACGGGATTAAGTGCTGCTGAATCTACCGTAGCTTAAAGTTAGAACAGCGTTTTGAGGGCCAGCCAGACAGCTCAGTGGATTAAAGCACCTGCTTAGGCAGATACAGGGACTGGGGTTCGATCCTTGGTATGCAGTGTCAGCCCCACCCCCGGGGTGCTCTGAGACAGCGACTGAGACTGGGCATGGTGCCACGTGCCTGTAATCCTAGCACTTGGGAGCCTGAAAGCAGGAGGGTCACTACAAGTCCGATCTGTGTAGTGAGACTCTGTAGACCCTGTACTAAGTACGTTTTTAAAAAACAACAAAGAAACAAAAACAAGAAATGGCATTTTGTTCATAGGGAATCCAAGTGAAGTCTTTCATTTGCTTCTGTTTTTACTGGTCTCCCTATAGAAGGTGTACCATGTTTATATAGTTTTGTCATTATTTCCATTTAGTATGTTAGTATATTTCTTCTCACTATTTTCTATAGAAATATTATTTCTCTACTGTAATCTGTCTTACCCAAGCCTTGTAATAATCACTACACATACAAGAAAGTAGAAGATCATGGTAATCAGACAAACGTGATTGCCCAACATCTCAGGGCCGAGGTAGTAGAGCAGAGATTCAAGCCAAAAGGTTTTTTTTGCCAGCCCCCACTTAGGATGCCTTCAGGGCACGTCTGGTTTGGCTTGAGGATGAGGGGATCCAACCACAGCATCCTAAGCCTGACTGCTTTGTTTCAGCAGGCACTTAAACACCTGAGCTAATGGGCAGGCCTCCAAGCCAAAAGTTTTTGAGTCTTAACTGAATGCTTTTTTTCTATACTTTATGGTTGTTGGTAGGTTTTTTGGTTTTTGCTTTTTTTCCTGTTCTGTTCCCTTGGTTTTCTTGGCTAAAATTCAGATTATAGTCTTCTACCCCCAAGCCCACTATTCCAAAGTTATAAAAATTGTAGGAAAGGAGATAATGGGCTGGTGTTTAAATATATTTTGCAGAAACCTTTGTAGGCAATTTCTTAGGAAACGGAAGAAAAATGTGATAAAAGTAGCAATGGAAATTTTGATCACTAAATCATATAGAAGAGACTTTTTTTCTCCATCATCAGAAATTTAGGTTTTAGGGCTGGTGAGATGGCTCAGTGGTCTAAAGCACCTACTTAGAACAAGCTTAGCAAAGCACAGGGACCATGGTTCAATCCCCCAGCACCACATGCCAACCAGCCCCGCCCCCGGTAGGCTGAGCTGGCCACACACA
>NW_004524706.1:7877528-7896961 GCF_000260255.1 Octodon degus
TTAGAACAAGCTTAGCAAAGCACAGGGACCATGGTTCAATCCCCCAGCACCACATGCCAGCCAGCCCGCCCCCTGGTGGGCTGAGCTGGCCACACATTAATTAATTAAATAAATAAATAAATAAATATTTTTTAAAAAAATTTAGGTTTTAAACTTCAGTAAGACAGCTATTGAGGATCAAACCATTGTTAAACTGATCTCATTTTCAATGATAATTAAAAAAAAAATCCAGTAGTAATAGCTAGGTTACCAATGCGAAGAATGGACGAATAACATATGGAATGTGTTACACAAATTACAGGGTTTGAGCCAGGAAGAAGCTCATTAGAACAAATTATGGAGTTTTTTTAAAAAAATTATGTTTTTAAAAATATATTCTCACAATTCTTTAAATTTTTCTGATAGTTTTCCTATGTACTCTTTTGTAATTTCCTGCATTCAGCCACTATTTTCTTACAAAGTAGCTGTAAGATTTATGATGTTATCCTGCAGCAAGAAGAGATTAACAGGGATTTCTCTTTTGCCTCTTGAGGAGCTATGATAAATAAAGGAAAGCAAATCTTAAGTCGTTTCAGTTTGTTAAGAGTAAGGTGCTCAGGTATGCTGGTACACACCTGTATTTCTAGCCGTTGGCTGAGGCATGAAGATCACAACATGTTTGAGATCAACCTATTTTGTGAGAGCCTTTCTCAAAAAAAAAAAAAAAAAAAAAGGGAAAAAGTAAGCTGCTTCTAAATAATTCAAGCAAAAAGAGAATCTGATTTTTTTTAAACTTTCATTTTTTTAACTTTCTAAAAAGACTGTCATTTATTTATTTGGTACAGAGTCTCACAATGCAGCTCACACTCATAGTTATCCTCCTGTTTCTGCCTCTACAGTGCTTGGATTATAGGCAAGCACCACCACACCTGGTCTTGGTGGCCAGCTCGGTGCTCTTGGGGTGGGACCAGCATGGCATGACACCTTGTGTTTTCCTAGGCAGGTGCTTAGACCACTGAGCTAGCTCTGTGGCCCTTAGCTTATTAATTAACCCTAGCCTCCGAGGACTTTTGACTTTCTGAAAAATATCAAAGAAATATTCAGGGAATTATCCTCCAAAAATAACTGTCAGGTGAAGCGGGCATGATGCAAACACCTGTCATCCCAGCACTTGGGAGGCTGAGGCAGGAGGATCATTGTGAGATTGGGAGCTGAAGAACAGCGTGGCCTACAAAGTGAGCTCAAGGCCAGCCTGAACTGCATAGTGAAACCCTGTCTCAAAAAAGACTCCCCCCTAAAAAAAAAAAAATTCAGTGGTAATAAAATAGCAATGCAAGTAAAATTCCACACTAAGCTTTCAGTTAGTGATAGGCTGCCCTTTGGTTTCTGTAACATCTCTGAGCTTAAATTATATATGTTGTGGACATTTTGTTTCTTAAGATATATTTATGTGTGTTCTGCTACTGGATGACATGCTAGTCATGTATGTTGTCTACTTCACAGTTTTATCCCCAGCACCTGAAAACGTTCAAGTTTTTGGTGTTTGTGGAGAGTTTATTTATTTATTTCATTTGTTTATTTATTTATTGAAACAGGACTTTGCTGTGAATCCAGGTTGGTCGTGAACTCATTATGCAGACCTCCTGCCTCCACCACCCAAGTGCTGGAATTACAAACTTGCACTGCCACATTTGACTAATTTGTGTATTGTCATTTAACTAAATTTTGTAGGCGAAAAGAGAACATGAGAAATAAATACTATTCTAATAACGTTCTTTAGTGAATAGCTGTTCTTTTAATTCCAAAGAATTAAAAGTTTTTCTTCCCTCCTCTCTTCAATCCTTCCTTTCTTCCTTTCTTCCTTCCCTCCCTTCCTCCCTCCTTCCTTTCCTTCCTCTCTTTCCCTCCCTCTCTCCTTCCCTCCTTCCTTCTCCCCCTCTGTCAGAAATAGGGTCTTGCTATGTAATGCAGGCTGGCCTTGAACTCACTATGTAATCCCAGGCTGGCCTCAAACTCATGGAGATACTTCTGCCTCAGTCACCTGAGTGCTGAGATTACAGGTGTGCCCCACCATGCCTAACCTCTATTCTTTGTTTCTAAAATACCTAGATTTTGAATGTCAGTGTGACATGTTAAGTGGATTGTATGTTGCTCTGCAAGAAGAGTTGTTTAACCTTGCTTGGCAACTACATCTCTGCCAAAGATGTTTCCTACTATGAGTAGAACTAAATTTCCTTTTTAATTTTTATAAATTTGTTTATAACTTGACTTGAGCTAGACAACAGACTAATTTGTGCATATAATAGATCAAGCATTAAGAGATGTATCATTTGTTTTTTTAGTATTTTTTAAATCATTTCCCCCCCCCTAAAAAAAAATCAATCATTGTCCATTTTTTAAAATTACATCATTATAGTTACTGAAGAATCCATCCTAGTATGTGTGTGATCCAGTGGCCTGTTGGCTACTACTACCTGCTGATTTTAGTTATGATTGAAGTGACTACATCTTGGCTTTCTCTCAAGTAATATCCTCGTTGCAATGGTTTTAGGCATGTTTATAGTAGTAATAATTTGAAATCGTTGAATAGTAGTTGTACAAATACTTATACAAATATATTTTTAAATGCCTTTGTTTGATTAAACTTACTTGAATTTACGATGCATAGAACCTAAGGTATTTGTTTTACTAGTTTAAAAAATTATTTGAAATACTTAAATTCTCAGCCTTTTATCTTGTTAGCAGATTTGCCTAACTTTAAACCAGCAGCTAGTGAATGGATTTTAGATAATTGACCCTTTATCCCTGAATATATGTTACTCATTTCCTTTGGTCTTTAGAATTTTGTACTGTTCTCTAAAATTTATACTATATAACATGGTTTAGTCTGAATAAAGCAGTCTTTTTCTAAGTAAAAGTGAACGGTCATCCCAACTTGCCTGGCTGGTGATTGTTTTTAAGGTGGCCCCTTTTTTTTCCCTTCTAGTTGGGAAAGCAGTACTCATCTGATAAGTTAAAACAGATATTTAGGGGCATTTTAAGTTAATTTTATTCCTTATAGCTCAGATTTACCATCACTAGAAAATCCTAAGGTTTACTCTTTTGAAATACTTTAGAGGTGGGGAGATAGCTTTGTGGTCTAAGCGCCTGCCTGCAAAGCTCAAGGACCTAGGTTTGATTCCCAATGCCGCATGCAGTGCCAGCCCTGGCCCCCTGGGCACCCTGTGCTGGTCACCGAAACCCGGTGTGGTGGCATGAACCTGTAATCCCAGTGCTGGGGAGGCCAGGCTGTGTAGCAAGATCCTGTACCAAGTAAATTAAAAAGAAAGAAGGACTTTATATTCCCTTCAGCCACTGAAGCAGATTTTATTCCTAAGAATTTCGCTTAGTCCACCAAGTGTGTTAGTGCATGCTGTAATCCCAGTGTTTGGGAGACTGAGGCAGGAGGACCTCTATGAGTTTGAGGCCATTTGGGGCTACAGAGTGAGTTCAAGGCCAGCCTAACCTACATAGCAAGACTCTGTCTCAAACCAAAAGTTAAAAACAAAAAAAAAAAAAGAATTTTACTTTATGATAGTCCCAGTTACCTCTTAGGAAATACAGAAAGTAAATTTTAAGTATGTTTATTTTGCCCTATTATGGGAATAATTTTGAAGGGGCTGTGGGACGCAAGCAGTGCTGGAGCAGTTGTCTCCCATGAATGAAGCCCTGGTGCCACCACCACTACCCCAAATTTGAAAGCCTTGGGTTTGTATTCTGATTCCTAAAACAGTCTGGTTTTTTTTTACTTTTTAATGAAAAACCCTAAAGAAATACATAGTTTCCATTGAGAGTGTATGTTAGAACTACCTTTTTTTTTTTTTTTTTGGCCGAACAGGGTTTTTTTGTTTTTTAAACTGATTACATCCTCTTCTGTGTTGCTGTTAGCTTTCCTTGGATTCACATTGCATACTAATATTAGCATTTCTATCCTTGGCAGCTACTTTCCCCCTAGTACTTTTTTGCTTGAGTACTTAAGGATTTTTCACCTTTGTTTTTATTTTATTTATTTTTTCAGTCCCATTTGTTTTTATTTATTCTACTAGGGACTGATAACTTTTGCACTGAACTATATCTCTAGCATTTTTTCTGTTTTTTGAGATAGCATCTTGCTAAGTTGTCCAGGATGGGTTGAAACTTGAGACCCACCTGCTTCAGTCACAGAGGTTATACATGTGCACAATCATGTCCAACATTAAGCATTTGTTTCCATAATGAGTAATTTAATGAGATGCTTGTATTTTAGCCATTTTTAGGAATATTATTTTACTTGCTTCATTATTTGGAACATGCTTGCCCAGTAGGACTGGGTTTTAATTCAGTCAGTGTTAATTAATTACAAATGTAAAGAACAAAGCCTATTAGAACACAGGACTGTTTCTTTTTTTCTTTTTCTTTTTTTTTTTTTTTTTTTTTTTTTTTTTTTTTTTTTTTTTTTCTTTTCTTTTTCTTTTTTGAATCAGGATCTTATGATGTAGCTCCTCTTGTCCTTGAACTCACAGTGATCTCTCTGCCTGAGTATCCTACCTGATCCTGCTTACCAAACACTAGGATTATAGGTATGTGCCACCATGCCTGGCCCAATGAGGGATTTAAATTTTTTTCTACCTGGTATGGTGGCTTACACCTGTGAACCCAGCATTTCAGAGGTGGGAGGAATACAGTAAGTCTGAGGCCCATCTGGGAAACCTTGTCTCCAAAATAAACAAATAAATAAATAAAATGTGTTTTCACTGTCACCATAAGAGGAGTGGTCTTTATTGTTTTGTTTTCCCCTAGACGAAAAGGAAAAAATCCTAATGTTAAGGAAGAATGATTTTCACGGAACATTCTTTACAGTGTTATAGTTTGAGATGGAGCAGCAGTGAATGTAGACAGCTTTTCATCTAATTTTGGTTGTATATTATCTTAACTTTCATAAACCAGAAGTAAAGTTTTCAGTGGTACTGCAGCAAATACCAACTGTTCTTTTTTAACATAATCATTTTTCTTCATAGGGAACTGACTCTCTTTTGGAGTAAACTGCAAAGAAGAATTGACCCTTCTTTAGATACTTTTTTGGAGCGTTGCCGACAGTTTGGTGTCATAGCTAAAACACAGCAGCATTTGTTTTGCCTGATTAGAGTTATACAAACGGAAGTGAGTAACTTACTGTGCTTTCTGTGCCGGTTGTGGTAAGCAGAAAGTAGTAAAGTGAAGACTCTCCCTTGAGTGTGGGGAAGATTGTGTGTTTCTGCCTGTCATTTTAACCACCTTGTATCTTTTCCTAAAATGGTGTTCTACCTATATGTTATACAGATCTATTTGCTTGTTCATTAACATAGTAACTATAAATGAAGAAGATATGATCATGTTTTTAGGTTATTAGCAACAGAGTAATAACCTTATTAAATTTTAGGGTAATAGAATGGATAACAAGTTAGATATTTTCAAGATGTGTATATATCCTGTGAAGTAAAATGCCATATATAAAACCTTATTCTTGTGAGCTCAGCCATGTTGGGGCTTGAGGTGTCTTACGCTGTGCTCTACTTTGCTGTAATGACTGTCTATGACTGAGCTTCCTGTATGCCTCTGTCTGCAGTGGCTCATGGGTATGTTCTGTTGTGTTACTTGATAACGTCCAAAGATAATTTTTATTAAAGTAAAGCCACATTGCTGTATCTGAGACCCTCACTCCATGTATCTTTACATATCTTACGATTTACAATATGCTGATCATTGAAGAAAGTGAAGATGCCAGAAGTAAATTGGTGTCCAACAATTAGCAGATAATTATTTCTAGTCACTGTTAGTTTCATGTCACAGAACAGTTTTAAACAACCATAGATTTAAAAAGTACTTGTAAACTTGATTTTTAAAGTGTTTCGTTTTAAAAATTTTAATAACAACAATGGATTTTCTACCTCTCTGGATAACAGATTACAACAAAGTTAGTGCTTGAAGCAATACCTATTTATATTAGCTGTCAGTTTTGTAGATTAGAAATCTAGCACAATGTGGCAAGGTTCTCTGCTGTTAGTATCCTAAGGGTAAAACCAGAGTGTTGGCCAGGGTAGGATCTTACCAGAGGCTTTCTGGAAAATGTATCTAAGTTCATTCTTGTTGACAGATTTCAGTTTGGTTTCTTGTGGTTGTAGGTCTACTGTCCCTTGTTTTCTTGGTGATGTCAGCCCAAGCCTATTCTAAACTAAGAGAAGCTACCCTATTTCTTGCCTCAGCAATCCTTCTTGTGCTTTGAATCTAATACCCTCTGTCTCTGATTTCTAGACCTAGAGAGTTAAATGGTTTGGGTGATTAGTATGGGAAAAGCTGCAGGGTGGTTAAGGTCAGTGGGATTTTGAAATAGGCCAAGGAATATTTTGTTCACCTATAGGATCAGAGTCATTTGTCTTTTTTTTTTTTCTTTTCAAAGTTTTATTGATAAACATATAGCAATGAGACAGTTTCAAATCAAATCGAAAGTACAGTTTCAACAAATAATACACTGCATATATTCTTCTTAGTGGTTAATTGCTGTACAAGATGCAGACTTGTGATCCTACTTACAAACACCATTAGAAAAAATCATTCTATTCATTAAGAGAATGCAGCTATATATCTATCCCAACCAGAGTCATTTGTCTTGAATTTAAATCTAGAGCACTTTCTGCTATAGTCCTGAGTCATATTTAGCCTGAAGGGTAGGAGAAATATGAACTGGTAAGTAAGGGTATGTGTATATAGAATCCCTTTCAAAATGAAACTCCAAGCTGGTTGGTAGACTTGCACCTATAACCTTACTGCTTAGAGGCATAGGCAAGAAGACACTAACTATATGGCCACCCTGGACAACATGGTGAGAGCCCGTCTTGGAAACAAAAGAGTACTTGTCTAGCATGATCAAACCTGGTGGGTTTAATTCCCATTGCCACAAAAGAAGATAAATAAATTGAGACACCAGCTCTTTTAAAGAGAAAGAAAGGCTCTTTCTCTTCAACGAGGCAGCCGAGCGGACGCAGACATGCAGATCTTTGTGAAGACCCTGACAGGCAAGACCATCACCCTCGAGGTTGAGCCCAGTGACACCATCGAGAATGTCAAAGCCAAAATCCAAGACAAGGAGGGCATCCCACCTGACCAGCAGCATCTGATATTTGCCGGCAAACAACTGGAGGATGGTCGGACCCTCTCTGACTACAACATCCAAAAAGAGTCCACCCTGCACCTGGTGCTTCGCCTGCAAGGTGGGATCATCGAGCCATCCCTGCGCCAGCTTGCCCAGAAGTACAGCTGTGACAAGATGATCTGCCACAAGTGTTATGCCCATCTGCACCCCCGTGCTGTCAGTTGTTGCAAGAAGAAGTGTGGCCACACCAATAACCTGCACCCCAAAAAGAAGGTCAAATAAAGCTCAGCCAGCCCCTCGTCCAGAAGGGCACCACCTGCCCTTCTGGCAGCCTTGGGGCCTGAATAAAGTTTCCCTCCCTTGACTAGAGCAGCACAAAAAAAAAGAGAGAGAGAGAGAGAGAGAGAGAGAGAGAGAGAGAGAGAGAGAGAGAGAGAGAGAGAGAGAGAGAGAGAAAGGATCTGTATCAGTTACCATCTGGTTCTATTGTAAATGCCTGATGTATACAGTGTAGTGACCCAAAGTAGATCGATGTTTCTTTTTGATATAGGAACACAGTTCATGAAATAGGCCCATTTGCTTTAGGGGCTACACATATCAGAAATCCAGATTCCTTTCATATGCCATCAATACCTAGCTTCCATTTCATGTTCTAAGACCTACCTATTTCAATCCTAGATATGTTTCCATTCCAGATAGCAAGAAGGAAGAGGTGGGGGAGGGCAAACTACACTGTGGCATACCATTTTCCAACTCTCCCAAAGACACATACATGTTGCCACCTTGAACATGTATGGCAAGGAGGTATGTTTATTATTATAGATTACTTTGTAACTGGATAAAAAATCAGGTGTTCTGTTTTTATAGAAAAAGGGCATTCAGTTAGGGAAATAAATACAACTCTTGGGATAGATAAGATGAACGAAACTGATGAGTCTGTGTTGGCATTTGGTCTTTGCAGTAGGCAATTAGATGTCACGGAAAGGTCCTTACTAGTGCCTGTCTTATTTTCTGGTGTTTGGTTTTCTGTAAGTAAAGTTTAAACTGTATCATCACTTAAGAATGCTTAAAGCCATTAAAACTTTGAGTCTGTGATGTAAGAAAGTCATAAATGAAAAGAAAGTCATAAATGGAAGGAATGACTTGACAATTCAGAGTATATCTCAAAACTAAAATTAGTGTGGCAGAAACAATATAGATGTGGTTATGTTTTGAAATAGAACATGTAAGGAGGAGGATCATCTTGAGTTCAACTTATATGGCCAGGCAACCCTTTTTAATTAAACAAATACTACTCCTGGAAAATAGGACTTTGTCTAGTTTCTCACGTCTAAGTAATAAAGGCGCTAAAAATTGCAGATATGTGACTCATAAAGTCAGATACCTTGTTCACAGCTGTCTAGGCTAGACAATGGACCTTTTGATTTAATAGCATGTTGTAATATAAGATTATTATTTATAAGTATGGGCTAGAGGACTAGGAAAAAGTCAAAATAAACTTAAAGAATTAACAAGTTTTAACTAAATTACTTTTGGAAGTCTGTGAACCCAAATACAACAATGTCCATTCTTTTCTTTTTCCTCTTCTTCCTCTTCATTTTTTGTCTTTTTTTTCTCATTCTTTCTTAAGTAGCTGAATCTGGTTGGGTTAATAAAATTTGTGAAATCACTAACACAAAGAACAATGACTAGAAATACCACTGTATATTCTGAGCAGATCTACCAAGGAGTTACTGGCTAAAGACTGGTGAATAACTTAGAAACAGGAGCTAAATTTTGAAGGAATTGGTGGCTTTTAACTTAGGAAGCTGAGAGAACAAGAGTGAGTAGACATACCATATCAACATTATGGAAAATAGTCAAGTCAGCTGAAGACTGAAGTTAACATAGGATGAGACCCATGGCTCTATTAGAAATAGAGTGCTCTACTTAGAAGTTGATATCATTGATAGCTCCTGAGCCTTGCTTTCTTTATGAGGATGATATATGCGGAAAGGTTCATTTAGAACAAGTTCCTAGGATAGTTATTTATGTTCTTAGTATTTAAAATGATCCCTAGGCCAGCCAGATAGCTCAACAGACTAAAGTGCCTGCTTAGGCAGGCGCAGCGACAGGGGTTCAATCTCTGGTTTGCTGTGCCAGCCCCACCACTGCCCCCAGGGCGTGCTGAGATGGCCACTGAGACTGGGGGTGGTGGCACGTGCCTGTAATCCCAGTGCTTGGGAGGCTGAAAACTGAAGGATCACTGTGTCTGATCTGTGTAGTAAGACCCTGTAGACCCTGTACTAAATAAATAAAATAAAATGATCCCCAACACAAGATAATTGCTTAGCAAGTTTATTATGTTTGTGCTGAGTACTATACTTATTATGTGCCAGCATTGTATCAATCACCTTTTTTTGTCTGTCCCTGTCTCTCTGTGTCTGTGTCTGTCTCTTCTCTTCATCTCTTTGTCTCTCTGTCTGTCTGTCTGTCTCTCTCTCTCTCTCTCTCTCTCTCTCTGTCTCTGTCTCTGTCTCTGTCTCTGTCTCTCTCTCTCAGTCTGTACAAGTGAGCTGTACCACTGTCACCACCAATTTAGAGAGTTTGTTTTATTGATACAGGATCAGGCTGGCCTCAGACTCACAGCAATCCTCCTACCTTGACCTCCCAAGTGCTGATATTAATAGGCATGCACCACCAACCCGGCCTTGGACCCACTCTTTGAGATAGGGTCTAGCTAGGCCCAGTCTGGCCCAGAACTCAGGATTCTCCTACCTCAGCTCCCCTTAGTGCCAGGGTTGTAGGAATGTGGCACCACACTTGGTTTATCCTCTGTCCTAGGAGAGAATGTAATATTACCGATTGTTATCATCTTACTGAGGAAGAAACTGAGGCTTACAGTTGGGAACTCATCCCTGTAGTGAAATGGGGTTCAAAGGCTATCAAAGTTTCCAGGTATGATGGTGCACACCTATAACCCCCATCACTCAGAAAGGTGAAGCAGGAGTGTTACTATGAGTTAGAGGCCATCTGGGGCTATATAAGCAAGTTTAAGACCAGCCTGCACTACATAGTGAGACCTTGCCTCAAAGCCCCAAAACTATCAAAGTCTGGCTCTAAAATCCTGTACTGTCAGCTACTGCATTATAAGCCACTCTACTGTATGATCCTGGGGTTATTTTTGCTCATGTTATTTTTATGTTTCATTTCAACCTCTCAGATAAAATAATTAACTGTATACATTATTCTTCTGTAACATGTGACCAAATGTTCATAGGCTTTTACTCATTTGTGAAGATCTGATGCTATAGAAATTTTCTAATTTCTGTTATTTTTCTATGGAAAGCTGAGATTCAGTACACCTGTAACTATAAAGTAGTACTTATCTTTCAGGAAAAAAAATTGAGATTTTGGAAAATTTAAGTGTTCAGAATACCTAGAGTTCCTTAAATTGAATTTACTTTGAGATTCATTTCTATGTTGTTTCCCTTTTCCCTGTGTTAAGCCCTATTCTTTTTACCCAGCTTGCTACCATTCTTTGAATCCATCACTGGTGGTTTTTTAATCGTGTATTCCTTGGAATTCATGTGTGTTTATTGTTTATGCATTTGGCACAAAGCTAAATTTCATGAGGATTGCTTTAAATATGTGGTGCCATATAAATGTACATTGTTGTTTAATGACTGTAGCATCTAATCCAGTCCTTCATATATTGAGATGAGAAGAATCTAAATGTAGCTTTCATTAAGGTTTATGAAATTTAAGAATTCTAAAGATTTTAAGAGACTGAAATATCCATGGAAATTAATGTAATTTCTTTGTAAATGAGAAAAAATGACTTTTCATCTCTTTCTTACAGGCACAAGATTCTGGTGTTGGGGTGTCAATTTTACTGTGTGTCAGAGCTCTTCAACTCAGATCAAGTGAGGATGAGGAAATGAAGGCCTCAGTTTGTAAAACAATTTCCTGTCTTTTACCAGAAGATTTAGAAGTTAGACGAGCTTGCCAGCTTACAGAATTCTTAATTGAGCCCAGTTTGGATGGTTTTAATATGTTGGAAGAATTATATTTGCAACCAGATCAAAAATTTGATGAAGAAAATGCACCAGTTCCAAATTCTCTCCGATGTGAGCTCCTATTAGCTTTAAAAGCCCACTGGCCTTTTGATCCTGAATTTTGGGACTGGAAAACGTTAAAACGACACTGCCACCAACTTCTGGGACAAGAAGCCTCAGATTCTGATGATGATTTAAGTGGCTGTGAAATGTCTATCAATGATACCGATGTTTTAGAGTCATTTCTCAGTGACTATGATGAAGGTAAAGAAGATAAACAATATAGGAGGAGAGATTTAGCAGATCAGCAAAAGGAGAAAAGGGACAAAAAACCTATTGGTTCTTCTGAAAGATACCAAAGGTGGCTTCAATATAAGTTTTTCTGCTTGTTATGTAAGCGAGAATGTATAGAGGCCAGGATTCTCCATCATTCTAAGATGCATATGGAAGATGGCATTTATACCTGTCCAGTTTGTATTAAAAAGTTCAAGAGAAAAGAAATATTTGTTCCTCATGTGATGGAACATGTTAAAATGCCACCAAGCAGAAGGGACCGCTCTAGAAAGAAATTACTGTTGAAAGGTTCTCAAAAGGGTGTTTGTCCCAAGAGCCCCTCTTTAACCCTGGAGAATCAGTCATTGAATGAACAAGCCAAAGGAGAGTCTCATGAATATGTCACGTTCAGCAAGTTGGAAGATTGCCACCTGCAAGACAGAGATTTGTACCCATGTCCTGGTACAGACTGTTCTCGGGTATTTAAACAATTTAAGTACTTAAGTGTGCATCTTAAAGCTGAACACCAAAATAATGATGAAAATGCCAAGCATTACTTGGATATGAAAAATAGAAGAGAGAAGTGTACTTACTGTCGACGACATTTCATGTCTGCTTTTCACCTGCGAGAGCATGAACAAGTGCATTGTGGTCCTCAGCCTTATATGTGTGTATCTATTGATTGCTATGCTAGGTTCGGATCCGTGAATGAACTACTTAATCATAAACAAAAACATGATGATCTTCGTTATAAATGTGAACTAAGTGGGTGTAATATTGTTTTTAGTGACCTGGGACAGCTTTACCATCATGAAGCACAACATTTTAGGGATGCATCTTACACGTGTAATTTTCTTGGCTGTAAAAAGTTCTACTATTCCAAAATTGAATACCAGAATCACCTTTCAATGCATAATGCTGAAAGTTCAAATGAAGACATAAAGAAATCAGTGAAACTCGAAGAATCTGCAGCAGGTGAAAAGCAAGATTGTGTTGATCAGACGCATCTAGTTGACCAAACTGATAAGTCACAGTTACCTGAAGATCTGCTTTTCTGTGCAGGACCAGCTAGTTCTCAAATAGTTGCAGAAAATGCAGAAAACCTGAAAGAAAACAGTGACAGTAATTCTAGTGACCAGTTAAGTCATAGCTCTTCAGCATCAATAAATGAAGAGTTAATTGACACACTGGATCATTCTGAAACAATGCAGGACATATTATTAGCTCATGAGAAAGTTTTTGTGCCCTCCAATTTAAAAGAAAAATGTTCCAATATGGCAGTTTGCTTTGATGGGACTAAATTTACCTGTGGTTTTGATGGGTGTGGGTCCACGTACAAAAATGCAAGAGGTATGCAGAAGCATCTACGGAAGGTTCATCCATACCATTTCAAACCCAAAAAGATAAAGACAAAAGATCTCTTTCCCTGTTTGGGTAATGAACAAAATCAAACAACTGTAAAGTTTGATGCAGAACTTAAACCCAGCTCAGATACAAACAGCGACTCCCCAGATGAAGGTGTAGATCATAATATTCATACTAAATGTAAACGAGAACATCAAGATTTTTCCTCAGAAGTCTCTATTTGTGCTTCCAAAAGGCCATGCACAGAGGATACTATGTTGGAGCTTCTGTTGCGCTTGAAACATTTAAGCTTGAAAAACTCAATAGCACATGGGACTTTCTCAGGGTCATTACAGGGGTACCCATCCAGTGGTGCTAAGTCTCTGCAGTCGGTCTCATCTGCTATCTCAGACCTTAATTTTCAGAATCAAGATGAAAACATGCCAAGTCAGTACCTTGCCCAGTTGGCGGCTAAGCCTTTTTTCTGTGAGCTTCAAGGATGTAAATACGAATTTGTGACCAGAGAGGCTTTGTTAATGCATTATCTTAAAAAGCATAATTATTCAAAGGAAAAAGTCCTTCAGTTAAGCATGTTTCAACATCGGTATTCCCCATTCCAGTGTCACATTTGCCAAAGGTCATTCACAAGAAAAACACATCTTAGGATTCATTATAAAAATAAACATCAAATTGGTAGTGACAGAGCACCTCAAAAACTGTCAGACAGCGAAAAATGTGATCATGAAGGCCCATGCTCAGTGGACAGGTTGAAAGGCGATTGTTCAGAATTTGAAGGTAATCCCAGCAGTAACTCTGAGAAGCCACACTGCCATTCTAAAAAAGACGAATGCAGTTCCGAAACAGATTTGGAGTCATCTTGTGAAGAAACCGAAAGTAAAATATCCGATATTTCATCACCAATGGGTGGTCATAGGGAAGAAGAAGGAAAAGAGGGGAGAGGTAGCAGGCGAACTGTTGCTAAAGGAAACCTGTGTTATATTTTGAATAAATACCACAAACCATTCCATTGTATTCATAAAACTTGCAACTCCTCATTCACCAATCTAAAAGGCTTGATTCGCCATTATAGAACAGTACATCAGTACAACAAAGAACAGCTATGTTTAGAAAAAGATAAAGCAAGAACCAAAAGGGAACTTGTGAAATGTAAAAAAATATTTGCCTGCAAATATAAGGAATGTAATAAGCGCTTCCTGTGTTCCAAAGCTCTTGCAAAGCACTGTAGTGACTCTCACAACCTAGATCATATGGAAGAACCAAAAGTCCTTTCTGAAGCTGAGTCTGCAGCAAGGTTTTCCTGCAACCAGTCTCAGTGCCCTGCTGTTTTTTATACATTCAGCAAGTTGAAACACCACTTGATGGAACAGCATAATATTGAAGGAGAAATACATTCAGATTATGAAATTCATTGTGATCTTAATGGCTGTGGCCAGATTTTCACTCACCGCAGTAATTACTCACAACATGTATATTACCGACATAAGGACTATTATGATGATCTATTCAGAAGCCAGAAAGTAGCAAATGAAAGGCTACTAAGGAGTGAAAAGGTATGTGAAACAGCTCAGGGCCATGAACATCAGACTACCAGACGGTCATTTAATGCTAAAGCTAAGAAGTGTAGTTTAATTAAAGAAAAGAAAGCACCTATAAGTTTTAAAACTAGGGCTGAAGCCCTCCATATGTGTGTAGAGCATTCTGAGCATACACAGTATCCCTGCATGGTTCAAGGCTGTTTATCCGTGGTGAAATTAGAGAGCAGTATAGTGAGGCATTACAAACGTACCCATCAGATGAGTAGTGCCTATTTAGAGCAACAGATGGAGAACCTTGTTGTGTGTGTTAAGTATGGTACCAAAATTAAGGAGGAGCCCCCTTCTGAAGCAGAGCCCTGTATAAAGACAGAAGTAAATGTGAGCTGTGTGTCTGAGCACACACTGTGCAGCCGTCCGCTTGGTAACCACGATGCACCTCTCCAAAACACTGACTTTTCCCATCCAAGGGAAAGGGATGGAGGTCAAAAAGTATGTGTAGAAAACAACCCAGTGTTTGATGCAAACACACTGCTCTATAGGGGAACTTTGAAATGTAACCATAGTTCAGAAACCACTTTAGAACAATGTAATATAGTTCAGTCTCCTTGTACAATAGAAAATTCCATGCCCAATCCCAATGGGACTGAAAGTGGGACTTACTTTACAAATTTCCAGCTGCCTTTACCACGGATCAAAGACTTAGAAACTGGGCAGCATAATTCAGGGCAAGAAAACACTGTAAAAAATTCAGTCCATGTCTCAAAAGAAAATTTTAGGAAGCATTCACAGCCCAGGTCATTTGATTTGAAGACTTACAAGCCTATGGGATTTGAATCTTCATTTCTGAAATTTATTCAGGAGAGTGAAGAGAAAGATGATGATTTTGATGATTGGGAGCCTTCAGAGCACTTAACATTAAATAATTCTTCGCCACCCAATGGTGACTTCACAGGGAATGTTCTGGCAAATAATACAATGAATGACAATGACCCTGAAGCCGACATACCTCATTGTTCCAGTGATTCTGCAATTCATGAGAACCTGACTGCAATCCCACCGTTAATAGTAGCTGAAACAACAACAGTTCCTTCCTTGGAAAACCTGAGGGTTGTACTGGACAAAGCATTAACAGACTGTGGAGAGCTTGCCTTAAAACAGCTTCATTATCTTCGGCCAGTGGTGGTTCTTGAAAGATCAAAGTTTTCCACACCAATTTTAGATTTGTTTCCAACAAAAAAGACAGATGAGCTTTGTGTAGGAAGTTCTTAAGTAACAATTTTGTTTTAAGAACAGACAGGCTCCAACACTGCAACATGGAGGTGATTGCCAACATGAACAAAGGCTGAGAAACAGCTACACCGTTGTTTAGGGTAGAATAGGCTGTGTATTTACATGAATGTATAATATCTATGTCAGCAGTATTGGCTGAGTCCATTAGCTCTCCAGTTGGTTTATTGATTGGTTTTTTGTTTTTGTTTCTGAGAAAAATGGAACTGTACTCTTGTTTGGTGCTAATTAATACATCAAAATATACTGGGGCTTCCTTTTTCAAATTAAATGTGCATGATTGTATATGGAACAAATACTAAGGTCCCAGGGTGGGAGGGCTGGGGAAAGGGATATGGAGTTCTTACTTGACTTGAATGTGCACCTAAGGGTGCTTTGTGTAATATATTGTACACTACAGCATCTTATATTTTTTGAGTTGAGTTTCAATAAATTACAATTTTTCACCCACTTTCTTGTTTATTCATTTTAAGTTTTCAGGCCACATATAAACTAGAATTACACTTGCATTTTCTGGAACTTACACTTATTTTGCTGCAGTGTTTGTTTTTGTTTTTAACCAAATCAGCTAAGGTTTTTGATTTTTATTTTGTTTGAGACAGGGTCTTGTTGTGCCATTCAGGCTGGCCTTGAGCTCACTTTGTAGCCCAGGCTGGTCTTGAACTTGCAAAGATCCTCCTGCCTCAGCCTCTGGAGTAATGGAATTACAGGCGTGTTTTTGTTTTTTGAAGCAGGGTCTTATGTAGCTCAGGCTGTCCTTGTGGTTTTTTGTTTGTTTTGATTTTTTTTGCTTTTGAGGCAGGGTCTCACTGTGTAGTTCAGGTTGACCTTGAACTTGAGGTGATCCTCCTACTTCAACCTCTCAAGTTCCTGGGATTACAGGTGTACACCAGCATGCCTGGATCAACGTTATTTATTTTTAATTTTTTATTGATTTTAATGAGAAAGCAAAGAGTTTCAAAACTGTTAGTAGGATAGTTTCGATAATACATTAAATAATGTTGTCTTTGTATTATATTTGAACTGGTGTGAAGGCTAGACTTCTCCAAATACAGCTTCTCTAACAGCAATGGAACACCCATCTGTGATCAAAAAGGTAATATAAATGAAAGACCATTTTGTAGTGAAAAAATATATACATAATAGGATAGATACACAGCTACTTTCTCTTAGTTCAATGAGAAGAAAGATTTGTACTATTATTGTTTAGACAAAAGATCATGTCAGCCTTCTTTTTTAATAACTTGGCTTTAAAATTTCTGGAAAGAATTTAAGGTTGAGTACTTTTGAGATTCAAGAGGGCTCCCAGAGGGCAAGGTCCAGAAATTGGCCAGTTAGGATAAAGTATGCCAAGTGGAATGTGAAAAGGGGTAGCAAATTCAAAGACTTGTTTCCAGGGAACTATATCTTGTTATGCTAGTAGTAAAAGGGGGTGAGGCTGTTACAGAGATAGCCAGGAACCTATAAACTCTAAGGAGTTTCAACTTGAGTCTGTGGCCTTGGAGAGCCTTTGAAGGATGTTAAGCAAAATAACGCATTAACTTACAGATGAAACGTGGAGTGTTGGGAATTTTGTGAATGGATTAGGAGATAGATGTTGAAGTAATTGAGATTCTCTACTAGAGCAGAAGAAAGAGATGAAATCAAGGTAAAAGAAGACAGGATTATTTGGGACTTGGAGGTTTCAGAAAATCTGAAGAAAAAAAAAAAAGATCCAGTACTGATAACAGCTAAATAGAATGAGAATATTTTTAAAAATTAGTATTTGGAAGGAGGGTAGAAAACCAAGTTTAGGGCCGGGGAGATTGCTCAGTAGAATAAGCGCTTCCCTGGCGAGCACGTGGGTCTGAGTTTGATCCCCAGTTCCACCAAAAAAAAAAAAAGTTCATAAAACATCAGTTTAATGACAAAGATAGCAGTATGTTATTAGCTATTTTAAGTTCTTAGACACTTTCTTAAAGAGTGTTGAAATGATACACTTTTGAGGCACTTTTTTTTTTTTTATTAATCGAACTCAGGGCTTTGTGCTTGCTAAACAGGCTCTAGACACACACTGAGCTTTTTCTCATCCCTAGAATTAGATTTTGAACATTTTCCCGCACCCTCAAACTTGTTTCTTTTTTCTTTTCCTTCCCCTCCCTCCCTCCCTCCCTTCATTTTTTGTCATCTCCAGCAGTTTCATTCTAAACCATCCCCCATGTGCAAGGTATTTGTGAGATGGGGAAGAGGAGTTATCAGTACAGTGGAGCATCTTACAGGCTAGGACCACCACTAATTGCCTGGAATGTTGAGCTAGTTTCTTCTGTACGACTCAGTTTCTTCTGAAAAAATGAGGCCTGAGTGATTCCCATCCCCAGTACTAGGAATTGAACCCAGGGCCTATGCACTAAACTATAATCCTCAGCCCCACCTGTTTTTCCATTTTCAGACAGGATCTCAGAGTTACTCAATTGCTAGTCCTCCTGCCTGAGCCCCTCTGGGTGCTGGGATATAGGCTTGCATCCTCACCCAGCTGTGAGATTTTAGGGTGGAAGTGGCAAGAGTCACCACTGTTGATGCTACTGGGGTTTGAACCCAGAGCACATGTTCTACTACTAAGCTATATCCCCACCTGTTGAGTGGACCTTTTCTGAGATTTCACATGCTGAAATTGAACTCAGGATCTTGCACTTGCTAGGCAGGCACTTGTGCTGCTGAGCTACATCCCCA
Organism: Octodon degus; assembly: GCF_000260255.1. NCBI lineage: Eukaryota > Metazoa > Chordata > Mammalia > Rodentia > Octodontidae > Octodon > Octodon degus. The sequence goes on from NW_004524706.1 coordinate 7,895,861, forward strand.
AACCATTTCAGCATGAGATGAAGGGCTTGCTTTAAAAATTACTCATACTGGAGATTGATAATTAACCTAAAATGAGACACCTGCTAATGTTAAACTATCTACATAGTTATTCTGAAATCCTATTCCATAGGAGACCCAGTGAGTCCATTTATAATGAAACTAAGCCCTAGTTTTCAGAATCCATATGACAATTTAAGTTCAGACCTAAATGGTTGATCCTAATCACCTATTCCACTTGAAGTTGCTTGTTTCATTTTATCGTTATTGTATTTATTTTTTTTTAATTTTGTGTGTGTGTGTGTGGCCAGCTCAGCCCTCCAGGGGGCGGGGCTGGCAAGCATGTGGTGCTGGGGAATTGAACCGCGGTCCCTGTGCTTTTGCTAAGCTTGTTCTAAGTAGGTGCTTTAGACCACTGAGCCATCTCACCAGCCCTTTATCGTTATTGTAGACTTCTGTGTTTAAATCAGCATATGTGGTAATATGTTGCAGATGATCATTACCTTATTTTAATAGCTATTAGTAATCATCTCTACCTGATACGTGTTTCGGAATTTGTCCTAGCCTTAGTACAAACATGAGAGTATTGTGTTTGTCAATTGTGTTTGCCTTTTTCAATTGAGTACCACTTAAAGTCAAGTGTTTTTGCTTCACTAGAACAAATGGAGACAAAACTTTATTTCTAGTCCCTTCTGAGAAAACTGGAAATGAGAACTTGAAAAGGTAAGGCGGCGACCTAGCGCGGCGGTCTCCACGCCAGGCTCTGGAGTGCGAGGTCGCCGGTTCGTGCCCCCGTCCCGACTCTTTCTATGGGGCCAGGGAGATGGCTCAGTGGAATAAGCGCTTCCCTGGCAAGCGCAAGGGTTTGAGTTCAATCCCCGGTTCCACAAAAAAAAAAAAAAGTAAAAAGTTATCAGTGTTATTTGCAATACCCCAAATACCACTTCTTTTTTTTTTTTTATAGGTACAAATCTTTTTTTTATAAGTCAACAGAAAATGGAAATATACTTTTTAAAGTTTCTAATACTAGAAGATATCATACAATGTCTTTTTAAATAAATTGTAAGTCAAAGAAACAGTATAAATCTTAGAACAAAAATTAAG
>NW_004524706.1:7898626-7901700 GCF_000260255.1 Octodon degus
TTCTGCTGCAGGTGTTAGAGTTGAACCCTTTGTGTCTCTTTGGCAAGATGTTCTGCTCCTGAATCAGCTGTGTGGGTCTTGCCTCTAGCCTCCTTGCAGGGAGTTCTGCAGAAGAGTTCCCTGCTAGGCCTGCAGCCTGGGTCAGAAGAGGATCCCTGGGCCCGGGAAATCTCACTCACTCGCCGGGCCTATGCTCCGGGTCTGTTCAGGATCCCGCGGCCTGGGTCGTCTCACTCACTCGCCGGGCCTGCACTCTCCCAAATACCACTTCTGCATAACTTAACAACTGATTTGTGAAGGTGAGCAGTAGGAGTAAAGTTTGAAGTGTAGCTAAAAGCCAAGCCATGCAGCTCCAACTCCAGACAGACTTGCAGTGTTGACATTAAGAGGAAAACTGGTACGTGTTTTTTCAAAAACAACTTTAAAAAATTTCAAAGCTTTTTTTCCATCTGGAAGACTAAAGCTCCACCCCAAAGTAGATGATGTCTCCTGGCATTATGCCAATGCATAACCTATATATAGAGCTGGGTTTGGAAGTACAGCTCCTCTACTCTGAACCTCTTTGTTCAGCTTCTAGTAGATTCTATGATTCCATTTGGAGGTCTGAGCCCCTTTGAAGAAGTTAACTGGGGCAGGCAAGAGATTTTAAAATCTGGAAATGGGTTGGGTTGTAGCTCAGTGGTAAATCCCTTTTCCTAGCACACATAAAATCCTGGGCTTAATTCTTAGCTCCTCCCTCAAGAAGAAAAAAAAATCCACAAGCATGTTTGGCAGATTTAGCCTTGAAAAGACCAAACTGGGCATGGTGGCTTGATGCACACCTGTAATTCCAGCACTCAGAAGGCTGAGGCAGGAAGATCACTGCAAATTAGAGTTCAGCCTGGGCTACAAAGTGAGCTCAAGGACAGCTTGATTGGATAGTGAAACCCTGCCTTTTAAAAAAAAAGACAATAAAGAATCTTTTCCTTTGTCTTTTTTGAGACAGGGTCTTGTGCAGTTCAGGCTGATCTTGAGCTTACTTCGTAACCCACGCTGGTTTCTAACTCACAGCAATCCTTCTTGTCTCAGCTTTTGAGTACTGAGGTTACAGGGGTGCACCATCCCACCTGGCTGACAATAATCTATTGAAGACTTGTGAGTAGGAGTTCCTTAAATCAGTAAATGCTAACAGGTTGTGATGTTGATTACTGAGTAGAAGTGGTAAGTGGGTGGGTAGGTGGATGGATGGGTGGGTAACACCTGTAGAGGTGGCCTGAAATGCCTACATAGTAATAAGTTCACCATTGAAGTTGTTCAGATGTCCAAGAGAGGAATCAAAAACAGTTTAAAAAAAAAAAAAAAACTAAGTTATCTTTCAAGCACTTCCTTGGTTTTTGTTTTGTTCTGAGATAGGGTCTTGCTGTTACAGTTCATCCCAGGCTGGTCTCCAATTTGCAATGATCCTCTTGCCTCATCCTCCAGGAATATGCCATCATCCCCAGCTCCAAGCACTTTTGGGATTTATAGTATGTTGCATTTAGTCAGAAGTGCCACTAATAATAGGTCCCCTTAAATGTGAGACATGCTACTTTTACACAAATTATCAAATTCTCTTTATTTATTTTTCAGTGCTAGTGATTGAATCCAGGTTCTTATGCATGCTAGGTAAGTGGTCTACCAATGAGTTACATCCTCAGCCACTTTTTAAATTTTGAGACAAGGTCTTGAGTTGCTCAGGATGGCCTCAAACTTATGATCCTTCTGCTTTAGCTTCCAAACATACACCGCCATGTCCAGCCCAAGATATATTTTTTAAAAAATCAAACCTGAACATCAGGCTGGTGAGATGGCTCAGTGGTCTAAAGCACCTACTTAGAACAAGCTTAGCAAAGCACAGGGACCGCGGTTCAATCCCCCAGCACCACATGCCAGCCAGCCCCGCCCCCTGGTGGGCTGAGCTGGCCACACACACACACACAAATAAATAAAATTTTTTTTAAAAACCTGAAGATCACATCTAGGACCTTGAGCTCACTAAGCAGGCACTCTGCCATTGAACTACATCTCCAACTCCCAAGTTCTATCTTAACAGCTACTTGGTAACGCACCTGTCTAAACAAGTATGTAAATGTAATAGCCACATGGTGAGTGAACAGGTTAGTCTGTATGCATTTACTTAAAATTATTAATGCCTACTATGTGCCAAGCTTTGTGGATACGTTAGTCAATAAAATAAATATAGTTGCAGTCTCCGTTAATTTTACATTGGAAAAGACATATTAAACATGTTAAGGGCTGAGGAGATAGCTCAGCAGTCTAAGCACCTGCCTGGCAAGTGCAAGGACCCAGATTCAATACCCAATATCACATGTCATGCCAGCCACTGAAACTGGGTGTGCTGCTACATGCCTGTAATCAGAGGCTGAGACAGGAGGATCAATCACTATGAGTCCAAGCTGTGTAGTGAGACCCTGTACCAAATAAATAAGAGATGTTAATTATTTTAAAACATGTTAATTATACAAGTACATATTATGTTAAGTGCTTTGAGAAAATAAATGTATAAGGTGTCACGTAACCCTTCCCCTCCTTACCTAATCTAGTGTAAAGAGTCCTGGGAAATGATTTGGTTGTCACAGCCCTATCTTCCGGTTTCTGACTTATGTGTGACTTGTAGTTAAACCCAAAGTCTTTATCCAAGTAATTTATCTTCCTTGTTTGTGGCTATGGTCAGTCACCAGTGGGCTGTGGGTTAAATATGAACAGCAGTAATTCCTAAAACAGTCATTTGGCCCTGACATAGCACTTTACTTCCAACAGCATTGGATTCTTATTTTCAGATGTCCCCCTGCTGCACAAGCAACTTGTCACACTTCCTCTATTTCCTGTCAACGAAATGTTCATTCTCTACTATATTCCTCTATTCAGATTCTTTCTCTAAGCTAACTAGAATTAAGAAATTAAAGACTTTGTCTCCATCTTGTTAGAGAATTTTTTTAAATTGTCACAACTGACCCTTTTCTTTTTTTAAATTTTTTAAAATTTTTAATAGATTGAAAATTGAAAATAAATTTACAAACATAAATGAATATAAA
>NW_004524706.1:7902995-7911389 GCF_000260255.1 Octodon degus
GTGATCATTTTGCTCCCTCTCTAGAACATCATTTAGTAGTCTGTGTAGGCTTGGCTTTGTCATCATGAAATTCTTTAGTTGTTCTTTGTCATGGAAGTGTTTCACTTCTCCATTATACGTGAAAGAGAGTTTTGCAGGGTATATCAGTCTGGGTTGGAATTTGTATTCTTGCAATACTTGAAGTACTTTGCTCCGTGCTCTTCTTGATTTGATGGTTTGTGAAGAGAAATCTGCTGTTATTTTGATGGGTTTTCCTTTAAATGTGATCTGTTTCTTTTCTTTAGCGGCTTTTAGCATACTGTTCCTGTGCTAAATTTCTGGGATCTTGATTATTATATGTCTGGGTGTGTTTTTAATTGGGTTGATGTTATTTGGAGTTCTTTATGCTTCGGTTACGTGAATGTCAGATTGTTGCCCCATATTTGGGAAGTTTTCTGCTATTACTTCTGCCTATATTCTTTTTATATCATTTGTATTGACTCCTTCCTTCTTGTTGATGCCTATTAGTCTCACATTGTTCATCTTTGCAACATCTTGCAGGTATTGAATTATTTTTTTCCTGCATCATAGTTGTTTTTAAGAGATCTTTTCTTAATTTTTCAATAGCTGCAATGGTGTCTTTAAGGTCAGAAAGTCTATTTTCACTTTCATGCAAACGGTTTTGCTGGCTTGTGATTGAGGTTTTAATTTCCTATTTATCACTTTGAATCTGTTTCATACTTTCTATTTCTTTCCTATATTGCTTATTCAGGGGTTCCATCATTTTTATATTCTCTATTTTTTTTTATCAGTGTATTCTTTAGAAGCACTTAGTACTTCCTTTATTATAGTTATTACTACATTTTTTAGTTCAGAAATTATTTCTGATCTGATTTCTTCTATAACTTTCTGCACTTGTTTCTTTACTTCCAACGCTATTATTTCAGAGATATCAGATATGTGATTTCCAGTTTCCTCTATGCTAGTGTCTTCTGTATTTGTACTGGGTGGACTCGGGGCCTGAGACTGCATTTTGTTCCTTCTCTTTGTCATTTGTATACCACTGTCTTCTGACCTTTGGTGTAGAGCTTAGATAGAGTTATTACCTTAGTACCAGGTCTGGATCTACAAAGTTCAGATTCCTCCAGGTGGGTGTTGCTTGGATCTTGCTGGGGTCTGGTTTGGCTGCTGTACTCCACTTCTTTCTACTGCAGCCGTTGGAGATGAGCCCTTTGTGTCACTCTGGCAAGATGTTCTGCTCCTGAATCAGCTGGGTGGGTCTTGCCTCTAGCCTCTTTGCAGGGAATTCTGCTGAAGGGTTCCACACTGGGCCTGCACTGTGGGTCGAATGAGGATCTAGTTGGCCCCAAGTGGTCTCATTCACACACCGGGCCTGGACTCTGGGTCTGTTTGGGATCTGGCGGCCCCGGGTCCTCTCACTCACTAGCCAGGCCTGCACTGTTGATCTATTCAGGGTCCACGGGCCCTGGGTCATTTCACTCACATGCCAGGCCTGCGCTCCAGGTCTATTCAGGATCCGGCGGCCCCATGACCCTTTTCTTTTTCCTTCCTGTGCATTTCCTCCTCATGTGAACTCTTATCCTCTCGTTGTCTTTGTTATTTGATCTCACAGTTTATATACTTCTATATGAACATTTTTTAATGATAACATTTTGGAAACAGGCCATGTATTTTCTATCTTCATACCTTGTTGTTGAGTAGCTAGGTACTATCAGTAAATAATTGATGTTGTGTCCTATAGGTCACAGTGCAACATGCTATTTTTACAAAGTACTTTAGAAAAGCACACTATTCCTAATGAAAATCTTGTAAAGGAGGTGGAATCCAAATCAGCACATAAACAAAATCAGACTCAAATATGTGAAAAATCTTCTTATAAATCCCAATTTCTAATTAACAGTGACATGAAAGGAAGAGAATGCTACTAATGATACAGCCAAACTGTTGTGGAAAATTGAAACAACAGTAGCCAGGAGCTCAGAAGAAAGGAAATTTTATTGATATTAGCAGACCCCAGAGGAGCAGTCTCCAAAATCTGAGGTAATTGCAGAGAGCTTGTCTTATTTATAGGGTAGTGAACAGAAGCTACAAAAATAAGCTTCTGCTGGAGGCCAGAGTACAATAGATATTTTTGTGATGAACATAGTTTTATATGTATCAAATAGTTTTTAGCACATTGACAGAAGTTTAATTTTGATGACAAATCAGATAATTTAGCTGAATTCAGTGGCAGAGAACAGAATGACTGCAATTTTTTTAACAAAATGGTTTCCATTACAATTTATGCTTCAGTACTGTCCACATTTGCCTATTACTTAAGGAAGTGCTTTCTAAATTCTCTTCTCAGGAGGCTGAGGCAGGAGGATTGTCATGAGTTTAAGGCCATTCAGAGCTACAAAGTAAGTTCAAGGCCAGCCTGAACTGCATAGTGAATCCTGTCTCCAAAAAACCAGAACATTAAAAAAAAAAAATTCTATCTCTTCAGATTTCTCCTTAGTCTCAGTGCATCTCAGCTTTTTCACATCATGTAAAAATATCCATTTTCCATTTCATGGAATTGTTGGAAAATTTCTTCATTTATACTGTCTAGGACGGTAGCCACATGTGATTATTAAAATTAAAATATATAACTTATTTCCTCTGCAACATTATGCACATTTCACATGACTGATGGGCACCATATTGGACTGGGAGATAAGGAATATTTCTGTACTTGCTGAAGGTTCTGACAGTGCTGTGCTAGAGGCAGGAGAGCCAAAAATCAAAGAAAGTTAATAGGAACCAAATGAAAAGCCAGGCTAGTAGTTGGTTTGAGTGAGAAGAATGAGTGGGAAGTGAGCTCACCTCTGGAAGAGTGACATCACAAAGCACAGCTCACAATGGCCCCAGAACACAGGGGCTCCAAGACTGCTCTTCCTAACTCAGCTTTAGAGTCCTGAAACCTCAACACATGTAGTTCCTGGAGCTGCCGTTGTATTACAATGTCATCTTCACCTTCATATTCTAACTGGGACAACCTCTTAGATTCTGTCTCTCTCAACATGATATGGAACTGGATACAAACAACTTTTCTGGGAGAGACAACTATGACTCAGCAAACCAATTTGGGGATGATAGATCATTTTGCTCCAGTTGTCCAACTTATCCTACGGGTTTCCTTTTTTATTTTATTGGCATTAGGATTATTTGCCTTGTGGAAACGAAGCGTTCGGTCACTTCAGGTTGTACTCTTTTATTTATTTTTTTTTTTTAAATTTTATTATGTGTGTGTGTGTGTGTGTGTGTGTGTGTGTGTGTGTAGCCAGCTCAGCCCACCAGGGGGCGGTGCTGGCTGGCATGTGGTGCTGGAGGATTGAACCGTGGTCCCCGTGCTTTGCCAAGCTTGTTCTAAGTAGGTGCTTTAGACCACTGAGCCATCTCACCAGCCCCATACTCTTTTATTATAGATACTGATAAATTGAGTCTTTGTACTACTGGACATTGAACCCAGGGGTGCTCTACTACTGAGCTGCATCCCTGCCCTCCCCCATTTTTTGAGACAGGGTTGCCTCAAACTTGCTGCGATCCTCCAGCCTCAGTATCCTGAATGCTGAGATTATAGACCTATGCCTCTATTCTAATTATAATTTAATTTTCATTGGTTCTCTATGATATTGTGGCTGCCCAGTTTTAAAAACCATGTTGATGGGCAAGGGTGAACCCTTGTCTCCTAAGTTGGTTGAAACTAAACTATCCTTGAAAATCTCTACCAGTTAGGTTTTGGGCACAAAGATGCTCTTTTATGACAATGAGCTCTGGCTGGTCTGCTGTCATAAAACATAGTTTAGAACCTCATTATCTGCAAAGGCATTCTTAGGCCCAAATTTATCTGATCACATATTCACCTTTGAGTGGCTACCATGGCATGGAATAGGCAATATGGATCTTGGGTATGGCCTTTCTGCTCTTACTTTGCCATTGTGCTTTATTTGTATTCATTAAGTCATGACAATATTTTCATTGTTTTAATAAGATTTGCATCAATATGCAGTGAATCTTCTTTTGGAGGTAGGAATTTAACTAGCTGGGATTATAAGAAGAAACATTTAGGGTTTCATATAACTTCTGTTTAATCATCAATAATAATAGCTTATTTATAATATGCTCTTAAGTGTTGGCCCCAAATATGTTCATTATTATTTGTCCCAATAATGCATGATGTGGAGAGAAATTATTTTCACTTGACAAAAAAGGAAACTTAGTTATATTGAGGTCCATTGAAAATTTAAGGAAACAGGATTAAAAGAGCTTTCTTGGGTGATTAACTTGATAAAGTTATACTGAAATGAACTTGATAATGAAAGAAGTTATTACTAGATTTTCTTTTTCTTTCTTTCTTTCTTTTTTTTTTTTTTTTTTTTTTTTTTTTCAGTATTGGGGATTGAACTCAGGACCTTGCGCTTGCCAAACAAGTGCTTACTTTACTGAGCTATCTTCCTGGCCCACTAGATTATTTCGTAGCATTTGCTTTTTGTTATATGTCATTATTTAGGAATCATATTCACATGCATTTTCTATTTTAAACTCTCCAAACCCAGCATAACAGACAAGGATGGATCATCATCCATTTTGTATATGGGGTAAATTTATATAGTTGGCCAAAGTTGACAAAGCTAGGATTTGAGCCCCCTCTTTTGAGGCAGTCTCACTATTAGCACCAGCTGGCTTCAAATTTGAGATCCTGCTACCTCAGCTTTCATAAATGCTGGGATTATAGGCAGACACCACCACACCTGGCTGTAAAACTCAAATTTTTCCAAAATTTCACTTAGTATAAACAACTGACAACTCAACAGGAGTGTGTGTATATATACATACATTTCAATTAACTAATAAGAAAGTAAACATTTTCTGAGTTTATTCAATCAGAAAGATGAGCTTTCAGGTCTTCATATACCTCACCCAAAACGTGGTAGTGTCAGAATGTAAAAGTAAGAGCATAGGCTGTAGTCAGATTGCTTAGACCTAAATATGTTGCACCTTGCTCTATGCCCCGAGAGCAATCACTTGCCCTCTAAGCAGTTTCCTTTACCTGTAATATGGCATTGCTGGCAGAGCTCTTCTAATGAGTTGTGAGGATTAAAGGGGATATCACATGTATAAGGCTTATTATATGTATACTCAGTAAGCAATGCTAGTTATTACAATAAGGAAAAAGATGGTTAGTTTTATTCATATCTCAGCAAGTTTCTTCTCTAGTAAATTAAAACTTACATGACCAGATTTAATTTTTTAGATCACTATACTCAAATGAATTCTTAGACTCTACTCCTACCAGCCTCTTATCATTTCCAGAATATGACCCTAGGTAATCATGGGATCCAAACTAGAAGATATCAAAATTGTTATCTTGTTCTATATTTTTCTTTAGAAATAATAGGTCATGTGTGGATGGGCAGGGTAACCTGCAGCACAAAGCCCAGCATGTGGCAGACTCTTACCAAATGATGTTTATTATAATATCTAGTAATGAAATGTAACTAAAATATCTAAACTGCTTACAGCTCTGGTTTGTGTTAATAATTAAGAGATTAAAGAGTTGGGCATGAACCTAGCCTTTCAAGGTCAGTGAGGACTCAGGACATAGGAGAACCTGTATTATAACATCATGTAACTCAGTTGTTACCCAGATTTTCTGATCAAGGAGATTATGGGGCCACAGAGGAAAGTGATCGATGATGTAGAGTGTGCCTAAGGAGTCACATGGAGAGAAAACATTCTCTCAGGCTTTCACAGAGAGCAAATTGGTCAAGCAATGGCCGTGACTCATCCACATGGCTGACACTGATAAAGGATTTACAAACTGCGGTACACGGTTTCAGGATAAATCCTGAGAGGATTTGACTGACCTTGTCAGATACAAAAGTTATATTTCTTGTTATATAGGTCTTGCTTTGTCTTGGTCTTAACTATTCAGCAGAAAAGTATAAAAACAAAGTATAAAAAGTAAAACCATATTACTATGCTAAGCTATAAAAGGCTCAACAACTTCTGACATTACCAGTCCTATGGATAACCCACTAGTAATATGGACTACTGGACTATATTGGAATATTTTGCTGAGTTCATGCACCTACAATATTTAAATGGCAATAAAATGCACTTCTCTGACAAAACAAAACAGAAAAAGGGGATACAAATGCAGTACCACTTTGTATCTGTATATTCAAAATAGGATAGATATACAGCTTCTTTCTCTTAATTCAATGAATAGGAAGATTTGTACTAATAGTGTTTGTTGACAGGATATTATGTCTGCATCTTGTACTATGAATAACCACTAAGAAGACAACAGTATGCAATGTTTTATTGAAACTATCCTACTAATTGGTTTTGAACCTGTCTCATTGCTATTTGTTTCTCAATAAAATTATTAAAAAATAAATAAAAATAAAAGAGTTGGGCATGAAAAATAAAAGTTTATCATGGTGATACTGTCTATAATCTGAGCACTAAGGAGGCTGAGGCAGGTGGATTGCCAAGAATTTAAGTCCAGCCTGAGCTACACAGTGAGACCTGGTGTAGTTCAAACAAAACAAAAATCAAAAATCTCAAAAGATTAAATAGGTATGAAAATGTTTTGTGGAATGGAGGGCTTGGCATAGAAATGAAATTTTGTTACTAATAGAGCTTTTTTTTAATATCTATGATAAACTGGCATTTCATGTGAATGACAAATAACACTCAACTTTTGTGTTTTGTTTTAGAAAATATTGCTGTTTGTAGTCACACTCTACCAACTTTACAAGAAGGGCTCAGATTTTTTTCAGGCTTTGCTAGCAAACCCAGAAGAAGTTGGACACAAGAGTCAAGAGAGTGGTAACATCTTCCTGTCCTTGGGTCTGCAAGAGAAAATTCTGAAAAAACTTCAGACAGTAGAAAGCAAAATGAAGGATCTGGAGGGAATGATCATTGCCCAAAAGCCTGCCACAAAGAGGGAGTGCTCCTCTGAGCACTATTGCAGCTGCTCTGACTGCCAGAGTCCCCTGCTCACATCAGGATTTACTTCCACACTTGAAATGTGATGGACTCCAGTCTTTGTCAGAGAAGCACTGTTTCCCTCGTGTGTGGTGGTGAATTAACAGAGAACTATATTGAAATTACCCTGCAAGGCTGGCTGTCTATTTTGTGTGTGTGTATGTGTGTAATCAGGTCATGTGGTCCACAGCAGTAAACAGTGTGTCTGGGGTTGAGGGTGTGGCTCAGTGGTACAGCACTTTCTTAGCATGCATGAAGTCTTGCATTCAACCTCTAGTACTGCCAAAAAAAAAATTCCTTAGGTTTCTGGTGCTCACTTACCAGCCATATAGGGAAAAATGGACTGGAATGAAAGAGGGTGGATAAAAAAGGAAGGGTGATTAGGACCTGTCTTAAGGATGCTGAAGAGGTAGGGGAGGAGATGGAAAAATGGAAGTGCTCTCTTTGAGGGCCATACTGTAGAGCAGTGATGATAGATGTTTTATGCCTCATCCAGTATAGCTCTTGAATTTTCCAGGGAGAGGATGGTGGATGATGAAGAAATGGAGACAAGAGTCAAGGATGCAGAAAGCTGAGGTCAGATGGAGCCTCCTCTTGGTGGGAGAAAAAAAACTTCCCAATGGCAGCAATGCATTTATTTGTATACTTAGGAGGTTTATGTCAATTGCAACCCCTCTATCCAACAGTTTGTTTGCCTGGGCCTGTAACTACAAGTACGAATTAAAGAGTAACATCCAACACCATGCTGCACACATTTATTTCAAAAAGAAATTCATAGACTGAAAGTCAAAGGACAGAAAATATTATCAAATACCAGTGCACCAAATTCTACAAAACCAAATATTAACAGACATGAAAAAATCACATAAGCACTAATACAATTATATTGGGCAAGCTTAATTCTTTTTGAAATAAATGTATACAGCATAATGTTGGATGTTACTCTTTAATTCATTCTGTCAGTTACTTTAAAAAAAATTCATGTATTTGGTAAGGGTCTCACCACATTGCTCGTACTTGTAGTGATCCTCCTGTTTCAGCCTCCCTAGTGCTAGGATTACAGACATGCACCACCATTCCTGGTCTGGGAGGCTGGCTTGGTGTGCATGGGGCAGGGCTGGCAAGGCATGTGATACCAGGGATTGAGCCTGGGTCCTTGCACTTGCCTAGGCATGCACTTACACTGCTGAGCTAGCTCTGTGACCCCAGACTGTTACTTTTGTTTGACCACTAACATTGATTGTTATAACTGATGTGTATTGACTTATCCTTGTCATGTTACTTTCCTGTTGTAGTCCTTGTTACTTCTTTTTAGACTGTCTTTCAGAACATTTTGGAATGCTGGTTTCCTTTTTATGAACTTCCTCAGATGTTCTT
>NW_004524706.1:7911489-7913303 GCF_000260255.1 Octodon degus
TGTGTGTGTATGTGTGTGTGGCCAGCTCAGCCCACCAGGGGGCGGGGCTGGCTGGCATGTGGTGCTGGGGGATTGAACCGAGGTCCCTGTGCTTTGCTAAGCTTGTTCTAAGTAGGTACTTTAGACCACTGAGCCATCTTACCAGCCCCTCATGAAAGTATCTTATTTCTCCATCATTTTTGAAAGATATTTTTGTAGGTTACATGAATCTGGTTTTCCTTGGAGCTTAAAATACTTCACTACAGACTGTCCTTAAAGGTTTGTGTTGAGAAGTCAGCTGTGATTCTGATGGGCTTTCTTTTTTAGGCAATTTGTTTCTTTCCAAAACTTTTTTTGTTTTTTGGGGTTGTTTTTGTTTTTGTTTTTGTTTTTGTACTGGGGATCACCTTATGCTTGCCAGGCAAATACTTACTCCACTAAGCTATATCCCTGGCTCCTTCCAACTTTTTTTTTTTTTTTTTTTTAGGTACAAAGGATTGAACTCAGGACCTTGTGCTTTCATTCCAACCACTTTTAAGAATTTGTTTCTGTGTTGAATTTCTGGAGTCTTGATTATGATATGTCTAGATTTTTAATCATGGCTAATTGGAGTTCTGTATGCTCAACTGTATGTAAAATACAGTTCCCTGGCAGGGAAGTTTGCTGCCATAATGTCTGTGAATTGTTTTTAAGAATGCTATTTGAGGAGCCGGGGAGATAGCTCAGTAGGATAAGCACTTGCCTGGCAAGCACAAGGGCCTGAGTTCAATCCCTGGTCTCACAAAATAAATAAATTAATTAATTTAATTAAATTTAAAAAGTTATTTGTGCTATCTCTTGCTTTTTCATTGACTCCAGTTAGTCTTATGCAGGTGCTTATGCCACTAAGCTATCTCACAGGCCTCTTATATTGTTATTTGCATCACCTAGCTGGTGCTGGCTTCATTTTTATGGTCCCTTGCTACTGAAGAAAGCTTTCTTTTCATCATTACTAACCAAAAGTCTGTCTTTTATATCTGAAATTCTGTTCTCACATTGGTTCATTCTGCTGTGGATACTTTAAATGGTTTTTTTTTTTTATTCTCCTGGATATCTGCTTTGATATGCCTTATGGATTCTATTTATTTCCTATGCTGAACCTTGATGGCTTCCACAATTTTCTTAAGCTCCTCTGATTTTTTTTAACTGTATCTGCTCTAGAGTCACTAAGCATATTTTCATTGTAAACATCATATCTGTAAATCTCAGTAATTTATCTGAGCAACTTTTTTTCTTTTCATTTTCTGGCACCACAGATCAAACTCAGGACCTTGCACTTGCCATGCAGGTGCATAAACTGCTGAGCTACCTCACCTCTTCTGACCAATTACTTTTGACTTGACTTTCCTAGAGCCTCATTCATTTGCTTTCATGTTACCATTTCAGAGAGGTGAGGTGGGTGCCTTTCAGATTGTCTCACCTTATTGCCCCCTGGGTTTGTTTTTGCTGAACTGAATGTCTGTGGTTGCATCTTATTTAAGTGTCTTCTCACTTTTTCTTTCTTTTTAGTTTAATTCCTGGGTTGATGGTTGCAAATTGCCTTCATTGCCAGTGCTTAGAACCCTTAGGAAATGACAGGAGTATTACAAGCTTGCAGCCTAGTCTGAGTCACTTAGTAAGACTATCTTAAAAACGGGTAGGGAATGTGGGGATGTAGCACAGTTTTAAGGCCCTGGATTTATAAAAAATTATCTTCCATTCAGTTGACAGAGGGATTATCAAAGAGCTTGTAAAATGTTCTTTTCTCCATGTGTGTCTGTCTCTGTCTCTGCCTCTCTGTCTCTGTCTCTGTCTCT
>NW_004524706.1:7913403-7923580 GCF_000260255.1 Octodon degus
CACACACACACACACACACACACACACACTTTTTGTTTTTGTTTTTTTTGAGACAGGGTCTTGTTACATAGTTCAGACTGGCCTTGCACTCACTATGTAGCTAGGCTGGCCTCATACTTGTGGAGGACCACATGGATGACTGTCCTTAAAAGAAGAGCAATTGTCTCCATTTTGTGGCTAAGCTTGAACCTATTTCTGTGTTTTGATATGTGCAGAGCTAGCTAAATTTTGTCTTTATCACCTCATTTGGCTTTAAGCAATCCAAAGGGTCTAGCAGAGGTGCTGATGTGTAATTCCTTTTTTGTTTTGTATTGCATAGTGTTGTGTTCAAATTAATTATTTAGATTACCAAATATATGCATGCAAAATTGGAAAAAGTAACTGCTCCTTTCCATTGATCAGCAGAAATCAACAGTACAATTATCCAAGCCATCTTGCATACATACATAAATATCTTTCTCTCCCCCATGCCCAATGTATAGTGCTTAAAGCAATGGGACAGGTCAGTGAAGTCCCACCTGTAGCTTCCAAATAATGTGTGTGAGTTAGGCCAAATGTGCCATGCTGTTGGCTGAGAATGAGCCTCAAGAAAAAAGGCTATGACTTCTTGGGGCTTGAAAAATTACACATCAAAACTAAAGCCTGACCCCAAAATACTAGATACAGCTCCAATTTGTGATATTCAGATTATTCTTTTGGCACATCTTTCTCTCTGCATATTACAGAAGTGATTTCAGGCTTTCTACTGAGCCCAGCTCACAGCACTCATGTAATTCCTGCCACTCTCACAGTCACTTATCCCTGAGTCACTCCCCCTCTTTACAAATTAAAGAACTCTGGCTTTGGCTCTCAGTAGAGGCTCTTTTCTTGTTATCCATTATTATTTTGACTGGATTTAGGACTCCCACAACTACAATTATATGCTTTGGTCTCTTTATTCTTGCCATGTGTTGCACTGGAAGTGGTAGGTTAGAATTAAGTTATTAGAATTTCAATAACTTTTCTATATGATTGCAAATGTAGAGAGCTGAGCTAGATCCATTTGCATGGCTTGAAGTCAATTGTGGGGATAAAGACATAACTTAGCCAGGTGTGCAAATATCAATACATGGAAATATATTTATTTCCAGATTTAGCCAAAAGGGAGAGAATTTCTCTTCTTTCAAGAAGAGCTGTCCAGGTGGTCCTCCACAAAACTTGAAATGATTCTCCTGTCTTAGCCTCCCCAGTGCTGGGATCACAGGCTTGTGCCACCACACCTGGCTGAAAGGTTCTAAACTAAGAAACTATTCCTGATGACTTGACCTACACTTTCCTTCTTACTGCTTCTATTCTTTCCAAACCCACTTACTATTCCTCAGCTATGTTAAGCACTGGCCCATCTGGGGTCTTTTTATTCTGGTTGGCATTTTTATGATACCCACATGGCTTCTTTTACTTGTATGTGGAGAGCTTTGTGCTCAAACATCAGCTAATCTGATGGCCTTCCTTGACCATCCTAAGTAGTGCCTCTCCCCTGATGTGCTGTATTCCCCTTTCACTCCTTGTAGCTCATAGCACTTAACACCACTCCTACTTTTCCTGTGACATATTTGCTATTCATCTACTGCTCCACCCACCCTGGCCCATTAAGAGTGTGAGCTTTGGTTATTTTGGGGACATTTCTTGAAAATGTACTCCAGTCAGTCTTGGGTTCTGAATTTCATAACAGCTTTTTGCTCCTTTTTCTAACTCTTTAGACACAAGGATCAATGTTCTGCTGTCATTCTCCTTTGGTAGGTGATGTTTTTGGGCCCGTGTGGAAACCTGCTGAGTTACTATGGCATCTCCCCAATATGGTGATGAGCCCAGATAAACACCTCCTCCTCCTCCTTCTCCTCCTCTGCTTCTTCTTCTTCTTCCTTCTTCTTCTTCCTCTTCCTTCTCTTCCTCCTCTTCCTGCTCTTCCTCCTCTTCCTTCTCCTTCTCCTTCTTCTTCCCACCCCTATCTTTATCCCTTCCTGTGTGTGCCATGAGGTCTCTAATGAGCCATAACAGTGTCATCGCCCTGCCTCCCAAAGACCCTCCCTGATTAGAAAATTATGGAAATATCTGCCTTCCTCTGTCTTGTCTGAGGATTCTCATCTATTTCTCTGAAGTTCTCCCTTGCACGCGATAAAGCTTCTTTTATCTTTCCTGTCTCTACTGTGCCAAAACCCCCTAACATTTTGGTGGCGTGACCCAGGGCTCTCCCTCTTTTGAGCTTCCTCACAAATGAGCCACTTTCCTGCTCTTCCTGCCTCTGCTTCCTGCCGGTGCTAGCTTGCATCCAACATCCACCAGTCTTAATTCTCACAGGTGAACAAAATCTCTTTTCAGACGATTCCGTCTCATTTTTCCTCTCATCTCAAAAATCATGAGCTCACATCAGGATCTCTTTTTTCTTGTCCACCTGGACAATGCCCCCCCTTTTTTTGGTGATGGTCACTAAAACAGGTGTTGGCCTTTCTCTTTCACATTCACTCTTGGTTAAAAAGTGACAGTTTTGCTTTGTTTTTAAACAGGAATGCCATCAGACTTTTGCCCTAAATCTTTGGCTCACCCTAATTCAGTCACCATGGAAAATATTCCTTCCCAAAGCACATTCTGCTGGGCTCTCTCCTAAACAACCTTAGCACCCTCAGGCTTCAGGGATACCTCAAACATAATGACTTAATTTTTTAATGTCAGATGGCTGGTCCACAATATAAACTGGACAATGGCATCCAGTGGTCTGAGGAGGGCACCTTTGATTCAAAATTCCTTGCTGATCTCAACAGATACTGTCACCACAATGGTAAATGGCATGAAACACCTTATGTTCAGGCTTTTATTGAACTTCTGGCATGCCCCTCCTTTATTCAGGTGGAGTGAATCAAGTGCTTTTGGATCACTCTACAGTTCCAGACTCTACCCCTAATGCTCCTGCTGAACTAGATTCCCTGATAGATGATCCTATCAACGATATCCCCCAGACCTTTCTTCTTCCAGTATTGCCCCACCACCACCTTATCTGCCAAAACTACCTTCACCATTTCTTCTGCTGGTAACTCTGTCTTGTCTACCTCCTCTGACTATGTCTTTATCCACTCCAATTCTCCGTGACAAAATCTCTTTCTCTTGCTTCCACCTCTGCTTCCCCCATAAATTCTGCCGTCTCTCTTTTTTCCTGTATTGGAACCTCCAGCTCTAGAAGCCCCTCCTCCCACTTTTTCTCCTCCTATGTTCCATACCTGCTCCTGCATGACTCAAACTGCCCTAGCTGCCAACCTCAGCCATCTTGCAGGCCATGTGGCCATTCGCTGCCACTATGTGATTGCTCCCGTGTGATGTTAGAGTTCTGGCTTAGACACCCTGTCACATGATGGATTGATACCATCTCCTGGGCTGTGTGGCCATTGCCAGCATCTTATGGTTGCTTCTCTTACGATGTCAGAGTGCCACCTTGTAGTGCCTCATTACATGATAGGTCACAACCATCTTGTGGCCACTCCTCCTGTGATGTAAGCTTGTCAGCTTATGGCACCTCATCATGTGATGAATCTTCACCACCCTACCAGACCCCGAGGCATGATCACAAACCCCAATCCCTTTTTTCTCTCTGGGAACAGGCAGGCCCTAAGGGACTAGTTCATATTCACAGCCTGGTTTCCCTCCAGGATCTTTCTGATATATATCACCAACTGGATCTTTCTCAGCTGACCCTAACACCTATATTAAAGAACTCTAATTTATAGTTAACTCCATGATTTACACTGTAAAGATCTCTATAGTATCCTTGGTTCCACTCTCAAACCTCAACAAAAATTACAGTTGTGGCAGGTAGTCCAGACAGTAACTAATAAAAAAAAGAACTGACTAGATCCAGAGCACCCTCAAGGGGCAGATAGCCTAATTGGACTTATCAGGCAGGTGACAGGTTTCATTGGGTGAGCTTTATGATAGCTAATATTTTTGAAGGCCTAAATAAGATCTCCCACAAAGACACTAATTATAATAAATTAAAAAGCAGACCCAACAAGTTCATGAAAATCCTGCTGAATTTCTTCATGCCTCACCAACATGTTAACCAAATTCATTAATGTTGATCCCCAGTCTTGTGAGGGTATAGTTCTTATCAACTTCTGCCTCATTTCTCAGTCAACACCAGACATTAGATTAAAACTACAAAAGGTGCCAGATGGCCCAACAACCTCTAAGGAGGATATCTTTCAGGTGCATTCCATGTCTTTAACAATAGAGAACATCAACAAGAATTAACAGGGCCAGTGAGATAGCTCAGTGGATTAAGTGCCTGGTTTGGCAAGCTCGGGGACCAGGTTCAATTGCTGGTCCCACATGCTGTGTCAGCCCCACCCCTGGGGCACTCTGAGCCTGTGAAGGAGTCTGGGCATGGTGGTGCATGCCTGTAATCCCAGCACTGGGGAGGCTGAAAACTCCAGGATCACTACAAGTCCAAGCTGTGTAGTGAGACCCTGTACCAAATACATAAAAACAAAAAACCAAGAATTAACAAAAGAGAACATGGCTGACCTTTTAAAGAAAGAGCTCTTGGCAGTGATGCTCAGGGTCCAACAGGCAGTTCAGATGCCTGAGCCCAAACAAGAGTCTAGACAGGATGATGCCAACACCCAAGCCCACCTGGACCCTGCTTCAAATGTAAACAGGATGGACACTGGGCATGAGCCTGTCCTAACCCTCTGCTGCCACCAGGGCCTTACCCTCTCTGAAACCTCCAGGGCCACTGGAAAGTTGATTTTCTTACCCACCAAAGCAGGTAAATAAATCAGTTCCTTATCCTCACTGGGAAATACTCTACCAACTGTTTCACCACCTGTGATTGATGTGTCACTGGTTCATCTGCTGGGAATTGCTACTTCCAAAAACTAATTTGGTTTGGGGGTCACAGCCTTCTATATGAAGATATCCTTATTGGAAACAAGTCTAACTGGACACCTCAGGTAAGATGCTGTTTTTTCTTATAGACACAGGCCACATATAGTGTTCTTCCTGAGTTTTGAAGTCACTAGATTAGATCAAAGATCTCTGTAGTGGGAGTTGATGGTCAGCCTACACAACCCCTACAAACAGAGACAATCTCTTTCAGGTTTCAAACTCACCTCTTCACTCATAGTTTATTAGTAATGCTGATATGTACCACTCCACTTTTAGGTAGGGATATTATTCAAGAACTTAACTTCTTCATTTTCTCCCTCCCCATGGCTCTAGTTCTCCAAACCTTGTCTCAGTGCACCACCATCCCATCTCCTCCACTTCCCCCTTCTCTTATTGAAGCTATAGTTTGGGACACTTCAAGCCCCACTCATTCCACCCAGATTACCCCTGTACTAGTTTGCTTCAGGTATCTCTCAGCCTCCCCTGCATTCCCCAATACCCAATAAACACCAATTAGGATTAAAGTCTATAATACATTATCTCCTTACCAATAGTTTCCTTAGAACCTCCCACTCACCATATACTTTTTTTTTTTTGCGGAACTGGGGATTGAACTCAAGCCCTTGCACTTGCCACGGAAGCGCTTATTCCACTGAGCCATCTCCCCAGTCCCTTTTTTTTACTTTTTTATTCCACTCACCATATAATACCCCAATTCTTCTTGTACTTAAAGTCAATGGCTCCTATCATCTAGTTCAAGTTCTCAGTGTTATCAATGATGCAGTTACACCTATTAACCCAGTGGTTCCAAAACCCTACACCATACTTTCTCATATCTCCCCGTGTACCACTCACTTTACTGTCCTAGACTCCAGAAAGGCTTTTTTTTTTTTTTTTTTTTTTGCCATTCCCTTATGTCCAGACTGCCAAGACCTCTTTGCTTTTCACATGGGCTGACCCAGACACTCTCTGATCCCAACAACTCACATAGACACTTCTGCCTCAGGGCTTCTTGCTGCTGATCTGAAGACCCTTAATCTTAAACCCAGCCTACTCCTTCAGTATATTGATGATCTTCCCTGCTCCCCCTCTCATGCTGTGGTCCTACAACACACAGCTACTCTCCTCAATTTTATAGGGCCTTCCCCACCAAAGCTCAGATAGCCTCACCAAAAGTCAAATGTCTAGGACTCACCCTCACCCCCACTACTTATGTGATCATTGCTGATCACAAAACCTTCCTATGTGACCTTCTTGTGCCCACCACAAAGCAACAAGTTCTGCCCTTCTTTGGTCTAGCTAATTTCTTTTAACTCTGTGTTCCCAACTTTGCTTCCCTAGTTCAGCCCCTCAAAAAAGCATTGAAGTGTTCCTTGTCAGAGCCCCTTGACCCTACTGCCCCTATAAATTTCTCCTTTTGCAAACTATAGCAGGCTCTCCTAAAGGCCCCAGCTCTCACTCTCCCTAAACCAACCCAGCCTTTTACCCTATATACTTATTCTGAGGGCCATATGCAGTGGGCATTTTAGGGCACAAAAAGGAACCATTCTTCCAGGAAGTAGCATAGCTTTTCAAACAACTAGGCAATACAATTCATGGATGGGCTCCATGCCTCCAAGCTCTCAGTGTGGCAGTCACACTAAAACAAGAGGCAAAAAAGTTTACATTCAGACAATCCATCACAGTTCACTCTCCTTATCACCTTACTGAGC
The DNA here is from genome assembly GCF_000260255.1 of Octodon degus. Taxonomy (NCBI): domain Eukaryota; kingdom Metazoa; phylum Chordata; class Mammalia; order Rodentia; family Octodontidae; genus Octodon; species Octodon degus. Next base: position 7,920,030 of record NW_004524706.1, read on the forward strand.
TCATCACACATAAGACACTTCCAGCCTTAATGACTCTTTCTCACAACAGATTCACCTAATGTTCATAAAAGACCTTTCCATTACTATGTCCACTAGTAGCTCTCTCAGTCCTATCACCTTACTCCCCACCTCTGATGAGGCCCTCCCAACACAGTTTTGTTGAAGTCCTACAAATGACCCTGACTGTCTTCCCGCACATTGGCAGCACTCCACTTCCCATAGCTTCTGACACATGATTCATAGATGGTAGCTCAACAAACACAGACACCAAAAAAAAAAAAAAAAAAAAGCAGGATATGCTATAACCAATAGATCAACTGTAATAGAGGCAGGCCCACTGCCACCTGGCACATTTTCACAAAAGGCTGAGCTTATAGTCTTTACACATTCCTTACTAGCCAAAGACAGAGCTATCTATAAACATTGATACAGATTCTAAGTACACATTTAATATTCTCCACTCATGCTGTCATATGGCAAAAAAAGGGTATTTATCAGTGCTCCAGGGACTCCTATCACCTGTGCAACTCTCATCCTTAAACTTCTGGAGGCAGCACAGCTCCCAAAACAGGTGGCAGTCATTCACTTCAGGGGACACTATACCCCATCAGATCCTATTACTCAGGGAAGCACCCTTGCTCAGGGTGCTCAGGGAAGCACACAGGCCAAATTGGCTGCTCAGCAGCTATATCCTTCTTACCTTCTTCTATCATTCCAAAAACTATGTCCCCACCCCAATATTCACCAGAGCAACTACAGTTGCTCCATAAGCCTGATTATCAACAAAACATATAGGGATGGATTTTTCAAGGGCCAAAACTCCTTCTGGACCAACAAAGCACAAGCCATTATCACCAACTTACACAACTTGCTTTCATGTCAGTACTCAAGTGCTATACAGACTCTTAGATCCCATCACTACACACCCCACCCTAAAAATCATCACTTACGAAGTTACTCAAAACTGCTAGCTCTGGACCAAGCCCTCCCCTCAGGGACATTTACCACTCACTTTTTTCCCAGCCCACCAGCTTCATGGACACATCCCAGGTAAAGACTGGCAGATAGAGCTGGTGAGATGGCTCAGTGGTTTAAAGCACCTACTTAGAACATGCTTAGCAGAGCACAGGGACCGCAGTTCAATCCCCCAGCACCACATGCCAGCCAGCCCCACCCCCTGGTGGGCTGAGCTGGCCACACACACACACACACACACACACACACACACAAATAAAATTAAAAAAAAAAACGACTGGCAGATAGACTTTACACATATGCCTCACTACATGGCACACAGGTATCTTCTCACTTTCGTCTGCACTAAAAGTTGCCAGCCTGTCCTGCTTCCACATCACTTGATCCAAGCAGTGCCCAGATAACTTTACTCCACCAGAAAAACCCACCTCTCCTGAGTAGTCTTCACAACTCCTGTTGCCTACAGGTCTCCAAATAACCAATGGTTCAAAAACCACAAGGTAACTCATGTATTCTCCATCTGGTTCCTGATCCCTTATTCTGCTGTTCCTCTTATTCACCACTGGCTGTAGACTGTTTGCCTGGAAGACCTTTAGGTGCCATAGAAGATAGCTTTCATACTCTTATATTTTGCAGCAACCTTTGGAATTCCAACCTGTCTTAATTACTTTTTTCTCCTTGCTGGGACAAAATACCCACACCCAAAATTATGAAGGAAAGGTTCATTTAGCTCACAGTTAGTAGAGGTTTTAGTCCATATTCAGCTGGCTCCAAGGCAGAGTGACACATAGCTGAAGGTGCTAGCAAATCTGTTTCCCTTCCTTACATTTGTATGCAGATTATCTGCCACAGGGCAGGTGTAGCACTCACACCCATAATCTCCACATTGGGTCATCAATTAATCACAAACTCCAGAAGCTGCCCTATGTCTGCATGAGGTTTTGGGTGGACACCTAGACACAAACCATAACACAACCCTTGACTGTCTGTTATACGATCACTAGATACCAACCATTCTCACATGTGCTCCAACTCCTGAGTCTCATGCTCCTCTTATTCCCAACTTTCTTCAGTCCACCCCCAGCTACACCACCACAACCCATCTGTACCATGATGCTTGCCCTGCCAGATCAAGGGATAACAGACTCTCACAATTTTACTCCCTCTAATCCCAAGATTGTCTTTCATATTCCTTACTGCTAACTAGTGCCAATACATCAAACCTCCAATGTGGGAGATACCTGAGAAGGGACAGGATGAGGGAGAGGTGGCACACACAGAGTGAAAACTGGAATCAAAATATACTTCACCTGTGGGAATATGTTGCTACCTGAATAATCTATACATCATTCCCTGACCTCCCTTGCTCTACCAGTGGAAATGTGTCAATGCCAATGTCTTCTGTCATGCCATTGTGGGCTGTGAGACCATAGGTATAAATAACTATTGTATCAGTCAGGGTTTTTACGAGAGGAACAGATGTAACACAATATGTACAAATGTATAAGAAGTTAGAAGATTGGCTTACAATGGTCAGCCACAGGGTTTGATGAGGAAGCATGCAGAGGGCATCTGCACACTGGAGACTAAAGGATTCCATCCAAAGTCTGTGGCTCACTGCAGTGTTTGTGCAAGTCCGTAACATGGGGGTTGATGTGTCTGCAGTGGAAGACTGTATCGGGAGGCTGATGTGTCTGTGATGAAAAGATGGATAAGTCTACAGCAGACTGAAGGATCCAAAGCAGAGTCTGAACAGTCTGTGCTAGAAGCCAAGAGATGACATCTAAACTGAATGAAAGGCCAAAGACTAGAGCTTCTCCCAGAAAATGGAACCCTCCATCCTTCCTCAATTCCCTTTCTATCCTTTAAGTAGTGAGTCACTCTAGGGTGGGGCCTCCACACACTAGTCTGTGGCATTGCTGCACTGATTTAGTTAAGCTTTTAATTTCTCAAGTTGACACAATTGATCAACCACTACAACTATGGACAGATCTTTTTAAAAATTATTTATTTATTTATTTACTTATTTTGATACAGGGTCTCACTACACAGTTCAGATGCATAGGGATCCTCCTGTATCAGCCTCCCCAGCATGAGATTATATATATTTATTATTGGAGATAAAGTCTAGTGGGTATCCAGTTCAGGTTGGCCTTAAACTCTCAGCAAACCACCTGCCTTAGTCCACCTAGTTCATGCCAGCACATCATTGAAATTTAAATCTTTTAGTTGCAGCTAAGGACACCAGAGACAATAGTTATGCAGATTTGCAACACCAAGCTATCTCATCAGTTAACCTCAGATTTATTTTGGTTAGAAAAAAAAAAATTCCAAACTGGTTTTGCGAGTGAAATCAATGTATTAACCAAGCATTCTAGGGATTTCATGTCTGAGTTCCAGAACAGAAATGGCCCTGCACCTATATACTAGTTCGTCTCGTAGATTAAACAAGGGCCTCTCATTTCAGGAATTTGTAGCCTTCCTTGCAAAACTTTGTCTTCTTCTTCTTCTTCTTCTTCTTCTTCTTCTTCTTCTTCTTCTTCTTCTTCTTCTTCTTCTTCTTCTTCTTCCTCTTC
>NW_004524706.1:7924050-7936441 GCF_000260255.1 Octodon degus
TTCTTCTTCCAGGACGGCTCCTCTTTGAGACAGGCCTTCACTGTGCAGTTCAACTCAGTATGTGGCCCAGGTGGCCTCGAACTCGCAGCAAGTCTCCGGCCTCAGCCTCCTGAGTTCTGGGATGACAGGCGTGCACCACCAAGTTCCGCCTCACTTAGCCGTTTTGTTTTGTTTTGTTTTGTTTTTGTACCGGGGCCTTGGCTTACCAGGCAAGGACTTCTGTCACTAGCTATATCCCTGACTTTGCTCTTAAGACATCCCAGGAATGCACCTGCCACCCTTTGAACGGCACTTGCCAGTCCAGACACGATTTGAGGGGCTTTGGAAGTCAGTTTCTCCGTTTTCCCAGCCACCTAAAAAGGGTGTGGCCTTCACTTTGTGTCAGTTCCCACTAAATGCCTATTAGGCGGTTCCAGCCAGGGAAAGTACAGCAGCTACTGCAGTCCTGTCTGGGTAACACGCAAGGGGCCTAAAGGCACTGCGGCTCCAAAGCGGAGGCCTCGGCAACAATGCTGCGCTAAAGGAGCCACCTCGCGGGGTAGAAAGTCGGAACGATACCGCCCGCAGAGGCCGGAACTTGGCGCCTGGGCGCCAGCACTTTCTGAGCCGGAAGTGAGGAAGGTAAGGCGAGTCCTTCTCTAGCGGACGCTCGGGAGGACGTGGGATGAGGGTGGTGTCTGTGTAGAGGCACTCGGAAGGGACAGATATCGCTGTGACACTGCAAGAGCTCTTCGAGGGGGACGGATGTAGGTGTGGCACCGGTGCGCGCTGAAGGAGCGGGTAGAACCTGTTGGTCATGGGATTGTGGGCAGCGTCAGACGCGATGTGGGAGTTACCCGCAGAGAAGCAGATCTTCCGGGCGTTGTTGCGCTTTTGCTGAGCTATGTGTCTTTGGCAGAGCTTCTTGGCCTTGCAGCAAGTGAGCCTCGGCCTGACCTGCTGACTATGCTGCCTCTCCCAGGCAGCCCTAGGCTAGCCCGGGCCTTGACGTTAAGGTTTGATGTTTGCTGCAGTCCCTGCGCCAGGCTTAACCTCATCGCCTCTTCTCAGCCTCCAAGCGTGGCTGGTGGCAGGCTGTGAGAGGTTCCTGGTGCCTCAGGGAGGTTTTTGGGAAAGTGATCATAGGACCAAATCCTGTTAGGGCCTGAAGGAAGGGTTTCACCCTCCTCAAGCGCGATCCATAGCTTTTTAGAATCTTTGGGTCAGATTTAGCTTCCTTTTTCTTTGTCACAAGTCAAAAGGAAGATGCTAATTTTTAGAATTACAACTTCTTAGCAGGATTAAGAAACTACTTTCTTTAAAGATTTTGCAATTCTTTCAAGAACTTGCACTTTTTTTTCTTAATCTCAAAGTGCGTGTTTTTTTTTTTTTTGTTTTTTTGTTTTGTTTGCGGAACTGGGGATTGAACTCAGGCCCTTGCGCTTGCCAGGGAAACGCTTATTCCACTGAGCCATCTCCCCAGCCCCGTCGAAGTGCGTGTTTTATGCCTAAAAAACATTTTATTTTTCTCATAAGAGTGTTCATTATTTTTGTTTAAAAATTTTAAATAGCTAGGCACTGAGGCCCACACCTGTAATCCTTAGTACTGGGGAGGCGAAGGCTGGGGAGAAAGTTGGAGAAGAGCATGGCCAATTTAATAACACCCTATGTCAGAAAATAAAAGTGCTGGGGATGTAGCTTAGTAGTAGAGTGCTTTTCTAGCATGCAGGAGGCCCTGGATTTTTTTTTTTTTTTTTTTAAGTTAGGGATATAGAAAGTGAGAGTGTCTTATAATTTCCAGACGCCTAACCATAGTTAATAGCTTGATAGAGATCTGAATTTTAAATGAGAATAAGTTTAATTAACGTTTATTGTAGTCCTTCTGCAGGTTCATTTTCTTTCTTTTTGGGGGTTAGGGGCTTTTTTGTGATTGTTAACATTTATTTTGATTTGGGGAGCTTTTTTGAGACAGGGTTTCACTATGTTTCACAAATTCAAGGCTGGCCTTGAATTTGCAATCCTCCTGTCTCAGTCTCCCAAGTTCTGAGTTCAATAGTATCTTTACTGAGTATTTTTAATGACTTCAGCTTATATTGATACAATATGAGGTGTGATCACAAATTACAATGAATGTTTAAATTACAATTATGACAGATGTTATTAACCCTTCTCAAAATACTTCTTCATTCAGATATATGTATGCCATTGTTCTTTCACTATCTGAAGGGGATTTGGGAGGGTTTTTTTATTGTGCCTTTGCATGACTTTTAATGTCTTGAGTTGATTAAAAACATTTATGACATTTTCTTTCAAATAAAAACATTACAGTATATTCTTACCTTATTGACTGGATCTGGTGATGGGGCAAAAGAGACCCAGTTTGCACTTGATCTTATCCACAAGGCTGAGAAGTGATGAGAGACTCCATTTTAAAGGAGAGTCAGGGAGAGTCCATGGGCCTGCGAGGCATGCTTCCTTTCAGATCCACCATCCGCCATCTGTGGTGGAGCCATTGCCAAGATGCAGATTTTTGTGAAAACCCTTACAGGGGAGACCATCACACTCGAGGTTGAACCTTCGGACACTATAGAAAATGTAAAGGCCAAGATCCAGAATAAGGAAAGAATTCCTCCTCATCAATAAAGGCTGATCTTAGGGCTGGAGAGATGGCTCAGTGGTCTAAAGCACCTACTTGGAACAAGCTTGGCAAAGCATCAGGGACCGCAGTTCAATCCCCCAGCACCACATGCCAGCCAGCCCCGCCCCCTGGTGGGCTGAGCTGGCCACACTCTCTCTCTCTCTCTCTCTCTCTCTCTCTCTCTCTCTCTCTCTCTCTCTCAAATAAATAAAAAAATAAAAAATTAAAAATTAAAAAAAAAAAAGGCTGATCTTTACTGGTAAGCAACTAAAAGATGGATGTACCTTGTCTGATTACAACATTCAAAAGAAGTTTACCCCCCATCTTGTGTTGAGACTCCGTGGTGGTGCAAAGAAAAGGAAGAAGTCTTACACCACTCCAAAGAAGAATAAGCATAAGAGAAAGAAGGTTAAGTTGGCAGTCCTAAAATACTAAGGTGGATGAAAATGGCAAAATTAGTCATCTTCATCGAGAGTGCCCTACAGATGAATGTGGTGCAGGAGTTTTTATGGCCAGCCACTTTGACAGACATTATTGTGGCAAGTGTTGTCTGACTTACTGCTTCAACAAACCAGAAGACAAGTAATTATGAGTTAATAAAAAACTTCAGCTAACAAAAAAATATATTAAAAAAAATAAATAAAGGAGGGTCACTGAAGTTCATTTAAACTATAAATAAACTCATTCCCTCACCCCCTCCCATGTAGCTAATCATAAACCCACTTAGAGAAAACCAGGGTCATAAAATAGGAACAAACAGGACAATTTGGGGAACAGGGCAAACATTAAACTATACTGCTCCATGACAGGTAGATGGTCAACAATGTCTGGGAAATGTAAACATTCTTGTAAAATTCCTGAAAATGAAATAATGTGGTTACTACAGAAACCTGAAAAGTATATAACCTGAAAGCAAAATTCAGGTGGGTACTGTCAATTTTGGGAGTCCTGACCCACAGTGCAGGGCATCAGTAGGTCAGGAGCTCGCAATAAAAGCTTTCTTGTTCCAGAGGAGCTCTAGAGTCCAAGCTAGCAACCATGCCATCCAAGAGTCTGCTGCAGTCCATGCAAGTCTTTGGTTGCAAGAAGACTGCCACAGCGGTAGCATATTGCAAGCGGGACAATGGCCTCATCAAGGTGAACGGGCGCCCCCTGGAGATTACCGAGCCATGCACGCTGCAATGTAAGTTACTGGAGCCTGTTCTGCTTCTGGGCAAGGAGTGGTTTGCTGGTTTTGACATCCGTGTCCATGTGAAGGGTGGTGGTCATGTTGCCCAGATTTATGCTATCCGTCAGTCCATCTCCAAAGCCCTGGTGGCCCATTACCAGAAATATGTTGATGAGGCTTCCAAGAAAGAGATCAAAGATATTCTCATCCAGTACAACTGGACCCTGTTGGTAGCTGACCCTCGTTGCTTCGAATCCAAAAAGTTTGGAGGCCCTGGTGCCTGTGCTTGTTACCAGAAATCCTACCGATAAGCTCACCATAAGAATCACCATTTGCCTTTGTAATAAACGTGGGATTTTGAGGTTGCAAGGGGGAAAAAAGCTGGCTTGTTCCTTCACACTTGATCTCTTTTATCAGGGCTTATCTTCACTGTCATCTGCTGCTACACTGACTTTTGTAATTTCTGGCTCCTTCCCAAAATCAAAGTGACTGTGAAAGATATTGTGGCAACCATGACAGCATAAGTAACGACACTCATGAAAAAGTAATTCCATAACTGTTTCAGAAAGTAACAAGAATGATGAGTTAAGTGTGTTTGAAGAGGGGATATTTTGAGAATTAATGGCAATGTCTTTCACACATTTAAAAAAATTTAAGCTGACCATACATTTTGATCATATCTTGTATACTGAGAAGGAATTTGTTGCAAAATCATTGTAAAAAATGCAGTCTTATGGGTTTTTTTGTCATTTGTTTCCTGTGTTATATCCCATGGGCTGAGATTTTCTTTTCAAACTGGTCTAAGGAGAAAGTTGGGCTTGGAGACCTGATAGTTTCTGTTGTTTCTAAAATCTCCCTTAGTGACCAGCCACAATATCAGTTAATGCTAATGCTTGGTATCAGCCTCTTGTCTGCATCATTTCTTTCCATGGACACTGTACTTGACAAATGCAGTATTTGTTTCTCAATGAAATATTCTACAGGATTTTTGTTTTGTTTTGTTTCTTTTTGGTGGAACTGGACATTGAACTCAGGCCCTTGAGCTTGCCAGGCAAGCGCTTATTCTACTGAGCTTTCTCCCCAGCCCTTCTACTGGTTTAAATGACAAGTTAATGCTTCATAAATCTTCCAGTGTTTGATCATAAATTTCTGTTATAATAAACAATGTTTTATTAAAATGTTTCCTTCAAAATATTTCAGAGAAGTTTATATAAGACAAGTCAAGAGGGCCTGGCCGTAGCTCAGGCCTTTAAGTGGCTGCTTCCACAAAGCTGTCAGCCTCAGGTTGCTGGAGTTTGAACCTCACACCTCTCCAGCTGGCCAAAAGTGCCCTGAAGGCATTCGAGGAACAACAACAACAAAAAACCTCATTCCATTTTTGGGCTGGTGAGATGGCTCAGTGGTCTAAAGCACCTACTCAGAACAATCCCCCAGCACCACATGCCAGCCAGCACCGCCCCCTGGTGGGCTGAGCTGGCCACACACACACACACACACACACACACACACACACACACAAAAAAAAAAAAAAAAAAAGACAAGTCATGTACTGATGAAATTAGAACAAACCATGGGTTCTGAAAAATTTCAGAACTTTCTTTTCTATAAACTGGATAAAAGTGCTTTTAGCTTCTTCTCAGGACTCTCTTCAGAGGTTGAAGGCACTGTAAGTAGTTTACTTTCTAGGAGAAACAGTCTCTCAAATTTGTACTTTGTATGTTTTCAGTTTTGTACTTTTGTGACACAAAAGAGGGTATCAGTCTCATAAGTCCAAAAATGCTATCCTAACTTTGATCATTGTTAATAATGCATGTAGAGTAAAAGAGGTAGAAACATAACTGCTTAGTGAGTTGAAATTTATAGAATATGGTAACTATCACCTACTGGCCAGGTATGTGAAGAGCCTATGGGCAGGAATAGTGGAATATACCTTATTATTTCAGTTACTTGGGAGACTGAGGCAAGACCACATATTCAAGTCCAGTCTGGACAACTTAGTGAGACCTTGTCTCAAAACACAAATATATATATAAAAATTAAAATAAGACAAGGTGGAGATGCAGTGTAGTTCAGGACTCACCCCATCTCCAACCCCTTTCAAAAATTACATATTGTGTTTGATTTTAAAACTTCCTATTTGGGGCTGGTGAGATGGCTCAGTGGTCTAAAGCAGCTACTTAGAACAAGCTTAGCAAAGCACAGGGACCTCGGTTCAATCCCCCAGCACCACATGCCAGCCAGCCCCGCCCCCTGGTGGGCTGAGCTGGCCACACACACACACACACACACACACACAAATAAAAAATTTAAAAAAAAAAACCTTCCTATTTGTTTCGTATTTACCTTGATTCCTCCACCGTGCCTCCCTCCCTCCCTCCCTCCCTTCCTTCCTTCTTTCTTTCTTCCTCCTCCTTTTCAGTATCCCCTTTTTCCCCTTTCCTTTTCTCCCTCTCCTCCCCCCTTCCCTCCCCCTCTTTCTTCTTCTGAGTCAGGGCCTTGCTATGTAACCAAGACTGGCCTTGAAATATTGACAGTCCTCCTACCTCAGCCTCCCCCAAGTGCTGTGACTACAGGCATGCACCACCGTGCTTGGTTTATCTTGAATTTCTAATATGTCCTTCACATTGCAGCCAAAGGAATCTTTCTGGAGCACAATTCTTAACATGTTATTTTCCTACATAAACTTGGCCTGTTTTCCTTAAACTGCAGATTTCTTGACTTGCTTGATGAGGACTTTATGACTTTTTCTTTTCTCATGCCGGTATTTCTGCCTGAAGAGCCAGTCTCCTCCTCCTTCATCTTCAACTTTTCACCTGAGGTTAGCTAATCTCTACTGGCATGATTTAGGATGGTGCCTTATCTTTTTTTTTTTCCAGAACTGGGGATTGAACTCAGGCCCTTGAGCTTTCCAGGCAAGCGCTTATTCTACTGAGCTATCTCCCCTTCCCTCTATCTATTATTTATTATAAGTGCTCCAAGTGTGGGCTAAAATACTATTTTTTCATCATCCTGATCATCATTGTCATCTTTCTAGAACTCTTTTAGATCGACTGATTCCACTAAGAAAAAGATTTCTAAATCTGTAAAACTAATTGAGATCAACTAATTGTTTATTTTAAAAAATTTTATTAGTACATCTGCAACATATAATAATCATCAAGGGGAGTTGGTGCATGTACATAATACATCCTAATTCTTTTTACATCCCCTTTCCTTCACCTTCATCTTTCCATCTGCAAAAGATCTATTTCCCTGTTTCCCCAAATCAGTCCTATACTTTGCTCCTCAGTATAATTATTGTATGAATTAAAGCTACTAACTATGTAATTTATTAAATGAGGATAAAATTGCCTAGTCAAAATTTTCCTTGACAAATATGTAGTACTAAGACTAGTATGGTTAGAAGCCAGGTGTGGTGGTGTACCTCTGTACTTCCAGCTGCTCAGGAGGCTGAGATTGGAGGACAACAAGTTGGAGGAAAACCTGGGCAATTTAGGGAAATCCTGTCTCATAATAAAAGCAGCTGTGGATGTAGGTTGGTAGAGCGCTTGCAGAACATCTACCAGATCTTGGGTTCATTATTACGTATCCAGCATAGATAGATAGATAGATAGATAGATAGATAGATAGATAGATAGATTCCAAATTATTAGAAATTATTCTCATTTTAAAAGATGATAGTAAATAAAACTTTTGGAAGAATTAAATCTTGATATTTTGTTTGTTTGTTTATTGCAGTATTAAGGATTAACCCAACGGTGTTCATGCTGAGCCCTTTTTAACTTTTTATTTTTGGACAGGGTCTCACTAAATTGCCCACACTAGACTTGAATTTGTGATCTTTCTGCCTCAGTCTCCCAGAGTATTAGGATTACAGGTGTACAACAACACACACAACTAATCTTGGTACTTTCAGAAAAATTAATATGATATGAAAAACAAAATTGCATTGGCTTTTGGAATACAACTATTTCTAGTGACTAGTCTTTTCTTTCCAAGCAAGCTGTGAGGAACATTATTGTGAATATATGATTGACTTTCCTTCTCTCCCCTTCCCACCCTTAAATGGCAATAGTGCATAAGTTTGAACTTAGGGTTTTGTGCATACTAATCATTTGTTCTACCATTGAGCTGTTCTTCCTGATATTTGCTTCTTTGGGGTTCTTGGACTTAATCCCACAGAATCATGATAAAATTATAGGAATAGCATTTTCAGTCTCTATGGTGTTGGTAGTATGTAGTGCTAGGAAAGATGGGCAAGAGCCTGCTAATTGTGGTTGGTAGTTATGGGAATGTCTCAGTGTGTTTCAGGAGATGATAGACGTAAGGAGAACTTGTGCATAAAGTGTGAGCTTTGCCGTGTGCTCTCTAGTTCTCATGGTCTAAAGCTGGAACCAAAAATTATGATTTTCATTTAGACAGTTTTTATACTTATTGTTTTGTTTGATATATACAACAGTGAAATAGAAAGGATAGCGATTGGGGCTGGGGAGATGGCTCAGTGGAATAAGAGCTTCCCTGGCAAGCCCAAGGGCCTGAGTTCAATCCCCAGTTTTGCTGAAAAAAAAGAAAGAAAGAAAGAAAGAAAGAAAGAAAGAAAGAAAGAAAGAAAGAAAGAAAGAAAGAAAGAAAGAAAGAAAGGATAGGGGTTATAATTTTGTTTATATGGATGAGGAAGTGAAGTGCAGAGAAATTAACTGGCTTGCCCATGTCAGGGCCAAGTGATGCTGTATTCAGCAGTAGAACTGGACTTCAAATTGCTCCTCTAAATTTTGAAAATTACACTGAAGAAACCATTCTTGAAACTCTAAGGTCTGTAATTAGTAACTGCATTTATCATTGGATAAGAAGTAAATCTTTAAAACCCTGTTCTGTTTGAAAATGTTAACTCCTTTTTTATCTTGGTTAGAATTAATAGGTTTGTGTGTTTCAGTCACAGAGACTTAAGTGAGATTAAATTAGTTTTCTTTTGATTTTTTTTTTTTTTTGCCATAATACTGTTTACCTTTACCTGACATAAACTAAGCGGAGCCCTTGTGTGACCAATTGTAAAGGCCATTGTTTCGCATAAATGTGACTGGGAACTCAGAGAAAAAAATGTTCACTGACTAAGACAAATTTTCTCTGATATTTCACAGATGTAAATAAAGCACCCAATCAATAAGTGGAACATGAGGCACTGTGTTGTGTGCCTGTAGTCCCAGCTATGAGGAATGCTGAGGCAGGAGGACCTCGAGCCCAGGAGTTTGCGACCAGCTTAGGCAACAGAGTGAGACCCCATCAAGAACTTGAATGGCTAGAGAGTGGAGAAGGGCAGAATAGAAAAGTTCAGCTTGTTGTGTCTCCAATTTCTGTGTTTGTAGAGCAGTTTTCCTGTTTTTTGGTTGTTATTTTCTCTTCAGACAGGATTTCATATGTAATTCAGGCCAGCCTTGAACTCACTGTGTAATCCACAGTGGCCTCAAATTTGTAGGGATCCTTCTGCTTCAACCTTCCAAGTTCTGGGATTACAGGCATATGTCACTATACCTGGTTTATAATTTCACTCTTTTCAGCCTCATTTTTTAATATAACAGAACATTTAATCATATCAATTTCCCACCCACCAACAAAGGTGGTAAATGACAATTATATTGGTCATTTCCACTGGCTGGTAGGCTCTTCCACTAATGACTCCCCTGGTCTCCACTGCCTCATTTTCTTTGCCAGACTTAGTCCCCTGTCAGCCTGAAGAATCACCTCCTCTACTTGGCCAAGTTGAAGTCTGCCTTCTAATTTTTTATGTCTGGTTGTGCTTTCACTATAGTTAGCCTCTCGTTTGTAATTGTTCTGTGTATTTTCTATATGCAGCATTTTTAGGGATTTGATCAAAAGCACTAAGAATCTTTGTGTACAATATTCTTATATGTTCATGTGGAGTCTCACACACAGCCAGTTCCATAGGGCCAGTGGTCTTCTTCAGAAGACCTGCCATGACAGCACCTATGGCACAAGCTCAGCACTCTGGTCACCTCACTCAGATCTGTTCAATCAACTATCGACTATGGAGGTCAAGGGTTCATCACCTTGGAGATGGCTTTCAATCTCATTTTAAAACCAAGGTGCATTGCTTCTCAGCCCTTTGGCTAAGATCAAATGTAGTATCTGTTCTTATCAATTTAAAACGAAGGCTTAGTCACAACTATTCTGGAGGCTGAACCAGGAGAATGTCAAGTTTGAGGCCAACCTGGGTAACTTACTGAGACACTGTCACAAAATAAAATAAAAAAGGGCTGAGGTACTAGCTCAGTGGTAGAGTATTTGCCTAGCTTACATGAGGCTTTAAATTCAATTTCCAGTACTAAAATAAAATGAAAAAATAGATGGATATTAGCCATATCTTTTATGGTTTATGGAAAGGACTAAGTAGGTAAGATAATACAAGATACAGTTACTCAGCACACAGTAAGTACTTAATCACTTTTTTTTGCATGAATTACCTTAATCTCTCTGAGTTTTAGTTGTCTCATCTATAAAACAGAGGTGACTATACTCCCTATCTTACCTGCTTTTCAATACTATAGTGAAATAATATATGTAAAAGCACTGAATTGCTTCTTTTGACATATTGAAAGTTTATAGTTCATCATGCCATGTTTCTCAGTCCCCAAAGTAAACTAAACATGGTTTGATTTAGTTTTGGTGCTAAGTATTGAACCTACCATATTGCACATGTTAGGCAAGGGCACTGCACTGAGCCATTTAGCCTTTCACTAAAGGCATTATAAATCCTTCATTCTACATTATTTATTATTATTGGGATTAGGATGAAAGAAATGGCATCTCAGATCAATTAGCTCAACAGCTGGAACATAAGCCAGTTAATGGTGCCAAAACATATCTTTGGGAATAAGATTAACTTACATCCCAGACTCAGTGAATTGTATTAAAGTGGATATAGAGTTAATGAAGGCTTTAGAAAAGTAGTTTATTTAAACAGTGACTTTTAATTGTCGATGTCCATTGGATTCACCTGGAGACTGTGTGGCACCATTTCCAGCGTTTGACTCAGTGGATATGGATCAGGCCTGAGAATTCACATCTCAAACACATTCCTGTGGTTGGTGCTGCTGCTGTCCAGAAACAATATTCAAAGCCCCTGGTATTAAACATAGATGAGTTTTATAATATTCCCTAGAAAGAACTTAACTTTTGGCACATGTTAATAAATGTAAGAGAATGGAGTTATGGAGCCACAGAGGAATGTGATTGATGATGTAGAGTGTGCCTGGGGGAGTCACATGGAGAGAAAACATTCTCTCAGGCTTTCACAGAGAGCAAATTGGTCAAGCAATGGTCGTGACTCATGCACATGGCTGACACTGACAAAGAATCTACAATGTGCGGTACAGGGCTACAGGATAAATCCTGAGGGTAGTTGACTGACCTTATCAGATAAAAAAGTTACATTTCTTGTTATATAGGTCTTACTTTATCTTGGTCTTAACTATCCAGTAGAAAAGTATAAAAACGAAGTATATAAAGCAAAGCCAAAAAAATTAAATAAATAAAAAATAAAGCAAAGCCATATTAATACGATGAGCTATAAAAGGCTCAAGTCAATAACTTCTGAGGATGACCCACTAATATTATTTTTTTTTAGTAAGCTCTATTTATTTATTTATTTATTTATTTATTGTGTGTGTGGCCAGTTCAGCCCACCAGGGGGCGGGGCTGGCTGGCATGTGGTGCTGGGGGATTGAACCGTGGTCCCTGTGTTTTGCTTAGCTTAGCTTGTTCTAAGTAGGTGCTTTAGACCACTGAGCCAGCTCACCAGCCCTGTGACCCACTAATATTATACACTGCTAGACAATGTTGGATTGTTTTGTTGAATTCAAACACCTATAGTATTTAGATGCCAATAGAATGTTCACCTTTGACAGGACTAAACAAAAAAAAGGGGGTACAAAGGAAAGATCATTTTGTATTTATATATACAAAATAGGATAGATATACAGCTACTCTCACTTAATTCAATGAGAAGAAAAAGGTGTACTAATAGTGTTTGGACAGGATATCCTGTCTGCTGCTTGTACTATGGATAACCACTAAGAAGATAACAATGTACAATGTATTGATCAAAACTGCCCAATTAATCAGCCTTGAAACTGTCTCATTCATGCTTGTTTCTCAATAAAATTAAAATTAAAAAATCACAAAAAAATGAAGATGACTGGAAATTACCATCAGCAAGTATGGTGGTACCTCGATTCATGAACTTAATTTGTTCCATGGTTTTTAAAAAGATGGCCATATTTGCGTAAAAAAAGATTGCCATGCTCATGTTTGTCACCCGACGTAGAGTTTGCAAAATAAAAGAAAATTTTGCCACAAAAAAAAGAGAATGGAGGATATTTTTTTCTTTTTTGGAGGATGTTCTAAAGCACTACACACAGGCAACACTACATTCTCAAAAGGAGAAAATGGTGTATTCTGTGACAGAATGCTAAGTTCAAGGTCAATGCCTCATCAAAATTATATAATGCATTATTAAAAAAGACTTATGGGGCCGGGGAGATGGCTCAGTGGAATAAGTGTTTTCCTGGCAAGTGCAAGGGCCTGAGTTC
>NW_004524706.1:7937281-7939538 GCF_000260255.1 Octodon degus
AAATAAATAAATAAATAAAATAAAAAACCTCACCTCACAAAACTCATCTTAGAGCCGGGGAGATAGCTCAGTAGAATAAGTGCTTGCCTGGCAAGCGTAAGGGCCTGAGTTCAATCCCTGGTTCTGCAAAGAAAAAAAAAAAAAAAACTCATCTTAGAGCTATATCTACTCTGGCCTCAGCTCCTTACCTTAGTTCTAACTAGACTTATGGTGTTCCCCAGAGCCCCCACCTTCCTAAGTCCATTCAAGCTCCTGTATGATAGACCTGTTCTGCCTCACAACTTCCCCACTCCTGATACCCTTCCTCCTATTACTTACTACATTCCTGTTCTATTCTTCCTCCAGTATCTGCTATGACAACACATGGATGCCTGTCTTCCACAACCAATAGAGACCACTAAATCAGTTCCATCTATATATCCTCACCAAGGATTCTGAAGACAATGTGGAACTGGGGATTAAACTCAGACCCTTGTGCTTGCCAGGCAAGCACTTATTCTACTGAGCCATCTCCCCGACCCCAACAATGACTTCTTTAACCAAGCAATTGTAAAGAAAATTTAAATGGAACCTGGCATCACCCTGAAGGAATTCTAACTTAACACTGTTGGGGATGTTAACCAAGATGGCTTCAGAGTAGACTAACTTTACACAGCGCATTTTAAAAAAGACACATTTATTCAGCATCATGATCAGGCTATTATATTTAGCAATCAACAGTGTGGGTGCCAAAAAAGGTCTACATTAAGACCCTTTGTTGGACTGGTGAGATGGCTCAGTGGTCCAAAGCACCTACTTAGAACAAGCTTAGCAAAACACAGTGACTGCAGTTCAATCCCCCAGCACCACATGCCAGCCAGCGCTGCCCCCTGGTGGGCTGAGCTGGCCACACACACACACACACACACACACACACACACACATAAATAAATAAAAATTTTTTTAAAAAGATCCTTTGTTGGAATGCTTTACACTTTCCACAGAACAGAAACTAAAATAACCTGTTATACAATTAGTCACAAGTACAGTCCTCAATTTTTTAGCCGATACACATGAGTACTGTCTAAAACATGTCTTCTTTGTAGCAGTTAGGCCCTGCCACCACTATGCTTGGCTGAGTCCACAAATCTGTTGTAACCTGTAGCTTCCCTGTCACTTCTCTGGCTCTCCTCTCCTACTAAGCTTTGTTTCCTGGAAGTGTTTAAAACTTTCTGCCACTGCCACAGTTACTGTTGCTGCTGGAGCCACCATAGCCACCTTGATTTCATGGTTTGGTAAAATATTGCCCTCTACCTCCATAGGGCCCAGAGCCTCTGCCTCCAAAGTTTCTTCCCTTCATGGGTCCAAAATTTGAAGACTGACTGTTGTAATTTCCAAATCCATTATAGCTTCCACCACTTCCATAATTGCTTCCATCATTACCAAATCCATTGTAGCCAACTCCACTGCCGCCATATCCACCCCTACCACAGCTGCCACCAAAGCCACCTCGACCACTGAAGTTTCCTCCACAACCAAAACTGCTATTGCCACCAAAACCACCTCCACAACCACCACCAAAATTTCCAGAACCACTTCGACCTCTTTGGCTAGAGGAAGCACTAGCCATCTCCTGCTTGGACAGGGCTTTCCTCGCTTCACAGTTGTGGCTGTTCACAGTGTGGTATTTTTCAATGACAATCTTATCCACAGAATCATGATCATCAAAGGTTGTAAAAGCAAGGCCCTCTTCTTTCTACTGCATCAGTCATTCATAATTTCAATCACTTCAATTTTTCCATATTCAAAATAATCTCATAGGTGATATTCTTTAGTATCTTCTTTTTTAAAATTTATTTTATTTGTGTGTGTGTGTGTGTGTGTGTGTGTGTGTGTGTGGGGCCAGCTCAGCCCACGGGAGGGGGAGGGACTGGCTGGCATGTGGTGCTGGGGGATTGAACCGCAGTTCCTGTGCTTTGCTAAGCTTGTTCTAAGCAGGTGCTTTAGACCACTGAGTCAATCTCACCAGCCCCTCAGTATCTTCTTAAATGCCACCAACAAAGAATCTTCTTCACCATTAAGTGGACATCTGGTCTTTCAGAATCTTCTCTTGAGACAGCTCTCTTTGGTTCCACAACTCTTCCATCCACTTTGTGTTGCCTTGCATTCATGGCTGCATCTACCTCCTCCACAGTGGCATAAGTGACAAACCCAATGCCCCTGGAACGCTTGGTGTTTGAGTCTCTCATTACCACAGTCTCTGAGTGTCCCCATTGAG
>NW_004524706.1:7940724-7944842 GCF_000260255.1 Octodon degus
GGCACGTTTGGCCAGCGGGAGAGTTGTGAGGTTTGAACTCCAGCCACCTGAGGCTGACAGCTTTGTGGAAGCAGCCACTTAAAGGACTGAGCTAGGCCCAGGCCCCCTATGGTCTAACTTTTTGGAGTCTATTTTATCTTTCTGGTCCAAACCAAATATGTCATCTCAGCATCTTCTAGATTTTGGGTACTCTTTTCTTTCCATACTTTTGAAAATTGCTTGCAATTCTTTGTTTCCTCTTCTTTCCTGTCCCAATAATTTCACTTACTCCAAAATGGCATTTCAAGTCTCATCAGCCTTATAAGTCTTCCTTGAATTTGTCAGTGTACAGTATTTTGCTATTTCTCTTTCTGAATTCTTTTGTGTTATCTGTGTGACTTAAGATAACTTTCATTTAGAGGCTGGGGAGATGGCTCAGTAGAATAAGTGCTTCCCTGGAAAGCACAAGGGCCTGAGTTCAATCTCTGGTTCCGCCAAAAAAAAAAAAAAAAAAAAGATAACTTTCATTTAAAGCCTGTGTAAAAAGAGGATTACTCATTACTAAACTCTTTTCTTTAGAAGTAAATTTTTACTGAAGGCATGGATATTGCAGATATTCTGTTACACTTGAGATGAAGTACATTGCTTGTTTAGGTTAAGTACACAGCAAATTCTTTTTGTTCCCCAGTAGTTAATCTGAAAAGTGAACTATATCATAAAAACCGCCATTTTTCTGGGGAGATGGCTCAGTGGAATAAGAGCTTCCCTGCCAAGTGCAAGGACCTGAGTTCTATCCCCGGTTCCGGAAAAAAAAAAAAAAAAAAAAAAAAACACCATTTTTTTCTTGTATTATATTATTCAATCATTAGTGTTCTTGTTGGTACACTTTTCACTGGTTTACCATGGAGTCTTTCTAATATATTTGTTATAGAAGAAAAACATGGTTTCATTTATCCGGTATCATCTCTATTATGAGCATATAATTTGGTTTGATTTTCTTTTTACATTTTTACTAGATTTATTTAACATAGTTTTTAATTACCAGAGTTTACCTTATGAAGCTGTTGCCAAGATCTTAGGACTCCTGAAAAGATAAAACTCCACTGATTTTAGTAGGCACAGTTCATCTGTGTAGGTCAGAGAGTAAGTAGTGTGCCCTCTATCAGAAAAGGATTTCTATTCTGGACAGCCAACTTTAGCTCACTGCTTGGAGTGAAATCCAAAATCCAGTTGAAGTGGTACAACTTAGAAGATGAGAAGTGGCCAGTTCTTCCTTTCCAAGTTTGTTTTACAAAGGGTAGATGAAACTAAGTGCTGTGAACTGAGAGTTTAATAGTGACTCAAGCAAAGTATACCAGGATTCTAACAGGGGTTATTTATATGAACAGTTTAATATAACATGGAATGCAAAAGATTGAAGTACCTTAATTCCTCAACTGTAAAAAATAATTAAAATAAATAAAACAGGACAGTGACCAGAAAAGTAGCACTATTATAATCAGATTAAATAGAAAAGCTAGCATCAACATTTTGAAGATAAATGCAATGCCAAACATTTTTAAATATTCCATACAATTTTATAATATTCCATGTTTCACAAAAAAATTAACCAAAAGGTTTTAGTACCCATTTTTTAAAAAGTAAAAGCACATAAGCTAAGAGTTGCTAATTCACTTAAAAAAATACCTTAGTTTTGACCCTTATTTTCATTCTTAGGTAATTCTATTGAGTATTGTTTCACAGATAATATAGGTAGTACTTTATATAGAACTATGTAAATTATTGGTAAATAAAACATTTGTTTTACTTTGAATCCTATCAGTTTTATATTTCTTTAAAAGGCTGATCAAGTAGTTTGCCAATAATAGGATCAGCAAATGTTAGATGTACTATAATCAACTTCCTATAATGTATGAGAAATGACACCCACAAGTGAATTTAGATAATCTCTTTGAAACAAAATAGTTTTATGTGATAAGAAACAACCTTAATCAATTTAAAAAAAAAAATAACCAGCCCAGCTTCTTACTACTCACACTTTACTACCAAGAAATTAAGCTAGACTTTAGAAAAATACAATGCAATAAAAGATTCAAATTAAAAATATATTCATTTTGTTACAAATCATCGCCTTTATAATATTTATAGTCTAAACTCACAGCTTGTCCCACAGCCCAAGGTAATCTAAATGTCACTGTACTTAGGCTATTACATGAGTTTTTTTAGCTCAGTGTTGATGGAAGCCACTAGGTTGCAGCAGCATCAGCTCCATTAATTCTCTTAGGAGTGTTTTAGTTCAGAAACCTCCGGCACATATAGTTTTCTTAAGATACTGTATATCCAAACCTTTTATAGAAACCAATATTGTGTGGTAGATATTCAAGAGTAATCTTACAACAGTTCAGTTTCTTGCTTAACAAAGTAAGAGTTGACAGTAACAATTTGCCAAGCTGCTTTCCTCTGCATTCATCACTAACGACGACATCTACTCTTCCTCTTAGCACAAGAATGGATGAATTTATGCTCAATTATCAGAGTTACTGTAGCAACAATCTGTCCTAGGGTCACATCTTCCACAACTATAACATAATAATCCCCAGATTTCTTCATATGTTCAAAATATTTCATAAACTGTTCTGGGTTGACAACTCCAGTCCCTGTCTGCTGACCCAGTACCTTAAAAACAAAGCAAAACAAAACAAAAACACCTCTGTTTAAGTCAGCAGTACAGAGGGGCCTCCGAGCCTTCTCCAGGATGTGTTGGCGAAATGGCAGGAGAAAATGTAGCTGTATTCTGGCTCCAGTGTACTTCTCTGAGTAGACCTGGGTCATACATAGGTATTTCATCAGGTTTCATCTTTACAGTGGCACCCGTAGAGGCCCGGCAGTCTGCGCTCCCCACCAGGCGCAGAGTTACCCCACCCGGCTGCAGAGTACCGGATCGGGATCCGGCTTCAGCGCCCGCCCCACCTCCTGCCCCGCCAGCGCCACAGCGGGGAACCGCGACCAAGATGTGGCAGAGCCAACGCCTCCACCCCGCCCCTGCCCTCAGGCAGGGCAGAGTGCGAGTAGGCGCAGGCGGAGGGCGACGCGGCTGATTTTTGTTTTAATGTGAAGATTCTCTTTGCTTCTGGGCTGGTAACAATTTCCTGCTTCATAGTATGCACTAATTGAGGAAAAAGGAACTGATAGCTATTGTAAATACCAGAGTTTAAAGTCTTGCTGTGGGCTGGAGAGATGGCTCAGTGTTCTAAAGCACCTACTTGGAACAAGCTTGGCAAAGCACAGGGACCGCGGTTCAATCCCCCAGCACCACATGCCAGCCAGCCGCGCCCTCTGGTGGGCTGAGCTGGCCACACACACACACACACGCACACAATAAATGTTAAAATAAAATAAAAAAAAAATAGCCTAAAGTCTTGCTGTAAGCTCTTCAAACTCTAATGCTTTTTTTTTTTCAGCTAAAGCGTTTAAATGACTTTATTTTAAACTATAAAATGCAAACATTTACTTATTCTCTAAAACTACCTACTGTCATATAATACACTGCATGTTAACTGTTTTAATGATCCCCAACCCCCTGCACCACAAGCCATGCCAGCCCCACCCCCAGGACACACAGAGAGGGTGACTGAGACTGGGCGTGGTGACATGCACCTGTAATTCCAGCGCTTGGGAGGTTGAAAACAGGAGAATACAATGAGTCCGATCTACATAATGAGACCCTGTACATCCTGTACTAAATACATAAAAAAATAAATTGCTGTAATAATACTTTTTATTTATTTTTAATGCATTTTAATGAGAAAAAAAGATAGAATAGCATGAGTTTTGATACAAATTAGTAGGATGTTTACAAAAAGTAATACATTGCATATTGTCTTCATAGTAGTTATTCAGAGGACAAGATGCAGACATGATATCTTCCCTAAGCAATATTAGTATAAACTGTAATTCTCAGTGAACTAAAAGAAAGTAGCTGTATATCTATCTTAACTCTGGTGAGATGGCTCAGTGGTCTAAAGCACCTACTTAGAACAAGCTTAGCAAATAAATAAAATTTAAAAAAATATATATATAGGGCTGGGGAGATGGCTCAGTGGAATAAGCGCTTCCCTGGCAAGCTCAAGGGCCTGAGT
>NW_004524706.1:7945658-7947937 GCF_000260255.1 Octodon degus
AATAAAAATTTTAAAAAAATATAATGCAAACAACTTAACTGAATCCAGAGCAATTTGTAATAACACATTTTCTAGAGTTTGCAAAAGTTAAACAATAGATTTATCTTCTCTCAGAAAGTTGGAGTGCAAGAATGACATAATCACACAAGTCAGTTATCTATGGTTCATGCTTTACAATAATACTCCCCCAAAAAATAATATGGCATTAGTTGAGCCAGGTCAGGTTGGTCAAAGTCTCAGGTGGCCTTGCTCAAATGTCTCTGATCAGCTGGTATCAGTCAGTGGCTGCACTGATGCTGCTTGAACTGCTTGCCTGTCTGGGATCAATTCCTACAGAGTGATCTAAGGAGGCTTTTACTTGCAGACTTCATACCAAGCTCAATCAGCTTTGTTCCATGTGTCTTTCATCTTCCAGAAGACCAGTAATCCAAACATGTTCTCAGAGTAATGACATAGTAGAAGGCCATCAGTGAACAGGAGCTGCTCCGGGGCTCTTATGCATAAACCTCTTCCTTTTTTAAATTAATTTTATTGAGAAACAAATAGCAATGAGACAGTTTCAAAACCAGTTATTAGGACAGTTTCAATAAATGATACATTACATAAAAAAATGAAAAAAGAAGCACAAGAAAAGGGGGCCAGGAAGATGACTCAGTGGAATAAGCACTTCCCTGGGAAGCACAAGGGCCTGTGTTCAATCCCTGGATACACACACACACACACACACACACACACACACACACACACACACAAAAGGTACATTGCATATTGTTGTCTTTATAGTGGTTATTCATAATACAAGATGCAAACATGATATCCTGTCCACAAACACTACTAGAGCAAATATTTCTATTCATTAAATTAAGAGAAAGTAGCTGTATATCTATTCTAAGTATTTTGAATATACAGATACAAAATGGTCCTGCAGGGCCAGGGAGATGGCTCAGTGGAATAAGCACTTCCCTGGCAAGTGCAAGGGAAATGAGTTCAATCCCTGGTTCTGGGAAAAAAAAAAAAGTCCTGCATTTGTATCCCTCTTTTAGTTTATTTTTGTCAGAGATGGGTTTTCCATTGTCATTTAAATATTGTAGGTGCTTGAATTTGGAAAAATAATCCAATATAGTCTAGTAGTCCATAATACTAGTGGGTTATCTGTAGGACTGGCAAAATCAGAAGTTGTTAACTTGAGCCTTTTGCAGCTCAGCATATTAATATGGCTTTATTTTTTATACCTTGTTTTTATACTTTTCTGCTGGATGGTTAAGACCAAGATAAAGCAAGAACTATATAGCAAGCAATGTAACTTTTGGATCTGATGAGGTCTGTCAAATCCTCCCAGGATTTATCCAAAAACCCTGTACCACAGTTTGAAGATCCTTTGTCAGTGTCAGCCATGAGGATGAGTCATGGCCATTGCTTAACCAATTTGCTCTCTGTGAAAGCCTGAGAGAATGTTTTCTCTCCATGTGACTCTCCTTAGGCACACTCTACATCATTGATCACATACTTTTGTGGCCCCATAATCTCCTTGATCAGAAAATTTGGGGCACATCTGAATTACAGGATGTTATAGTACAGATACTCTTATGTCCTGAGTCCTCACAGACCTTGAAAGGCTTGGGCCAAAATATTGGCTGTCCTTGCAGCCCTTCTTTTTCTCTAATTTTTGGTCTACAAACTTAAGTTGTTAACCCTCCAGAAGAGAAGCTTAATGATATTATTATCCTATAACATAGGCAGTTGAGCTTAACCTCACTATCTGTCTGAATATCAAATATCTTAGGCATAACATGGAACAGGTATTTTCCATCAAGTATTGACATGTTGAACTTTAAATCCCTACAGAATGTGAAGAAAAAAATTAAAAATATTTTTAAAATAAGAATAATCAATTACATATTTTACACAGAAATTTAGAAATCTAACCACATACAGCATTATAGCAGGACAGTCCTATGACATTTTTTTCTTGTCTCTTGTTTTCATTTATTACTCTTTTTTAAAACAAATATTTACTTGAGAGATAGTATAGTAGTAATTCATATGACATGAGAAGCAGTACATATCTAGAAGACCAGAATGACAGGCATTCCAAGCATGACCTTGCTATCTTCAGTGCAATTGCTTAGTTCACACCTATCAGCATATATAGTTAGTCAGGGTGAGAATACTACCAATTAACTGCTAGTTTCGAAAACCTGCTGAAGATTCTCAGGACCATTACCTTTACCATTTTGTGCATATAAGTGTATGGTTTTGCCCCTGTCATATTTCCTGGC
>NW_004524706.1:7948037-7952642 GCF_000260255.1 Octodon degus
TTTTTTTTTTTTTTTTTTTTTTTTGGTGGAACCAAGAATTGAATTCAGGCCCTTGTGCTTTCCAGGCAAGCGCTTAATCTACTGAGCTGTCTCCCCTCATTCCTAACTTATTGACTCCCAACATATCCCCCTTTTTCATTTTGCTTTTTCAGAGAAGGGTGTTCCACTGTGGTTAAAGAAGCTTTATTTAGAGAAGTCTTTAAAGGACCTTTTCATACTTGAAACCAGTCTAAAGATTGTAGCTAATTGAATTCAGAAAAATAACCCAATATAGTCCAATAGTCAATAATAGTGAGTTAATGGCAGAACTGGCAATTGTCAGAAGTTGTCCACTTTAACCTTTTACAGCTCAACATTTTAATATGGCATTACCTTTTATACCTCATGATTATACTTTTCTGCTGGATGGTTAAGACCAAGATAAAGCAAGACCTATATAATGAAAAACGTAACTTGTGTATCTGACAAGGTCAGTCAAATCCCCTCAGGATTTATGCTGGAACCATATACAGCACCTTGTAGATCTTTTGCCAGTGTCAGCCATCTGGATGATTCACAACCATTGCTTGATGAATTTTCTCTCTGTGAAAGCCTGAGATAAATTTTTCTCTCTAGGTGACTCTCCTTAGGCACATCATTGATCACTTTCCTCTATGGTCCCATAATCTCCATGATCAAAAAAATTGGGACACCCCTGAGTTATAGGATGTTACAGTACAGGTTCTCTTATGTCCTCAGTCATCACAGACCTTGAAGTGCTAAGGCCAAAATATTGGCTATCCTTATAGCCCTTCTCTTTTCTCTTTCTCTAACTTTTGGTCTGCAAACTTTAGTTGTTACGCATCCAGAAGAGAAGCTTAATGATATTATTACCCTGTATCAGAGGCAGCTGAGTTTAACACCACTATCTGTCTGAATATTAATTACCTGAGACATAACATGGCACCTCTATTTTCCAGCACTCATGGATATTCTAAACTTTAAGTCTCTCTGGAATGTGAAAAAAACAATTTAGAGAAGATTTTTTACACAATTTTACACAGAAATTTAGAAATCAAACCATATACAACATTGTGTCAGGACAATTCTATGACTTTTTGTCTCCTGTTTTCTTTTATTACCTTTAAAAAATTACTTTAAAGAGAGTATAGCAATAATTGGCATGACATTAGAAGCAGTATTCATTTTGATGACCAAAATGACAGGTATTCAAGCATGGTTTTAGTATTACACATTGTTATCCTCAGTGTAATTGCTTAGTTCACAGTTATCATCATATACAGTTAGTGAGGATGAGAATTCTACCCATTAACTGCTATTCTCAAAAGCCTGACAGATTGCTTCTCGGCCTTTTGGCTAAGATCAAGTGTAGTATCAAAAGCCTGACAGAGATTCTTAGGGCCATTGCCTTAAGCATCTTGTTTAAATAAATGTATGGTTTTGCCCATGTCATATTTCCTAACTTTTCTCCTTTCTCTCTCTTCATTCTTTAAACCTTAAGTTCTCACATTCCGATTAACTGTGTTATAACTTTCAATTTTTATTTCTTCTTTTGAGTTCTTACACTAGGGAGACAATACAATATTTACACATGTACATCTGGTTTATTTCACTAATGAGTATATCTTCAAGTTGCACCCACTTATATATGAAGGCTTTGAGTTTATTATTCTTTATAGCTGAGTAATACTCCATTATATAAAAACACCACATCTTTTCATCCATTCCTCAGGTGATGGGCATTTTGGTTGTTTCCAAGATTTGGCTATCACAAATTGCACTGCTATAAACATAGGCATACATATATCACTATGATATGATGCTTTCATTTCTTTTGGGAAAATTCCCAGAAGGGGGATAGCTGGATTGAATGGGATTTCCAGTCCTAGGTTTTTGAGGACTCCCCACACTGCTTTCCATAATGATTGCAGTATTCTACATTTCCACCGGCAGTGGAGAAGGGTTCCTTCCTCTGAGAAGTATGTTTTCATCTTGGATGCCCATTTTTGGGTCTGATTTTTACATTTTGGGGCCTTAATGTTTTTTAGTTCTTTATAAATTCTACATAGAAGACTTTTGTCTGAGTGCTTATTAAAGATTTTTTTTCCAAATTTGTGGGTTGTCTTTTCACTCTGTTGGTAATTTTTTCTGATATGCAAAAAATTTTTCAATAAGAGGAGGTCCCAGTTGTTAATTCTTTCAAGTATTTCCTGTGCAGTTTGATTTTTTGTTCATGAATTCTTTGTCTACCCCTATGTCTTCAAGATTTCCTCCTACTTTCTCTTCCAGGAGATTTTGTGTTTCTGCTTTAATGTTTAGATCTTTACTCCATTTTGACTTTAAGTTGGTGCATGGTGATAGACCTGTGTCAAGTCTCAGTTTCTGGCATGTAGACAGCCAGTTTTTCCAGCACCATTTGTTAAAGAGGCTATCTTTTTTCCAGTAAGAATGTTTGGCCCCTTTGTCAAAGATAAGATGGCTGAGTGTGTTTGTAGTAGTATCTGCATCTTCTACTCTATTCCATTGATCCCCAGGTCTGTTTTTTTCCCAATTCCATGCTGATTTTATCACAGTAGCTTTGTAGTATAATTTTATTTTATTTTTTTAATTTTATTTGTGTGTGTGTGTGTGTGTGTGTGTGTGTGTGTGTGTGTGTGTGTGTGTGACCAGCTGAGCCCACCAGGGAGTGGGGCTGGCTGGCATGTGGTGCTGGGGGATTGAACCGTGGTCCCTGTGCTTTGTTAAGCTTATTCTAAGTAGGTGCTTTAGACCACTGAGCCATCTCACCAGCCCTGTAGTATAATTTTAACTCAGGGATTGTAATCCCTCCTGCCTTGCCTTTGTAGTCCATGATTACCTTTGTTATTCTATGTTTGTTCTGGTTCCAAATAAATTTTAGCAATGATTTCTGGAGGTCTGTGAGGTATGTTTGTTGGTATTTTGATAGAGATTGTATTAAATCTGCATAACATTTTTGGGAGTACGGCTATCTTCACAATGTTTGTTCTTCCTATCTAGGAGCAAGGCATATCTTTCCATTTTCTGAAATCCTCTATGATCTCATTTTTCAGAGTACTGTAATTTTCATTGAATAGATCATTGACTTCTTCAGTTAGATTAATTCCTATGTATTTCATTTTCTGCAGGGCTATTGTAAAAGGTATTGTTTCTCTAATTTTCCTCTCATTGTGTTTGTTATCTGTGTAGAGGAATGCGATGGACTTTTTTTTTTTTTTTTTTTTTTTTTTGGTGGAACCAGGGAATGAACTCAAGCCCTTGCACTTGCCAGGGAAGCGCTTATTCCACTGAGCCATCTCCCTGGCCCCTGGACTTTTTTAAAGGAATATAAAACTACTTATTGACCACTGCTCACCATTATTTACAATAAAGTAAACAATATACATTAGGACAACATTCTGACTACTACAAAGTTGTTTTCCTGGCTTGTGCTGAAAACAGTAACCTGAATACTGAAGATTGAACCTACATGTAAGGAACAAGTTGGAGTCAAGAAATAACTTGCAGGTCAATAGTTTAGATTACAAGTTTGTCCACTCATTTGTTCTAGGTCCTAAATTCTGAACACCACCAGTCACTCAGTAGGTTTCTGAGAGCCAAGTCAAGACATATATGAATCCTGACTTTTGAGTGCAGATCTCAACTTGCTTCGAAAAAATGAGTCTTGAGGAATTTTTAATGTTCCCTTGTTAGGTCTTCCTTAGCAAATTCAAAGAAACCAAGTTTTGACTTGCTACTTTATTGAGGTGGGAAAGTTGTTGGTAGAGATAAGAATTTTTTTTTTCTCTTTATGAGACGGGGTCTCACTGTGCAGTTCAGGCTGGCCTTCCGCTCACTTTATAGCCCAAGCTAGTCTTGAACTCCCAGGATATTCCTGCTTCAGCCTGCCAAGGGGTAGGATTGTAGGCGTGTGCCACCATGCCCAACTAGATAAAGACTTTTTTTTGGGGGGGCGTGTTTGTTTTAGATGTAAATTGCATTTTTTTTTTAATTTTATTTGGGGGGGGCAGCTCAGCCCACCAGGGGGCGGGGCTGGCTGGCATGTGGTGCTGGGGGATTGAGCCACGGTCCCTGTGCTTTGCTAAGCTTGTTCTAAGTAGGTGCTTTAGACCACTGAGCCATCTCACCAGCCCCCGAAAATTGCATTTTTGTGACTAAAGACAGATACAGATTCTGATATGGCTGCTTTGAAAATACCTACTTTAAACTGTCCAGTTAACCACAAAACCATCTATTTAAATTAAAAGGTTATGGCTTCAGGAAAACTTATTATTTAACTGGAAGTGATTTCTTAGATTGCTCAGAAAGATGGTGTCTGAAACATGAGGTTATCGTTCATAGTTTTTGTTTTGGTGAATGTTTAAAAACAAAACAAAAACCACTTACATAAGAATTTTATTTATACACAC
This sequence comes from Octodon degus, assembly GCF_000260255.1. Classification (NCBI taxonomy): domain Eukaryota; kingdom Metazoa; phylum Chordata; class Mammalia; order Rodentia; family Octodontidae; genus Octodon; species Octodon degus. Next base: position 7,952,465 of record NW_004524706.1, read on the forward strand.
ACAAACAAAAAACTCAGAATGGTCCTTAAGCATATGAGCTAAAACATGAGTTGAACTATGGAAAATTCCCCCCAACATTTAGAGAAGCAGAGGAAATGTATCAGGCTGCCAAATGTTCTTTTTTGATAAAGGAAGCAACTACAAAAGCTTTATTTGTTCAAAGTAACCAGTGCTATAG
>NW_004524706.1:7952887-7953885 GCF_000260255.1 Octodon degus
GACAAGTTAGCCTCTCTTCATAAAAGCAATGACGATTTGAGGACATTTCATATTTGCCTCTTTTGCCAATACCAAGTCAGCCTCATCTAAATCTTTCAATTTCATGAGAAACATCAATTCTCTGCTACTATCTGTGGTGCCAGTTATTCGCTCAGGATCAAGACCTCTAGCAAAACTTCTAGGTCTGTCAGCAGCATCTCTTTTCTTCTTTGACTTGCTATCATCAGATTCACTGTGAGATAAAGATTTTCTTTTTGTACCATCTTTTTCTTTACCAGCTTTTTGTGAATTAAGAAATGCTTCAATTAACTCTGGGCAATCTAAATTTTCTTCAGGTTCCCATGTATTGTCAGCATCTGTAAATCCTTTCCACTTTGGAAAATAAAACACCTCCCCATTCACTACACGTCGGTCCAGTACTTTTTCTACCACAAACTCTTCAGGTTCTGCTTCCTCAACTTTTTTAGTTTTTCCATTTTCTTTCCCATTTTTTGCAATGTAGTTTTATTGGAAGCCGTTTTTTTTTACTGCAGACTTGAAGAGTGTCCATGGGCCATGGCTACACCTGAGGGTCCCCGGAGGGCAGCATGGAAGACTGCTATGGACTTTTGGATACTGACTTTGTATCCTGCTATGCTACTGAGTTTGTGTATTAATTCTAGTAGCTTCTTGATGGAGTTTTTTGGGTCTTCCAAGTACAGTATCATGTCATCTGCAAATAATGATAGTTTAACTTCTTCTTTACTTATTCTTATTCCTATTTTTTATCTGTTGTATGTTATGGGTCAGAGACAAAAAAAAAAAAAAAACGATGAGAAGACCTGATGAATGTAGCTTCAGAGGTCTCACTGAGATTAGTCTCTCTCCAAGTGAGCCCAGAGCCTCAGAAGCATCTCACATTTATTGAGGGGTAAAGGCAGACTAAGGAATGTGCATAATTACCTAAGTGAATACAAACTACTATCTCTATTAACTTCCACCATTTGCTTAACACTAGG
>NW_004524706.1:7961819-7963923 GCF_000260255.1 Octodon degus
GAACAGCACTCTCTGCTGACCTTTGGTGCAGTTATTACCTTAGCATGTACCGATATTGTTAGCCAAGAGAGATTATATGGTTAAGGTGGATACAGTTTTATATTTACAGAACTTTAATTAGCAATACTGAAAATGGGTGGTGAGATCTAGCAGTTGACAAACGTTTGTATCTAATGCGTTTGCCTTTTAGACCCTAAAAACAAACATTATGTCTGTATAGCTAAGCAGATGTTAGATTGGGAATTTGTACATAGATTACTTCCCCTAAATTCTTTTTTTTTTCCCTAAATTCTAATATGATCACCTCCCCTTTTGTACCTGTAGTCTTCCACGCAGACTAGTTCACTCTGGTTACCTGTTGCCCCCTCTCTCAATCAAGAGAGAAAGAGAGAGGATGCTGTCATAGATCTGGGTCTAACAAAGGGTCTCAGCTTACTGGGACTGGATCTACCAAGTTTGAACTCATCCAGGTGGGCCTGGCTTGGGTCTGACTCCTGTGCTCCACTTCTTCCTGCTGCAGCCCTTGGAAATGGATCCGCTGTACCCCTCTGGCAAGATGTTCTGCTCCTGGATTAGTTGGGTGGATTTTGCCCCTTGCCTCTCTTCAGGGAGTTCAGCTGCAGCGTTCAACACCAGGCCTGTCTGATGGAGGAGGTTCTGGTGAGCACAATGGAAGGTCCCCCACAGCCAGGCCTGGGGAGGGTGAGGTAGAGTCCAAAGGGCATGGAAGGCCCCACTCACACATCAGGCCTGGTGGCCTGTTGGAGTAGGATGGGGGGTGGAGACTCCCACACAGGCCAGGTCTAGGAGTGGGGGTCATAATACTTTCTTTTTATTCACTTACTATTTATTTAAAAATTGAAATCAGTTTCAGTTTCTCACGACAATTTTCCCTCTAGACTTTGGACTTCTTTTATGAAAGATGCAACCAAGAAATTTGTGAGTCAGCAAGCTGGTTGGGCCAGCAGCAGTGATGGCTGTAGTGGTATACGGCATGCACATGGGATCCAGGTATTGAGGAGGATGAGAATGTGGCATGGAGGGAAAATTGCTGCAGAAAACAAGCTGAAGGAGTGTGTTTACCAAATGGTATTTCATAATACTGGCACCTACCATGTTCTCAATACCAACTCACTTATAGAAGATGATCATGGGAACAGTAAAGAATAGTCATGTAAAAATCTTTTACCGAAAAAGCTGCTTGAATGTCTCCTGAAATGTTCAATTTTATAAAAAAAAAAAAAAAAAAAAAAAGGTGCAGATGAAACACTAATGACAGGTCATGGTGCAGCTGTCCTTTTGGATTTCTTTTTAATAATGTGTGACCCCTGGCTTGAATTACCTTGGTAAACATTTCATTTTTTTTTTTCTTTTTGGCGGAACCGGGGATTGAACTAAGATCCTTGCATTTGCCAGTCAAGCACTTATCCTACTGAGCCATCTCCCCAGCATCCTCATATTTTAAATTTAATTTTTCAGTTTGGGTGTTAAAGCTGTAACATTTCATCTTTCAAAGTATAGCATGCTGATTTCCTCAAATATAGATAGCCCTTTGATTATTAAATTTGCAATATGTATCCATTTTCTATATTAAACTTTATTTTATTTTTTTAAATAAAGCAAAAGTTGTGTTTTCAGCCTTAAAAAAACCTTGTCACTCAGTATATTTTATTGCCTATGTCCTCACATCTGCTTTATATTCTTTAAATTGGGACTTTTTTTTTTTTAATTTATGCCTGGCTGTTCACATTAGTTGCTTCTCTATGGAGTAAAATCTTCATTTCACTTTATAAGTTTCTTGGTAAGATTATTATGACTCAATCCTTTATCAACAGCTCTTTAAAAAAGGATGAACTGGGGCCAGGGAGATGGCTCAGTAGAATAAGTGCTTGCCTGGCAAGCACAAGGGCCTGAGTTCAATCCCCGGTTCCGCCAAAAAAAAAAAAAAAAGGATGAACTATAAAGAAGTACTCATAAATTTCCCTCTTGGTTTTCACTTTTGGGTATAGATAAAAGAAAACCAACTGACTGTACATTTGCTTCTCTTTTTACTAACTCTTACAGATTGCAGAAGACAGCTTTTGGTCACTTTTATTTTTTTTTT
>NW_004524706.1:7964168-7965889 GCF_000260255.1 Octodon degus
CCAGCGGGAGAGTTGTGAGGTTCGAACTCCAGGAACCTGAGGCTGACAGCTTTGTGGAAGCAGCCACTTAAAGGACTGAGCTAGGGCCAGGCCCCCTTTGGTCACTTTTAGTGATCTAGTTGCCAAGCTGTATATTTGTGAGCTGCCACCAAATGAGTGACTGAATGTGAAAATTTAATGACTCTTCACTGATCTCCTATCCCTAAAAAGGTGAATGTTTTGAAAAGAGAAGAGATATGAGTGACAAAAGAAAGCATACAATTATCTGGCTTTTTTCTGTTTTTCCCTCTCTGCTGTCCCTTCTTTTTTGCCTCCTTTGTTACCCCCAGTCTGATCTCTTCCCTATCTTTTCTCTCTCTCTCTCTCTCTCTCTCTCTCTCTCTCTCTCTCTCTCTCTCTTTGTGGTACCAGGGATTGAATTTAGGAACTTGTACTTGCTAGGCAAGCGCTTATTCTACTGAGCCGTCTCCCTGGCCTTATAACCATTCTCCATCTTTCTTTTATCCATTCTTTATCCTTTCATTTTTCTTTTCTCTCCCACATCTGTCCTCCCCTCTCCTCCTCCTTTTCATTTTTTCTTTTCAATCTTTTCTCCTCATTTTTCCTCCCTCATGTCTTCTGTCACCATCACCTCTTCTTTTTCCTTCTCCTTTCTTCTTCCCCTCATCTGTCCTCTCTTTCCTTTTTCTCCTCCTCTTTATTCTTCTTCCCTCTTCCTCTGTCTCCTTTTCCTTCTCCTCCTTCTCAGTTCTAGAGATTGAAGTAGGGCTTCCCACATCTGAGGCAAATGCTGTATCTGACCTACACCCCCGAAATTCACATCTTTTCCTTCTCTCATTTTAAGTTGCTTCACACCACAAATACATTACAATCAGTCTCCCATCTGTCAGCTCTTCAGTTCTACTGACAGTGAGATTTACTGTAATCTTCATTACTTGATACTCAAGATTTGAGAGTGGGTTCTATGACTCGGCCCGCGAGTCAAAACGTGGGGTAATGACCTGGAGGAGGAACGGGGATGAAAAAGACAGGGCAAGAGACACGAGAGATGAAGACAAGACAGGCTTTCTGATCAAGTCTCGTTTATTGAGGAAGTGAGCAGGGTCTAAATAGCCATATAGTGGAAGTAGTTGGGTGGGACTAGTTATGGATTGGTAGTGGAGGTCCAGGACCACAGGAAGATGTCGAGGCAAGTGGAGATTGGTGCTGCAGCACTTCTTGCCCAAATAAGGGAAAATATAACAGGAGCATGCTATCGCCCCCAACAGTTCTAGTTAGATTTCTAAATGTTTCTTGTATGGCAAACTGAAGAGGAAGGAAAGCAGAGGCAGTTCTCCAAGAGTGTCAAAGAGGATGCTGCCTCCCCTACCCCACCTGCCCAGTAGGAATTTCTGCTGCATTCCAGGAACCTCCAGATCCAGTCTTAGCCCAGGCCGGGTGAGTGTGTGGGAGAGCTACCGGCTACCCTGTGCTGGCATGACCTACTGGTCCCAGCCCAGGTGCAGCGTGGGTGACACCCTCTTTCACCCTCTTGGAATGCCCCCCCATCACTCCGTAGTACCCACACACACACCTCGCCCACAGAGTAGGAATTTCTGTCACATTCTGGGAAACCCCAGATTCAGTCCTAGTCCAGGCCTGGTGAGTGTGTGGGAGAGCTGCCTCTCCCCCCTACTCCACCTTGTCCCCTCCAGACTCAGCTCAGGCCTGGCATACAGGCC
>NW_004524707.1:0-1620 GCF_000260255.1 Octodon degus
AGGGTAGCAGGAAACTCTCCGCACACTCACCGGACCTGGGCTAGGACTGGGTCTGGGGGCTCCCGGAACTCGGCAGAAAATCCTACTTGGCGGGCGGGGTGGGGGAGGCACTGCAGAGGGGTGGGGGGCGGCCCACGGGGCTGGGAGAGGTTCCGGCCCACGCTGCGCCTGGGCTGGGACTCACAAAATTATTTTCTAATACACAGTTCAAAGGAAAACAAGCCCCAGGCAGAATTTGGTCAGTTACCTTACCAAAAGAGCCTATGCTGCCAAGAGGACAGTGACTAGTCCAGGTTGATGTAAACTGGCAGGGTTGAGACTGGCTTGGTTCTTAGCACACAGGGCTATTAGCCCACCCTGCCTCCAAAGGGATGTTTCCTGGAAAGATGAAGGTAGGCAGAACAGAATTAGTGGTTACAGGGGTCCAGGTGAATAGGGGAAATAATCAGTCATGTTGTATTGCACAGTAGATTTTTTTTCCACAAACAGGAAAAAAATATTTATCACTATTAAAAATCTGGATCTTAAACAGACTCTTGGACTGGTGGTTCATATCCATCAGCTCGTTCAACTTGAGCTCCAGTCTCATCTCCAGTAGCCCTTCCAGAGCTGCTACCTTCACCATGAAGCTCCATGAGTTTTTCCAATTCAAACTTGGGCTTCTTCAGCATTTTTACTTTTCTGATGAAGACATTATGAAGAGGGTAGATAGATTGGCAAGCCTTTTCTATGTCTTTCCCAATACTGTCTGGAATCAGTTTATTGACCACTTCCTTCACGTCATTTGTCTGCACCTCCCGGGTCATGATTTCCATCATCTTCTTCAGGATCTGGCTGACCTGTTGGTGCTGAGCGTAGGAGGTCTTCCGGATCTGATTGTTGCGTTTTTTAGTAAAGTCAACACAGAACAGTCGAAGCAAATAACTATCGGTAGTCTTGACATCAACATGAGCTTCGATCATGGTCGGCCATTTTTTGACCATGGAACACATTTTGTCCCAGGTGAGGTCCATGCCATGGAAGTTAGGCAGGCAGGTTTTGCCCTGAACATCTTCAGTAATTAGCTTGAATTTTCTAAAGGCAACTTCATCATCCTGCAGGTCAGCAAGGCTCACTTCAAACACACGACCTTTGAGCCCATCAGATGCAATTTTGGTTCCTTGGGTTCTGGTGACGAGTGTTTTTCCAATATTTCTTATGTTGAATATGGCCGGCACCTTCACATCATACCAGTCTTTGTTAGAAAATGGATCAACCACTTTCTTCTTGGCTCCTTTTTTGTTGCCTTTTGTAAGGTGGTTGTTCTTGCCTATCGCCATGGTGCTGCTCAGAGAGTTGCTCAGTAAATTAGCAATGACTAGAAACAACTGTATATTTCAAAGTAGCTAGTGCAGCAGATTTTCAATGTTCCCAATACAAAGAAATGATAAATTACTCTGATTTGATCATTGCATATTATATACAAGTATGGAGATGTCACACTCTACCTATAAATACATACAATTTATGTGTCAATTAAAATAAACACAGGGACGGGAGAGATGGCTCAGTGGAATAAGTGCTTCCTTGGCAAGTGCAAGGGCCTGAGTTCAATCCCTGGTTCCGCAAAAAAAAAAAAAA
>NW_004524707.1:11860-23149 GCF_000260255.1 Octodon degus
ACCGCGGTCCCTGATGCCTTGCCAAGCTTGTTCTAAGTAGGTGCTTTAGACCACTGAGCCATCTCTCCAGCCCCAATACTATAGGTGTTTGAATTCAACTAAACCATCTAACACTGTCTAGCAGTCTATAATATTAGTGGGTTATCCTCAGAAGTTATTGACTTGAGTCTTTTACAGCTCATCGTATTAATATGGCTTTACTTTATATACCTCATTTTTATACTTTTCTGCTGGATGGTTAAGACCAAGATATAGCAAGACCTATATACCAAGAAATGGAACTTTTGTATCTGATAAGGTCAGTCAAGTGCTCTCAGGATTTATCCTGTAGCCCTGTACCACCCTTTGTACATCCTTTTGTCAGTGTCTGACATGAGGATGAGTCACGGCCATCGCTTGGCCAATGGAAAATCTACTTTCACGCGACCCTTTCCCTCTCTCCTCTAACTCAACATATACCTCTGTCTTTCCAACACAGTGTCATCATCTTGTGGGTGAAATCAGTGACTCTAAGGTCCTGGAAACTTAATTTTGTGCTGATCTGGGGCACACAATAAGACTACTTCGTGTTTTAGCTGGAGTTAATAGTTGTTTCAGTGTTTTGTTCCTTGCTTAGTTTTTGAAATACCTGTCTAAATTCATTACCAATCTCCCTGGCATAAGAATAACGATTTACACAATATGTTCAAATAGGAAATGGATCTATCTGCTGTCTTTGTTTCTCGATTCACTTGAGGCTTTTCATTTGGCACCCTTGTTTTTCTGCTATTTCTAGTTTGTTGTTGCTTATGCCTTTTATAAAACTGTACCTGGGAATTTCTCTTTTCACCTAGGATGTCCCCTTTGCCTCTTTTCTGTGTCAAGTCTCTTGTTTTCCAGATTCTCCGGACTAGAATCGGTTTATTCATTCCTTTTGGCAGAGTACGTCTTCAGGGAGTTTCTTGTGAAAAGATAAGTGGGAGGTTAATTTTTTGAAAACTTGCATATCTAAAAGTGTCTTTAAGTGTTTTTACAGCTTTATTGAAATATATTTCACATACCATAAAATTCACCTATTCAAAGTGGATAGTTCAGTGGTTTTAGCATAGTCGGAGTTATACAGTCATCACGATTTAATTTTATAACACCTCACACTCCCCTCCCCCAAGCCCTGCACGCCTTAGCACTTTCTCTCCGTTTCCACTCTCTCTGCTGCCGGTCTCCTGCAGCAAACGCAGGGAATCTCCGATCTGCTCTTTATTTCTACGCATTTGTTGATTCTGGACATTTCATATAAGTAGAATCAAAGTATACATGGCCTCTGGTCACTCATTTCTTTGACTTGGCGTACACCCTTTCAAGGCTCTTCTAGGTTGGGGTACGTGTCAGTACTCACCCTCACTGTGGAACGCTCTTCCCGCGCGTGGATATACCATGCTTTGTGGTCCCGTCATCAGTTGGTGGTCAGCTGAGGTTGTTCCCAAATATTGGCTACTTTGAATAATTGTGCTTCTTGTACACATTTTTGGATAGCCACATAGTTTGATTTTTTATATTTGTTTAGAGTTTGGTTGGTTTAAAGAGAATTTTGCGTTAGAACAGGGGATGGAAAGGCTCATTTTAAAAGAGCACACAGCTGCTAGTTTAGGTTTCAGAGGCCTCATATGGCCTCTGTCACACACTCTTCTCTGTTCCTGTTGATTTTTCTTTTTGTAACTCACTAAAATTATGAACACAGTCTTTAGCTCAAGTGTCATCAAAACACAGAATGTGGGCTGGATTTCACCTCCAGGCCACGGTGGGCAAGGCCCCGCCTTAAGATGTCGCAGCCCCTTTTGGCCCACTTCCATCTCCCCTCATCCTTCCTTTGCTGTTGTTTCACTTTTTTTCCCCTCAGAGACATTTAGGTTCTGCTCCTCTTTGAGTTTTGGCCCTTTCTCAAAGATGTGTCCTGTCGCTGGTCTCATTATTAATTTCACTAGGAACTCTGACAAACTATGGTGGTTCAAATCCTCTCAGCTTTAGAAAGGTTTTTGAAATTATTATTTATTTTCTAATTTCTTCCTAATTTTGCCTCTTCCTCCTTCCTGAACTTCTGTTGTTCATGAATTAATCTGCTAATTTTCTTGTCTCTCCTCCATTTCCCATCTGCTGTCTTTTTATTCTGATTCCTGGGAGCTTTCATCAACTTTAGTTTTCAAAGTTTTTGAATTTTGAAATTTATACCATATATGTATTTAATTCCAATAACTTTTTCTTTTTTTTTGTACCGGGAATCACTGTGCCACTGAACAATATTCCCAGCCAAGAACTTTTGTCTTAGTCTCTGATTTTTTTTTTTTTAAGGAATCCTATTTTAGTTTCATGAATGTAATATATTTACCTACATTTCTAAAGATCTACAATTTTTAAGCTTTTCTTTTGATTTTATCATTGTATGTTTCCTCCCTTTTACTTTTTCCCTCTTTTAGGGGGTCAGAGCAGGGGGCAGGGGAGGAAAGGGATTTGCCTGTTGGTTGATTCTTCCTTGTTCCTTCAAATTTAACAGTGATAGACTTAAAATCTGATTAGACATTCAGCTAGGTGACCACACAGGGATCCTGCCAATTTGAAGGGAACTGTGGGAAAAATAAATACATTCATTTAGTTTTCTATTTTTCACCATGAAGAACACCCTGATCTCCTGCCTGGGGTGAGTTTGTATGGGGGCCAAGTGGGGAAAGAGGAGCCATAAAGGGAAGAGGTGGTCATTTTCCAGGGTACAGACTTTGATTTATTTTTCCTGTTTTTATATTAGTGCATCACCGAGGCTTATTTGCATCGGTATTTCCAAGTACAGAGTTCCTCTTGTTCAGTCTTCTCAGGATAGACTTGAGTCCTGCAGTCTTCGTGTTTCAGCCCCACCACACAGCTTGCACTCTAGAGTTATTAGATGCCTCCGACTTTAAAACTGTTACAATGACCCAGCATGCTAACTGGCTTGCTCCTTATTGATCCTCCCAGGGCTGTTGTCTTTGCCCTGAAGTCAGTTAGCTTTTTTTTTTTTTTTTTTTGCGGAACTGGGGATTGAACTCAGGCCCTTGCGCTTGCCAAGGAAGCGCTTATTCCACTGAGCCAATTCCCTGGTCCCTCAGTTAGCATTTGTATATCAATCTTTTACATTTGATTTTTTTAAACTGTTTTTTTTATATCTTTGACTCTTCTTTGAACTTCAAGTTATATGACTTTAAATAAAACCTACTCTCACCTTAGTGAGATGTTAGCAAGGTGCTCAGATACCTATGTGTGACTGATCTGTCATGTTGCAAAGGAAATTATGACCTCCTTTTAGAAGATGATTCCATACTCTTTGGTAATACTTACACTGAGGAGCTGTCATTCTTTCTATGTCACCTCCTGTGGATAGTTGGAGCCCCCATGACTCCATGGTTCTTATAGGTTCCAGACCCTGGATCCCTCACAAGAGAAGTCTTAGGTATAATATAGATATACATCTAGATATAGATAGATTTGGCACAGGGTCTCACTACACAGCTCAGACTCATAATCATCCTCCAGTTTTCTGCCCTCCCCCCCCCCGAGCTGAGATTACAGGCATGTGCCACCAAGCTGTGTCTCGGTGACTGGCTCAGTGTGCCCACAGGCAGAGCCAGCACGGCTTGTGGTGTGGGGGATGGAACCCTGGTCCCTGCACTAGCCTAAGCAGGCACTTAGTCCATTGAGCTATCTCTCTGACCCAGAAGTCTCAAATCTAAATTTCTACTTCAAAAACTTAAAAGCTAGTTTTTTTTTTGAAAAGATCAATAAAATTGATAAGCCCTCTGCAAGGCTGACAACACAAGAGAGGACAAAAATTGCCAATATCACAAATGAAACAGGAAGCACACCATAACTTTCAGATATCAACAAGACAAAAAAGAATGACACACACACACACAGAGAAAAAGCTACACACATAAACTTGACAATTTAGATGACATGAACCATTTCTTTGAAAGAAAAAAGCACTAATCTCACTCAATATGCTATATGTAATCTGAATAGCTCTATAATATTTAAGGAAATTCAAGTCATAACTAAAACATTCTACAACAAGTCTCCAAGCTGTATACCCTGTCTAAATGTTCTATCCACTGTTGAGAGAATTATGGTGAAGACTTCATCTATAATTGTGGTTTGTATATTTCTCCTTTTGGTTCTATTAGATTCTGCTTTACATATTTTGTAACTCTGCTGTTTGTGGCATATACATTTACGACTGTTATATCTTTTAAATGTATTGACTTCTTCCTACTAAACAGTGCTCTTTTATGTGTGGTGTTTTATTTGGTATGAAGATGGTCATATATGTTACCTTTTGATTAATGTCTGCATCTTATATTTTCCTCCATCTTTTTACTTTCAACTTGTCCATATTGGTTTTTTTTTTTTTTGCTTATATTGTTATATAGGAAATGAACTTACAATGACGTCTAGTTGGTCATATTTTTTAATCTGTAAATCTTGATGTTTTAATTGATATATTTAGATCATTTAGATTTAGTGTAATTATTGGTATGTTAGGGCTTAAGTCTGTCACTTCATTTTTGTTTCAATTATTTTCTCTGTTACTTCATTTTCTGTTTTATTTTTTCCACTTTCCAGGAGATTGCTTAAAAACTTTTTAGAATGACATTTTAACTTATTCCTAATATTCTTTTTTACAGTTTTTTATTGGTACATTTAAATATATAACAATAACATTCTTCATAATTTGTACTTGTACATGATATAGCTTACCTTTTTTGCCCATTTCCCTGCCTTGCCTTCAATCCCTTTTCCCCTCCTTATTTACAAGTGCCTTATTTCCATTTTTCCTTCTATGTGCTTTCTTCTGTTGTTCTTTACTTTCCCCTTTTCCCTCCCTTATTTCTCTTCTCACTTGAACATTTTTTTCCCATTTCCCAATATCTATTATATATTTTGTTTCATTTTGTTTTGTATTTTAGGGCAGGGTCAGTAGGGTGTTGAGGATCTCACTACTAGATCGGACTCATAGTGATCCACCTGTTTACAGCCTCCCAAGAACTGGGATTACAGGCAACCATGGATTGTGGTGTGGGATTGATTGCTGTTTAGTGTGCCCTGGGGGTGGGGCTGGCACAGCAGGCCCAGGGATTGAACCCCTGGGCCCTGGGCCTGCTTGCAGGAGCTTTAATCTGCTTAGCTATTTGGCCAGCCCTTCTATTATACATTTTGGTTCTTATTCACTCTTTTGATTTCTCACACCAGAGAAATAATGTGGTATTTAAACACGTGTGTCAAATTTATTTCACTTAAGAGTATGGTCTCCAGGTGGATCCATTTAGCTAGAAATGTTTCAAGCTTATTCTTCTTTAACATTGATAATTTTTTTAATTAAAAAATATTTATTTATTTGGCACAGAGTTTTGCTATGCAGCTCAGACTCACAGTGATCCTCTCGTCTCAGCCTCCTCAGCACTGGAATATGGGCATGTGCCACCATGCCCAGGTTTTGGTGGTTGGTTCAGCACAGAGCACACACCGCAATGTCGGGGTTGAACCTGGCTCCTTGAGTTTGCCAGGCAGACACTTAGACCACTGAGCTATCTCCCCAGCCCAATATAAATATTCTTGAGTATATTCTTTTATATTCCTTTCCCAGTTGTTTCCGTAAGCATTGTTATTGTATACAGTAACTCATCAGAGTCTACCTGCTGGTCATTTATCAGATTGGGAGTAGTATATAAACCTTGCCACATTATGTCTCTTTACCCTCCCTAATTGCAATAGAATTTTCTTAAATATTTCCTGTACATTTGTTTGTTTATTTATTTATTTATTTTTTGTGGCCAGCTTAGCCTGCCCTAGGAGTGGGACTGGAGTGGCATGTGGAGCCAGGGATTGAACCATAGCCCCTACACTCTTGCTCAAGCTTGCCTAAGCTTGCCAACGCAGGTGCTTTAGACCACTGAGCTGTCTTGCCGGCTCTGTACACATATTTAGAACAACATAGGACCATGTTATAATTTTTCCTTTGATGGATAAGTATGATTTTGAAAAGTCCAGAGGAAAAAGGAAAGCATATTGTACTTTTATGCTTTCCTCCCAAAAGTTCTATTGCTTCATTTTTATTTTAGAAATTTCCTTTAGGACTAGGCATAGTGGCACATGCCTGTCATCCAGCATTTGGGAAGCTGAGGCAGGATTGCTGCAAGTTCAAGGCAAATCTGGGCTACACAGTGAGGTCAAGGCCAGCCCCAACTATATAGCCTCAACTATATAGCCCCAACCTTGTCTCAAAACACTTTCCTTTAGCCACTGACAAATTATCTTAGTTTCGCCTGAGAAAGTCTTAACTTCCCCTCATTCCATATTCTTACTAGTAGGTATAGAGAACTAAGTCAGCACTTCTTTGACTTCAGTACTTGGAAAAATGACCTTTCCAAAAAAACAAAACAAAAAACACACATACACAGCTTTTCTCTGGCTTCTATTCAAACACTTTCCCCCTATAATCAGTAAAGTGCCATTTTTTTCTCTGAATTGTTTGTCTTTATCTTTTGGAAATTTAGTCAGGATACTTTTTTGTATGATTGTTTCTTGATTTACTCTGATTCTTGAACATAAAGGTTAGTATCTCTAGTTAAATTTGGAGTTTTCAGCCATTATTGTTCCAAGTACATCTTAAGCTCCACTCTCTTTCCCTCTCCTGGGACTGATATCATGGGGTTTAGACTCTTTGTTATGGTCCCACAGATCTCTGAGGCTCAGCTAATTTTCTGTTATTTAGATTTGGTCATTTCTGTTGTTGAATCTTCCAAATCACAGATTCTTTTCTTCTGTTTTCTTCATTCTGTCATTGAGCCCTTTCTTTTCATGTTAAGTTACAGAACTTCCATTTCATTATTTAATAGTTCTTTTTTTAATAGCTCTTTCTTTCTTTCTTTCTTTCTTTCTTTCTTTCTTTCTTTCTTTCTTTCCTTCCTTCCTTCCTTCCTTCCTTCCTTCCTTCCTTCCTTGTTTCTATTTATTTTTTGTGGTATCAGGGATTGAACTTGGAACCTTGTGCTTGCCAGGCAGGTGCTTATACCACTGAGGTATCTCCCTGGCCAATAGCTCTTATTTCTTTGCTAAGGCTTTCCCCATTTGTTTCAACTGTATTTGTTATTACGCATTGATTTATTTGATCACAACAGCTTTAAAGTCCTTGTTAGACATGTCTATCACCTAAGCATTGACATTTACTTCTTTTTTCATTCAGTTTGACATCTTTCTGGCTCGTGATATGACAACTGGTATATGGAAACCTAGGCCCTTTCATGCTGTGTTGCAGCACTCCATCACGTCTGAACCCTCTGCTGCACATGGCTTTCTCTGCCACAGTTCCAGCAGGGGATAGGTGGAGAGGGGAAATGAGTGGGCCATCCTATCATTCACAGCTGGAGCTGGAAAGGAGTCCTCCATGTACAACTGAGGGATGGGGTTCCTCACTGGCTCCAGCTGGGGGTGGGAATTCCCTGCATGCTCTCTCCTAGCTTAATGATGTGGAAGGTCTTTCTTATTCACTGATGCTGAGAGTCTGGACTCCCCATCTAGTTTCTTCTGACATCACCTGAAAAACAAGGGGAATGGTGCCTCCCTGCTGCCATGCTGGGCAGAAGTCCAGGCTTCCTGTATGGTCTTTGCAGATAAGGTGTGATTGGGTAGCTTGTTACCAACCACCAAGCACAATAACCTGGCTCCCCATTGGCTATTTCTGAAGCTATTCCAGCAGGTATGTTTCCTTATGCCATGCAGGCTTGAGGAGCCTTGGTCCAAATACAAGAATGATCCTATGAAATAAACATCAGACTAAGTTCTTGTGGATTCCAAGAGCAGAGCTATGTAGAGAGAACCATCCATCACAGGTGTTTGCAAACAGGTGTCCCCAAAGATCTACTCACAGATGACTTATGCACAAATATTACACAGGTCTGTTAGAAATGCAGACGCCACGGCACTATCTTAGACCTGCTGCAGGTGTTTAGGGGATGAGTGTATCCGTCAAAGATAGCTGACCTTTGCTGTAGAGAAAAAAAAGAGTAGAACCCCATGATGGCCTGGAATTCTTCACACTGAGGCTGTGATTCGCTGGAAGCAGTCACTCCACTTGCCCAGCATGGAGACTGCCCGAGCAACTTGTCCACTTTCTGGTAAAACTAGCCTGGTAAGGAAAGCCAGCTCAGTCCTGGCTTACAGGAACCCACATGAGCCTTGGGGGTCAGGGTGCTTCCTCCAGGGGAAGGAAGAAGGCAGGGAGGCGGGAGGAGAGACTCGTCAGAAGCAGCAGACAGTAGAAGACTAATGGGATTAATACTTGGGATTCATTAGCCAAGGATGCTGGAACTTTTCCAATCCTCTCTAGCAAATGGCCCAAGCTGCCCTCTTAATAGCATTAAGTGAAATTACAAATCAGAGATGCTGGCTGATCAATCTCCTTGGGGTTTCTCTGCGGACTTGTGCACGAGGGTGGGGGCAATGCTTCCATGGGCACCGCTGTTTCTCCACCAGCAGCCCCAGCTGGATTCCGTTGGCCAGTTTCCCTCTCCCCTGAGCTGGAGGAAAGGCATGAAAACAAGCAGCTCTCACTTATGATCAAAGCTTTTTCCTCAGCTACCTCACCTCACTTCACCCCACATTGTAGTGCAGAAGTCACCTGCAAAGGCAAGCCAGGCAGAGGTGAAGGCTCTGCCCCACCCATCGCCATACCCAGGGACTTAGGCTAGAGTGATGACTAGACAGAGAAGCCATGGCATAATGGCAAGTATGGGAAAGACTTTCCTTTTCTTAGCCTAACCTGATCCTACATTCTCAGGTATCCCTGAGGAGGAGAAGGAGCCACGCATTGGTACCACAGCTCCGCCCAAGGCCAGGCTCTGAGCAGCAAACTCACATTGCTGGGAAGTTCTCCCTGGACTCCCCCAACAGAGGCCTGCTTGCCTCACACCGCTTGCTCCTGGTCTCCACTGTGCTGGCCTCGCTGACAGAGTTTAATGATAGTCTATCACCCTGCTCTCGTCACCCATACCCTTGTTTCCTTTCTTCCAAGAAGTGGGATGGGAAGTAAACCAGTCAAGTTTCTCCAGAGGAACAAAACCAATAGAAGCCATGTGGCTAGATACGTAAGAGCACACTTATGGGAACTGGCTCACGTGAGAAGTCTGCAAAGTGGAAATACCAGGAAAGCTGGTGATTTAATTAGGTTTGCATCTAAAAGCCTGAGAACCAGGAACTCCATTGTCTGAGAGAAGGAAGAGATGGATGCCCAGCTCAAGAATGGGGCAAGAATTCTGCTCTGCTTTTTCCTTTTCTTTTTTCTTTCTGTATTTAGGACAGGGTCTGCAGGGTCTACACAGTCCCACTACATAGATCAGACTCAGTGATTCTCCTGTTTTCAGCCTTCCAAGTGCTGGGATTACAGGCACGCACTGCCGTGCCCAGTCTCAATCACCATCTCAGCACGCCCCATGGGTGGGGCCGGCATGGCAGGCCTGGGAATCGAACCCAGCTGCTGCGTTCTGCCTAAGCAGGCACTTTAGTCCGCTGAGCTATCAGGGTGGCCCTTCCCTGCTTTTTTCTTCCCGCCTGGGCCCACAACAGAATGGATAGTGCTCTCCCACACTGGCAGGCTGGATCTGTTACTCAGTCCACTGATTCAAATGCTAATCTCTTCCAAAAACAGCACCACAGACTCACCTGGTAGTGCTGACCTCCCTTAACCTAGTCATGTAGACACCTAAAATTAGCCATGATGGGGAGCTAACCAAACCAGGACCAGAAATGAGCGCAGACATGCAAGCAGCAGGGTTGCTCTGCAGCTGCTGAGCCCTTGAGGGGCTGGGCTGGTGTGCCAGATGGGAGTGCTCCAGCTCCAGCACACCCTGGGTTGGTGGCAGTCATCAACTCTGCCCGTGTGGATCTTATTGGTTCAGCTCCGGCTCCTGCCAAGCTAGGCATCATCGCCACTCACTGAGACCAATCAGCAGAAAAGTCAGCAACATACTGGGCTCAAAGCAATTTCTTGCTGACATTTACAAAGAGAGGGTGAGACTTAGCACAGGGTGCCTTTTGCTGGGCTCACTGAGAGTCCAAAGGCATCCAAACTTGTCACCGCAGTGCAAGCAGAGCTGTGAGCCTGGAGAGGCTGGCCACAAGCATTTCCGTGGGCATGAGCGAGCACAGGTGTCTCTCAGCACCCAATGAGCAATCTTATCTCTCCTACATCAAAATGGGAAATCAATTCTGCTAATTACCCTATTTCCTCGATTCTAATATGCCATTGATTATAAGATGCACCATTGATTTAATAGCTGCCTCAGAAAAAAACTTTACAATAAATATGCACAGCTATTTTAAGATTCATCCCTATTTCAGAAATGTTGAAATGTGTGTAGGGAAGGAGGAAGATGCATATTATAATTAAGGGAATATGGTAATTGAGAGAGAGAGTCAAGCCAATTGCCTGATTGAGTTCATCAGTAAGTGCAGTCAGTGATTCCGGGAGAGAAAAAGTCCTTGTAGGTGAGCGATTCTTGGGTGTTGGGGGCACTGGGCCAGTAAATGAACCACCCTGACTTCAATTTAGTGCCCCCTCTTAGGCTGTGCGCAGGATCCTTTCCATAGAGTAACTCGCATCAGACATCTGATTCCAACTAGGTGAGGACCAGAGAATTACAGGCAAAAAGAGACCCGTGAGCTGTCTTCTGAGCTCTGTTCCTCATCTCCATCTCCAGGGATTTAGCTTTCCAAGGGAAAAGGACCATACCTCAGAGCTTTTGAAGTGAGTTTGGGGCAGCAGCAAGACCAGTTGGATCTCCTCCAGTTTAGATCAGAAGGAGGGGCATAGACATTGGTTAGAACAGAAGTGACTCCCTCTAAGCTGGAATGTACCTGATTTATCTCAGGCTATGATCAAAGAGTTGGATGTAGTGATATAAATCAGAAGCTTACTGTCCCGAAGAGCAACTAACAAAGAACAGAGCGTAAGGAGACTGGCCGCTTGTAATTTTCGCAAGCTGGAGACGAGGTACCAGATTCCGGGGAGGTGGCGCCCTGCTTCTTTGTCCCTTTACCTTGGAAGTTACCAACTAGTGGTATCATTATGGTTTGTGTCTAGGTGTCCCCCCAAAGCCTCCTGCAGTCTTGGGGTGGCTTCTGGAGTTTGTGATTGATTACTGTGGGTGTGGATGCTGCACTTGCCCTGGGGCAGGTAATTTGCATTACAATGTAAGGTGGGAAGAGAAGCTAGCTGCTTGAGCTGCTGCTACC
>NW_004524707.1:23249-33057 GCF_000260255.1 Octodon degus
GCAAGGGCCTGAGTTCAATCCCTGGTTCCGCAAAAAAAAAAAAAAATTAAATAAATAAATAAAAATAAAAATAAAATAAAATAAAATAAACACTGCCTTTAACAAGGAGCCCTTCCTGTTCTTCCACACTGCTGCAGGGACCTGAAGTGATTCTCTGTCATGGGTTCCTCTCTAGTCTGCAAGGTGCTCCTGGGCCACCTTCCCTCGCCACCCATTTCTGTCCTTTCACTGTAGTGAGCCTTCCCCTGTGTCAAGGTGCAACACACAAGGCTTTTGGATGATGCACACTGAAAGGAAACGTGAGAGTCCATTTCTCATCCATTAAACAGAATGCAAAGAGTTCACTGTCTTCACAGACTTTCATTTTATGACTCTTTTCCTATTTCCTCCCACATATCTTAAATTTCCATGAAGCAAGGACTGCTTGTTGGTTATTCTGGATCCTCAAGTGTCTCATTCAGACTTCTTCCTGCAGGAGATGAGAAAGAGCCTGGAAATTCTTGGCTGAGCTTCCCCTCCGTCCAGGGCGACACTCAGGGACAGGCAGGCGTGACTCACCCGTGGGATGTGTTTCCCTCAGCATGTTACTGTGAGAAATGGAAACAGTCAGAGGAGTTTAAAGAACTCTCAGTGAACAATCGTCTGCCCACCACCGAGGTTCTGTAACTCACATCTTACCCTGTTTGCTTTATCGAGTGTCTGTCCATCTATCCATCCGCGAATCTTTTCTGACATGTTTTGCCATATTACAAGGTAAATCATAGACATCAGCATACCTAACCTCTAAATACTTCAGCATCATATTCCTAACTGGAGTTCAGTTTGCATTTATGCTTCTTATTTTTTGACTCAGTATAAATTCAAAAGACCAGGGAGGCTGCCTCGAGAAAATAGCTCTTCAATCTGCAGAACTCTAAAGATTTTTTCTTGAGCAAGTGTCTCTCCTTGGTCTTTCAAAGCTTGATAACAGACCCTCTGATAGTGACCACTACTCCTTAACTCTGCCCAAAGGGGCTGCAATCCTGGAAACAGGCTTTGGTCGGATTAGGGTTCAGATCCTCCACACGATCACTAAAAGTTGTACGTCCTTAGGCTATGAGTTGTGAATTACCTATAAAGGCAGTGTGACAGGATAACTAGATTGGGAAATTAACTGTGTCCATTTTCATGACTCTAGGCTTGCCACAAGCAAATGGGAGCTATTACCAACTTCATCCCAGCTTCACTTTGCAAAGACTGTGGAAGCTGAGAACAGCTTGGTACTTGACAACATATGGGCCAAGGACAGCTCACAGATATGATCATGGTACCATAAGATCACATTACCTAGGGACACTGTAATTGTCTTCATTGTGTAAGTATACTCTAGGAATGGCATAACAAGGAAGCTGCTTGGTGACACACTTCTCAGAGAAGCCCTTTTTAAGAGACGGTTGACTACTGCGGTGTGGGCTCTCCTCAGGTAGAGAGCCCTTTGTTCCTCCTTTCTCATCCAAAAGCCAAAGCGAAGTCAAGTCCTCCTCAGGGAGCCCTCACAGAGGAGGAGCTGCTCCCCAGGGAGGGCAGAGGCTGGATTGGGTGCTGGCTGAGCTGTAGGGGAATGAGGGGAGAGTGAATACATGGTCTTCCCAGTGCCCCACATGGCCACTCCGACGCAACAAAGCCTTGCCTGGGGTCTGGGTTGTAACAGCTAAGTTGTCATGAAGGGAACAGAGCTGGGAGCTGCCCTGACCACCTCAGAAGAACTTGATCAATTCAGACCATGGGCAGAAGTTTTTCCCAAGCTTTATGTATTGAGTGGCCACCTCTTACCAAAACCCCTGCAGAGGATATCAGTCTAATCCACCCAGCGATATGGCACATGGATGCAAAAGAAAGACAAAAGGGAGAAAGTTCTACAGTTGAGGAGTTCTGGGATGACCCAGTGGTCTCTGCGGAACAAATGACTGGGTCTGCAAAAGCTCATGGCTTTTATTGGTATCAATGAGGGAGGTGGGTGGGAATCGTGGCAGAGTGCATAGGGAAAAGAAACTTCATAGCCAAGCCAGGCACAAGGGCCCCCATTGGCAATGAACAAATAGTTCTGATGTGTGCAAGGCCAGCACCTTCACTGCCAGAAACATTTGCTTCAATATAGCTGGCTCTACATAGCTCAGTGAATAGGATGAAGGAGAGGTGAAGGACAGTCCTCAGCAAAGGCTTCATTTCTCAGGAGAGAGCACATGGTAGTCTCCCACAATCTCCATTAAGGACAAAAAAAAAAATCACCCAAACAAGGAACACTTTCTTCAAGAAGACTATGGTGACAGGTATAGGAACCACTGCAATGAGGTCCTGCAGTAGGGGAGAGAGACTGGACTCAACTCTGACTCCAGTATACAAGTATGCATGCGCGTGTGTGTTGTGTGTCACATGTTGGGGAGGGAGGCTCAGGGGATGGAAAGTCACTGAGAAGAAACATTGAGGATAAAGGTTTCTGGCTCAACCAACTTGGTAGGGTCATCGCTGAAGACAGGCTCCAGGGGTAAGATACTGAGGGGATCAGATACCAAGAATGAGGGTTTTCCCATAAACTGACTTTGTAGGATTCTTTATAAGGATGCAGAGGGAACCCAAGCTCAGGCCCAGTCAAGCAGGGGGCTCACAGGAGACTGCCTCAGATTTTGGTGCCAGGAGCGAGTCTGCACTCCAAACATTCCAATCAGCTTTGGGGATGTAGTGGTGGGTAGCCAGGTAGGTGGGACTGTACAGTCATGCCTCATACAGACAAGTAACAGCCCACCCTCACACTGCTCCTTTTTCCTTTCCCTTGACAGTCAGGGGCTTGACAGACATGAAATGGCTGCATGGTAGAAGGAGATTAGGATGCTAGAGGTTCTGGCCCTGGTTGGTGGGCTTCAAGTCAGAGACAGGTTGGGCCCAGTGGAAAAGCCACAGAGATTGATACAAAATGGGGAGCATAGGGATCCCCTCACTTTACTCCAGAGCTCACACAGCTTCTCTGGCTCCCGCTCGTCTCCTGAGCCGCTTTTTCTGTGGCCTGTCAGCTAGAGAGTAAAACACAAATGGAGCGTGAAAAAAAATTCAGCAAAATAATTACAGGTTACAACAAATCAATTGGAACTGTGTAAATAGGCTGAGGCAGGTAGCCGAATCGGACTCTTCAGCTTAACACCCAGCCCCTCCCTGTTGGTGGCAGCATTGGTCCTGGGGACATGAGGCAGGAAAGACCCTGGCTGTGGTGTCCCAGGATCTGAATGGGACCCCCAATGTTGTCCTAAGTAGCTGTGTGGACCTGGGTGATTGGAACCCCCAAGCTTATTTTATTACCTTTTACGCCCAGATAATTATATCTACTTAGTATACTGCATGAATGGTTAGGGGTGAGAGGAGGTAATAGATGCAAATGTGCTTTGGAAACAAGAGAGTTGGATAAATGGAGTCTCTCTTTACTTTCTTTATCTCCCAAATCCACCCACTCCTCTCAATCTCTATCATCGGCTCCTCAGGTCAGCGCCAGCCTTCTCTTGCACAATATTCTGATCCAGAGTCTAATCATGTTCTTTGGGTCTAATCCCTGATGACTGGAGGGGAAAGCGCCACTGTGGGCTGAAGGATTAAATGTAGTTCAGATTAAGAGGAAGGAGGAGTTTAGGAAGAACCAAGGAAGCAAGACTGCAGGAACTCAGCAAGTACGTGGTGCTGCGGGGCGACCAAGGGAGTCGGTGACAGTGGCCTGCCCTTGCATTGCTTAACAACTCTGTGGGAAGACAGAGCTGGAAAATATCAAACAAATGGAGTGCAATTAAATGCAAAATTGTATGCTTCTAATTGGAAAATACTTCTGTCTGCAGCAGAAGCCCAGGGATGCCCATGGTGAGGTTGAGGTTTGAAATGAGATCTTAAAGAGCAAGTTGGGTTTCAATAAAAAAATTCATATCGTCTAGGCAGTGATGGTGAGCCATTTAGAGCTTCTGACGGTACAAACAGCTCCTTGCAGCACAAGTGCGGTAGGTTTACCACTGCCGGTATATGGGGAGGAGACAGAGCTAAGACTGAGTAGGCTGTGGAGAGAGCAGCCTGGCATGAGAGCGAGCTGGCTGGACTTCATTGCAAAGCTGGCCATGTGGTGGAGTCAGGTAAGGCAAGACTTCAAAGTCTAGCCAGGGGTGTTGCGATCTAATTTAGACTGCATGAGGATAATCTGATGAATTATTGATTGGCGCAATGGGTAATTCCATAGCTCAGAAGTGGAGGAGACAGGAAAGAACTACACTGGCCTAACCAGCCCCAGTGAACACTGGTTGGCCATAAGGTGACTGACTGGCTCTGGGAGAAGATGGTTGTGTCAGCCTGGGTCACAGCAGGGCCTGCAGGTGTGAGTGCTAAACTTGAGGAAAGGGTTCAGGAAAGCCTCGCTTGGGGAAACAGGTCAGTTCTCTAGCCAGAGACTCAGGAGTGTTGAAGGTGACAGCACAGGGAAGGTGGACACAGCTCCTGTAAGACAGAGACACTGAAAATAGAAGTCTGCAGTACAGTCGGCCACAAATAATTGCAAAAGAAGGGAAAGACACTGCCTCTTCTGCAACACACACACACACACACACACACACACACACACACGAGCTGCCTGCTCCCTGTGTCTGTCATTAAGCATTCAGGCAGGTAATTCAGACATACTCCTGTGAGCACCAGGAGCCTTGTAGAGCTGGAAATGGGATGGTACTGGGAGACTCATTATAGAGTACCCATGCGGGGGAGCACTAAAGACTGGGATGTCCCCTCCACAAGCCTGTGCACAAGGTCACTTCTCACATCCTGTGTACCTCAGCCCCACTCTAATTGTCCTGGCTCTGGCCCACACCCGTGCTCTATGGGTTCCAGCTCAGCTTCCTGCTCTGAGATAGGTGCTGAGCCTTGTGTCCTCTGGATGCAGGGCCTCTCCCACGCTGAGGCTTCTGGGGTGCCCCAGGAAGGAGACCCTCCTTCTCTGGATTTCTATAGTCACACTGAGGGGAAGCCCAAGTGGGCTGCCACAGGGCTCCTCCAGGGGCCTTGGCCGGTCAAGGGCAGGGATGAGCTATGCAGGCAGCTCAGTAAGTATTGTCCTGGGACCTTTCTCCCAGGCAGGCATATACTTGGCTTCATTTGTTTAACATCTGTTTATTGGGCAGCTACTATTGCTGAGCACTAAGCTTGCTGATTTGGGTTGGGTGGAATAGGCAAGGGCAAGTGGGATGATGCCACCCTCACCCTTTCTAAAGACCCTCAGTGTGCCCAGGGGTAGCAGATGCCAGGACCTGGGAATGCAAAGATGAATGACACAGCATCTGCGTTCAATCCCACTGCTGACAACAGAGTAGATGTGATGGACATGTAAACAGTCTACACATCCACCACGATGGGTTCAGTGACAGTGTATATTCTCCTGGAACACAGGAGAAGATGCCACAAAAGGGCCACAGAAGAGTGATGCCACAGCTGAGCCCTGAGTGGAGTGATGTGTTCTTTTAGGGTCCAGTTTGATGGACCCCAAGCCCTTTCCTAGGGGAGTTTGGAGTGAGGAATTCAGCTGTATGGATTATGCATTGTCTCCCTGCCTTGGCTGAAGAGGAATGGATAGTTCCAAAAAATGTCTAATATGTCACACAGTTTCAGCTCACTGTCTTCCATGTGAGGAGGCCAGTGCTGTCTGAGGGTATCCAGAAAGAAAGAAGTGGGAGAGTGACCTTCATTTCCAAGCTTTCTGTTTCTTCTCCCTTTTAGTGTTCTCTGTTTTTAGGTACCAAGCCTGTCTGGGGGTTCTGTCTGAAACTAGAGGGAAATTTTTGATGAGAACATTTATAAACACATTTACTCTAGTACATGAATGATCTGGGCTTTTCTCAAGGCTATGTTTCTTCTCTCCCCAGGGCAATGAAGAGTGTCATTTCCATGCTGCCTTGCATGGCTTCTTGGATCCCTTTCCCTTCCTCCCAGCCCCTTCTGTCCACATCCCGACCCTGCAGATGCAAGGCGGAACTGGATATGAATGTAAGGTTCCTTGACTTTAGCAGGAACTGGACAGAGGCACCCATCGCTTGTAGGAGACACTTCCTGGACCTCGTCTCGGTCCAGGAAGCCAATATTTATAATCCCAAAGTTACGTTATTGGAATCCCATCAAGTTGATTCCAATCTAACACTTACAATGCAACCCACGGTGAAAATAAAGACACTAAATTCTATTTTCAATCATCAGGGAGTCAAGGGGCTCTAAGTCCAGCCACGAAGATGGCTTTCCGGAACCAAGAGGCAACCCAGGGCCTCACCCTGTTTTTATTCAGTGGGGCAGTGGCTTGAGGAGGATTGACTGAGAATTGTGGGAAATAGGTGATCATTGTGAGCTGAGCTAGGTGGGTGGCCTACATTTACCTAAGGCCAATTGATAAACAGAAGTCCTAGCCAGCTCTGTAAATAGGAAATAGGGTCAGGCTCAGTCAAAATGGAGACAGTCACTCTTCTTTCAAGGAGAGCTGCTCAGGTGGTCCTCCACAATCGCTATCTTTGGGCATAGACTAGATAAGCAAGACCGATGATAGTATATTAGATGGAGACCTTGTTGGTTTAACAGAGCACATTGTTTATTGTCATCCTGAAGGGCAGCCCACAGAGGGCATTTTCATGGACCTTACTAATTTAGTATTTTAATCAGTGCTTTGATAAAGAGTAAATGACACAAAACTTATAGGACAAGAAGACACAACAACCAATAGTCCGATATCTAATGACTAGATAGGAGAGACAAACCAAATTTTCTGCTTAGTGACCTGCTTGGCCCAGCTGAATCCTATTTCTGTGGCAGGGTTTTAAGAGCTCCAGTTGAAACCAAGGCGGATATGCAAATCCACACATAACTTGTGTGAGGACCACACTATTTCTCATGCTAGTGAGATTGCAACCTGGACCGCAAAGCTCGGGATCTGTCCCCTTGCATATCCATGGTTAGTACATAAGAAAATGGGGCACCAGAGTCCCTTGCCTCGATCACATTGAAAATCATGTTCAGTCCAGCCATGCCTCTCTCTGGGATGGTGAGGGTCTGGAAGGATAGTGTCCATTCTGCTAGTCGTGTGGCTGGTGACTTCTGCTTTGAGTCTGCATTGTATGCTGTCTATAGTGTTCCTTCGTCCACAGATGAGACAAAACAACAAGATTTTATTATTTTTTTAATGTATTGATATAGGGTCTCACTACACACATTGGACTCTTAGTGATCCTCCTATTTTCAGCCTTCCTAGTGCTGGGATTACAGGCATGCACCACCATGCCCAGTCTTGGTGGCCTGCTCAGTGCACCCAGGAGCCAGGCCAGTGTGGCATGTGGTGTAGGGGATGGAACTCCTGTCCCTGCACTTGTCTAAGCAGGCGCTTAGTCCACTGAGCCATCTCACTGGCCCAACAACAAGATTTTAAAACCAAAACAAGATAAAATGTTGTACAGCCAAATAGGCTGAATTTATGCTGAGGTATCAATTATTTGGCACCATAGTTTGAAAGAGATCATGAATTTGGTGGCTACAAAATGAATCAGGGGAGTGACTGGTGGCTGATCCGGCTGTAGGTTCAGTGGTTTCCTTAGCAGAGGTAGCATCTGACTCCAAGGGAGGGCCCTGTGCCCATCTTGCCAGCCCATCTCTGGACAGCCATGCTTAGTGCTGCCCACTGTAGGTACAGGGAGAGGTGGGGAAGACAATTTCTTATGCACTTGCAAGCTGAGGGGGCAGGGGAGCAAAGTGCACCAGACCGGAGCAGGCTAGTTGACCAGGGCTTGCAGGGCCAGAATCTACTGACCCAGCTCATGTCTAGGATTCTAAGGCAGGAGGATGGGTGAAGAGGGGGAGAAGGAACCTAGATGACTGCCGGGGGGGGGGGGAGGGGTGTGGGGGGGTAGGGGGGGTACAATAGTGGCAGCATATCATGTGACCTATACAGAACAGGCGGCTAGGGGCTGATTCAGTCACCAGGAGGGAGGCTGAGGTGGACAGAAGTCAAGAAAATCCAGTTTGGGGTGCTATGCTGAGGAGTTCCTCTGGAAAGGTAGGCTCTAGTACCACACAATCAAGCTTACTTTAAAAACTATTATCGAGAAGGGCGTAAAACACGGAAAAGAACAGGATCTCCCCCGACTGCAGGACTCCACTTTGCGCAGACATGAGGCGCTACTACTCCCAGGGGCCAATAAACAGCTCCGGCAGCAAAACAAAGGCGCTTCCATTCCAGAAGGGGCTGTCGGGCTCCAAGAAAACTACTCCAGGCCCTCCGTGTGGCGAGTGGTCCCCTTTGTTTGGTCGGCGGACCACAGCAAAGGAGGAAGAAGGCCGCGCCGCCATGGGCAAGGGAGACCCCAACAAGCCGCGGGGCAAGATGTCCTTGTACGCCTTCTTCGTGCAGACCTGCCGCGAAGAGCACAAGAAGAAGCACCCCGACTCCTCGGTCAACTTTGCCGAGTTCTCCAAGAAGTGCTCGGAGAGATGGAAGACCATGTCTGCCAAGGAAAAGTCGAAGTTTGAAGATATGGCGAAGAGTGATAAAGCTCGCTATGACAGGGAGATGAAAAATTACGTTCCTCCCAAAGCTGGCGATAAGAGGGGAAAGAAGAAAGATCCAAATGCACCTAAAAGACCACCATCTGCCTTTTTCCTGTTTTGCTCTGAACATCGCCCAAAGATCAAAAGTGAACACCCAGGCCTGTCCATTGGAGATACTGCAAAAAAATTGGGTGAAATGTGGTCTGAGCAGTCAGCCAAAGATAAACAACCATATGAACAAAAAGCGGCTAAGCTAAAGGAAAAATACGAAAAGGATATTGCTGCATACCGTGCCAAGGGCAAAAGTGAAGCAGGAAAGAAGGGCCCTGGTAGGCCAACAGGCTCAAAGAAGAAGAGTGAACCAGAAGATGAGGAGGAAGAGGAGGAAGAAGAAGAGGAGGAAGAGGAAGAGGAGGAAGATGAAGAATAAGTGGCTGTCCTGTAATGGCATATGGAGTGTATGTGTGCTCAGGCAATTGTTTTGCTAAGAATGTGAATTCAAGTGCAGCTCAACATTAGCTTCAGTATAAAAACTGTACAGATTTTTGTATAGCTAATAAAATTCTTTGTAGAAAAAAATACTTTTTTAAAAAATTCAGGTTGTAGCTTTTTGAGGGGCTACTACATACAGTTAGATTTTAAAGCTTTTGATGTTGAATGTTCCTAAATATTTAATGGTTTCTTCCATGTGTAAGGTAGCACAACAAATTTGCAGGAACTAGTACCAATAGTTAAGTTTTGAGTTGTTTAGGATGTTGCATTTTGTGTTTTTTTTTAAAAAAAATTGTAATAAAATTATGTATATTAAAAAAAATAAAAATAAAAACTATTATCATCTTTTTTTTTTAGTCAGACTAGAATATAAGACTTTTTTAAAAAAATTAAATAGTACCACTACACTTATAATGAAAAGCTGTAATCCTCTGTCTGCTCTACTGTTTTGAAATCCTGCTTTCTAGAACCAGCTGCTTTGAACTCTTCTGTTTCTTCTGAGGTTTTCCCCCATTTAGTTTTTAAGTAGCAGATTGTACTGTTATTTCTTTGCTTTTTAGTTTAAATTTCTGGTACCTATATGAAAGGTGAGGAAAATCTTATTTTTAATTTATTTTTTTATTGAGAAATAAATATGAATGAGATAGTTTCACGGCTGATTAATAGGACAGTTTTGATAGTCAATACACTGTACATTGTTATCTTCTTAGTGGTTATCCATAGTACAAGAAGCAGACAGGATATTCTG
>NW_004524707.1:45829-49490 GCF_000260255.1 Octodon degus
TTTTTTTTTTCCTTCAGAACTGGGGATTGAACTCAGGCCCTTGCGCTTGCCAGGGAAGCTCTTATTCTACTGAGCCATCTCCCCACCCCTCCCCTAAGGCTATATTAATCCTGCTTCTTTTGGCTGGACTGACAATATACAACAGTTGGGTACATTCTTGGCATGAGGGTCCAGCTGTAAAACTCCACACACCACTCTCATAGGCTTGTGTATCTATACTTTTCTGGGAAACAATGCAGGAAGAACCAAATAAAATTACTGTGGAGCTGTTCTGGTGGTTACTGCTCAAGAAGACTGCAGTAATGTCAAGATGAATCCTTCCAAAAAGGGTTGGCTAGGCTCCTCCTGCTCCTTTTCTGGGTGAGGAATGAGTGAGACCATTATCCTTTGCCTCCAGCCTCCCAGAACATTCTAGCTTAATCCTGTAGCCAAAAATCTGTCATTATCTCTCCAGCACTCCAGGCTTCCTCGCAAACCCAGACCATGCTGAGACTGTACTCTTACCCTGGAGACTTCAGTGACCTTGATCCAATCTACTGCCTGCTTTAAAAAAGAAATACTAGACATCAGACATGAGCTGGACTATGTGTTAGGCCAAAAGCTGATACCAAACCAGCAGAACACCAGGAAGGTTAAGGTATGAGGTATGGAATGGTGCTCCCCCATCCAATACTTTTTGCAAAACAAAAAATTTAAAATATTGATCTATACTGGGAAGTAGGAAGAACTGATTAGAAGCCAAAAGGGATGGAATGATCCTAATGAAATCTAAGGGAGAAAGAGTCTTAATAAAAATGTTACAGAAGAGTCCTTTATGAAAAAGACAGGGCACTCTCAGGGTCCCTTAAAATGATTTTTGTATTTCTGAATTCTTTACTTTTTCCATCTTTCCTTCTAGGGTAAGAATTCTGCCCCTTACTGAGGGATGTTTGGAAGTGCATGGAGTTTGGGTTGTCATAATGACTGGGGTTCCCCTACCCCCACTTGGTCAGGACCAGGGATTCTAAAGACCCTAAAGTCCTCAGGACAGTCTTGCACAAGAAGAAGTTTCCTGTCCCCAACACCAAGCCACCTTGACGGGGAAGCATCTATTTCATCCATCCTCTGAGGAGTTCCCCCCTCCCTAGGGCGGGCCTGGCCACCCTAACTCTCATCTCAGGCAGACTGTCTTGTCTGATTTGGAAATTTCCAATGGAAATTTCTTATGAAACTAAGAGGAGACAGATGGGAAATTATCAAAGAAAGCAACAAAGCATAAAAACAGAAGAACATCAACAGATTCTGAGTCTAAGGAAGCTCTAATCTATTCAATAGCTACAGAAACATTAAATTTTTTTTTTCCTAATTGAAACCATTTACTAAGTACAGAGCTCACTTGTCTCTATTCTAAGAACAACACAGCCAGACACCAGTCAGGCTGGCCCTGCTAGTGGGCTGATGGAATGCTAGAACTTTCCAGAAGCCAGTTTCTGTACCTGTCTCTGGGTATAACCCAGGAAGACTACACACCCATATTCCTCTAGTCTCCAGCTGCCCTGGCCTTCCGGCCTTCCCCGGATCCCTGATCCCTCCACCAGCCTCAGGTCTGTCTGAACAAGTTATGGTCTTCTCCTCTGTCTTAGGGTGAGATTAGGAAATACTGCCTGTGCAAGGGGGGGACTCATAAATGCATGGATTCATACAAGGAGAGCTCCTTTTTCCTCAAAACCTAGAACAAGTGTTACCAGTCGGTAGCAAGTCTCTCTCTCTCAAGTGATAAACTGAAATCCTAGGCTCCTTCCTCCTGATGGGTCCTCTCTCTAGGTTGCATTTTTTTTTAAATGTATTTGGTTGTAACAGGGTCTCACTACGCAGGCTCAGACTCAGACTTATGGTGATCCTCCTGCTTTCAGCCTCCCCAGCAATGGGAATATAGGCTTGTGTCACTATGCCTGGACTCTGGCTAGTTCAGAGAGGGCAGGGCTGGCACAGCATGTGGTGCCAAGGATCGAACATGGACCCTGCACTTACCTAAGCTTGCCTAAGCAGGTGCTTTAGTCCGCTGAGCCATCTCGCTGGCCCCACGGTTTTACAAGTCACCATGCTCATCTGTGTCAGCCTGCAGGAGAGAAAAGAGCATTAGGATTGACTGCAGAATTGCCATGCATTACTTCTGTTCATGTTCCGTGGGCAGGAATGAAGATGCACAGCCGCCCCTAGCTGCCCGAGGCTGAGAAGTGCAATCCAGCTGCGTCTTGAAGAAGATAAAGAATTGGTTTTAATGACTAGCCAGCAGGCTATGCCCACCTTCCTATGTGTGGGCTTCCAGAATCTTGTGATCCTTTTTCTCTACCCTTTTTTGGTGGTAAGAGGCAATTACTCAACTAAACGCTTTCTGGTTCCTCAAAGTGTCACACCTAGAGCTATCATATGACCCTGCAATTCCACTCATAGTTATATACCTTCTGCTGTCTAGGAGGTCGGGACCTCTAGTATGTTTAAGCTATCATCCTAGGGCCTGGTTCCAACATTTTCTAGTGTGTGACTCTAGTCCAGTAATATACATGACTGTATAAATAAATCATATTCTGCCTTAAACTAGAGATTCAAACAAATATTTGTTCATACTTGTGCCTATTCACAGTAGCCAAAAAGGTGAAAACAACTCAAAAGTCCACCAATGAAATGAATGGTGCTACTATTATTAATTATTTAATTCATTTATTTATTTTTGATGCCACAAAAAGGATTTTATTTTGAGCCAGGAAGCAACAGCAATCAAGACAATAGTTTGGACTGAGGGTGTTGCAGTGTGACTCCATTATCAGAGGTTGAATTGGTCCAGGCACAAGGAGGCATAAAGAGAGCCAGCTTCTCACGTCTAAACTAAGCTCACCCAGATCATGATACTCCTCAGTGACTCCCACATACACAGGCCTGGCTTGCTCCACAGATTTGAGATTTTCATAAGTGTTTTATAAATATTCTTACAAGTGAAGGGGCCACTGCAGTGAAGGTGACTGGCTCTATTATGGTATGTATACACAATGGAGTACTATTCAGCCACATAAAGGAATAAAATGTTGATACAGATTACAGTGTAGATGAACCACAAAGAGGCTATACCACATGAAAGAAGCTAGACACAAAAGGCTGCATATTGAGCTGTTCTCTTTCTATGACATATCCAGAACAGTGAAATGCATGCACACAAATTGGTGCATTCCCAGGGATGGGGAATAACTGTTTAATGGGGTCTTTTGGAATGACGAAAAGATTTTGGGACTGGACAGATGTAATGGTTGCCCAACAGTATCAGTATGCTAAATGCCACTGAGTTACTCACTTTAAGATGGCTAATTTTATGTCATCTGCAGTACATTAAAATATTTTTAATAATCCCCAAAGAAGAATAAATGGGTGGATCTGGGTTTTTTTTTTTACTTTCACAAGGTGATTTTATATAGATGTTTACATTGTCTCCAATTTTTTAAAGATCAAGGTTTGAAAACTCTAATATAAAAATTTTCGGAGGGAAATGGAATAATGCAAATACATTTGTGTTCACTGCAATGAAGATATTCTTATATATGCATTTCATGAAATAACTAATAGTACCTTAAACATTTTATTTTATTTTATTTTTATTTTTTTATTTTTTATTTTTCAACAAATAATGCAC
>NW_004524707.1:57540-87081 GCF_000260255.1 Octodon degus
CATTTTGTTCCTTCTCGTCATTTTGTGTAGCACTGTCTTCTGCCCTTTGTTGTAGATCTTTGCTGTAGTTATAACCTTCACACGTACTGAAGTTCAAGTGGAGCTCTACAGATTTTGGAGTTATCCAGCTGCGTCTGGCTTAGGTATGGCTGCTGTGCTCAGCTCCTTCCCACTGCGGACCTGGGCTAGGATTCACCTTAAACATTTTATATACCAAAACATAGTGCACAAAAAAGAAAGTACAAAAACGCATAGATATCTCGTTATTTCACACTAATATTGTTCTATAGCATTGTCATTATAACACTAACTCTAACCCTAATTTTCATAAAAGTAGAGTATAAAACAGTAAAGCTCCTTTGATATAGCTTATTTTTTTCCTTGATTGTTTATGCCCCATCCATTAATCACAAATTTATTAAGCTTTTATCTTGATTGGTGATAAGTTGTTCCCAAACTTAGCAAAGAATTGTGAAATTCATGGGAAGCAGATACAACTCCTATGGTGAATGATTTTTCAGGTTAGGCAAAAGATGTTCCAGGAACACTTGTGTGTTCAGAGTTGGATCTGTTTTTAATGAAGCCTTATGTTTACCTGTTGTTTTTTTTGTTTTTGTTGTTAATTTTTCTTGCCCACATTACAGTCTTGGCCTGGGCCTGCACCTTCAGCCTATACTCCATTTTTTTTTAATCTGGGTTTTAGGGAAGGGTCTGCAGGGTATTCAGGATCTCACTGCTAGATCGGACTCGTAGTGATTCTCCTGTTTTGCTTTTTTGTTTTTTTGTTTTTCTTTTTGCTTTTTAGTTTTTTGGCAGAACCAGGGATTGAACTCAGGCCCTTGCACTTGCCAGGCAAGTGCTTATTCTACTGAGCTATCTCCTGCTTTTACAGCCTTGCAGATGCTGGGATTACAGGCACATGCCACCACACCCAGTCTCCATTGCCCTCTCAGTGTGCCCTGGGGATTGAACCCCAGTTCCTGTGCCTGCATGCAGGTGCTTTAATCCGCTGAGCTATTTGGCTGGCCCTCTGTACTCCTTTTAAAGTGTTCTTTTTTTTTCCTTTTTACTCCTTGGACTCTCTCCTTGGATTTGGTTTCTGCTAACAGAAAACACATTGCTAAAACATTGAGTAATTTTTGGTAGGAGAGTTCATTTGTGTAACATGGATATTTAATCTACCCTGCGCTCCATCATTTTTATGTAGCTCATTTTCCCACTTCCTTTCCCTTTTGGGGGCCCCTCAGCTTCCTTGCCATCATGCCTGCCCCTACCCTGGGTGCTGTCTAGGATGTTAGGACCTCTAGCATTTTCAAGCCTTCATAGGATCTGGTTCCAACACTTCTTGGGTGTATCATTCCAATCAAATACTCCCAGTACTAATAAAAAAATTGTATAAATAAATCATAGTCTGTCCGTGTTTCAAATACCAGAGCACTACAATGTTATTTTGTATTTCTTTCTGATATAATATTTTTTATTTCTTTAGACTGCAAGCTCTTGGGGACAAAAACCATGCCTGAATTGTCCCTCTATTCTTAGCCCTTTAACATAGTACCTGAGTGTACAGTAGTTCTTCAACAAATATGAATTAAGTGAAAGAATGAAATATAATAACATAGATAAAAGAAAAGCTGTTTTCTCATATAAATAAACAATTCAGTTGAAGCCATTGTTTTACAGAGAGAACACTTTTTACCTGAAATCAATGGATTGTTCATTCCTGGAGACCAGTACAAAAGAACCATTATCTAGGGCTTGCATGAATTATAAGCAGGCAGGCTCAGGGAAAGAAACAACTCATATTTTAAATCGGAGTCCAGAGCCCAGTAAACAGAGGATGGGGCAGAACGGGAGTGGTCAGATAGAGAATATAGGCTTGCTCGCCAAGGGCAGTAGGCAGCCCTACACCAGGCAGGGGGCAAATTCTAATCAGGTGATGTTCCTTGACTGCATGCATTTGGGCTTGGGTGACAACGTAGGTGGTGGCTTTAGGCAAGCCCATCAGAGCGGAAAAGAGTTCCAGCAGCGTTAGGCCATAACAGGTAGCAAGCACGGGCTGCAGGGTGGGGTGGGTGCTGCAGTAGGTACCCATAGAAAGCCAGGGGTCAGTGGGAACAGTGAAGGGACCTCACAGCAGGCTCTGGGCAAAATTGCTGGAAAGAATAATGGAGTTAAGAATCGTAGGGAAGGGAAAGAGAAAGATACCAGATTTTAGCTTTGAAGGAGCTGAGTTCTTGCCAAGTTTTCTAGGCCAATATCCCATCTGAGGTGGGGATGCTTGGAAGGAACATGAACACCCCAGAGCACCATAGAAGCAAGGGGGCTACAAGGAGGCAGTGCAACAGGACTGGGCAACTCCCAGCTGAGCTCCGGAACCAGGTAGGGCTCCTACTCTTGCTGTAACTGAAACTGGGATGAGTCCCCCACTTTGAGGCAGGACTGAGCATGTAGACTGGATAGAAAGCTCCCAGTGGGGAAAGAAAGCTCTTGGGTAGTGGGAAGCCATTAAAAGTTAATGGAGAAAATCACATCTACAAGGTGGCCAAACCAGATTCAGCAATCAGGCTGTGCACCTATAAATTACTCCTTTGGATTCAATGTGCACATGAGTAAAGATTTTCTTTCCTTCTTGCAAAGTAAATTTATAGTCTGGGAAAACTAATCCTAATAACCTTCCTTAGAACAGAATCATATGAGAGGATGTGAGGGAAGAACCTATGTCCTGAGGTCTAAGCAAGAAGGGGTAGCACCTCACAGTGACAGCGACCAGAGTGAGTGGCTTTACACCCACCTCTCCCTACCTGTTCTTTCTGTCTCTGTAGCCCACAGAATGCTCCATTCTCTTTCTCAGTGCTTCCTGGAAGTGTCCACCTGTGGCTACTTCATGGGAGATGCTTACCTCTGAATGGATTGTGACAAGCCTAAGATCTGGCCGCCCTTTTTCCTGCTTTATTTGAGCATGGTTCTCTGCACTTTTCTGAGCTTGCCGATGTGTTTTGCATACATTTCTCTGCAGGTTGTATCTGTCTAAGTCAGTCTCATGTTGGTGATCAGGAGACCAAACAGATACAGAAATTGATGTCTTAGTGGCAGCAGGAAATGGACCCTTAGAGAAAAGAGGACTTGTTGGAACCTGTCATCTGCCTTGCTAGAGCTGAATACTGAGGAAACCAGCAGGAAAATCTGCAGCCTGTGGCTGCAGGAACACAGCAGCTCCCAAAGCATCCTTTGCTGAAGAGCTCACTGCAGGCAGGCTGGTGATCGTGCACCTTGGGCCTCCAGAGTAGAGTGCGGCTGTGGTCATCACACTCAAGTGAGTAGCCGCGCCTCTGCTTCCCCACCCCTGGGGTTTCTCCAAAGCCACGGCAAACTCTGGGCCTGTGATCCATGCCATCAGCCCCTACTGAGGGGAAGTGGCCTTGCCAGAGGAGGATGGGAGTGAGTGGGAGCTGTCCCCATTCGAATTGCCTTCTGAGGAAATTCTGAGATGCCTTCTGCAGTTGACCAAGTTTTCTGACATCTTTCTTTCCTGTCTCACTCCCCTGCTCCATCATCTACTTCCTGAGAAGGAAACCCCAATAAACTACCTGCAGCCAAGAGGGAGTCTGGGTCTTGCTCTAGAGACTCTGAGCTAGACAGGGACCAGAAGAAGAATCAACTGGCCTGGAAGGTGGGGGTGCACAGTGCTTTGCTTCTGCCGGGAAACTTAGGAGTGAACAGAAACACCATGCTCCTTCAGCAACACATATACCAAAATCAAATAGAAGACCCAAATTCGTGAATTTCAGCTTGAGGCCTCGAGTTGGAGGTGGACCTCAGTCTACAGAGGGGTAGAGAAGAAAGCACTACCAAAAAAAAAGGGGGTTCAGGGAGATGGCTCAGTAGAATAAGTGCTTTCCTGGCCCGCGCAAGGGCCTGAGTTCAATCCCCAGTTCCGAAAAAAAAGAAAAAAAAAAAAAAAAACCAAAACAAAAAACACGAAAGTGCTAAAGTATTTTGTGATACTGTTAATTCAAGTCACCAAAAACGTAGGCAGTACACAAAGAAATGAATTATGAAATTCAGGAGAGAAATATGACATAGTAGAGGACCCAAATTTGAATACATGGAAGCCTGCTAGAGTATCTTGTTTCTAAATTGAATGTCCTGGTCTAAGTCAGCAGGTGTGGTCCTAATTTGGGGTTTGATTAACATTGGTTCCTACCGAACAGAGCTGAGAAGCCAGAAATTCCTTGGGCAAAAGGAACAGACGCAAAGAGCTGCAGAGATCAAAATGGATTTCTCAGAGACTGTGTACTCTGAGAAGACTTGGAAGTTCATGTCCTCCATATTTACCAGAATATCCAACAGGACCTGTTCTGTCACTGTGGGGCAAAGCTGAAAACAGAAAAGGCTAAGTTTAGAGTCATCACCCCACCTCTGTGAAGGGCACACAGGAGTACCGGCAATGACACCTCACCCACCCCTACAATGTACAGTGTGTGCCCAAGAGAGGAGGGTTAGTTTGGGGGTGCAGCTTAGGTGATGAGGGACTACTTCTTCCCTTCAGTCCCCCACTGAGAAGACAGGAGAAAGAGCAGTCCAAGAGAATCACTTGGAAGATGGAAGCTAGGAAGACTGGCCTTTCATGTCCTGGGGATTGGCTACCCAGGGAATCTGACTAACAAAGGGATGACTAATAGAGTGTGTGGGTTGGGGGGGATAAAGCAGCCTGGACTCCTGCAGCTTGACCTGGTGAAGACCTGAGAGTTTGCCAGAGGGGGGTGGGCGGATGGTGCAGAGGGAGCTGGTCTTGAGCTGTGGGAAGACACGCAGAGGTGAGGCTGCAGGGCAATCTGCCAAAGAGCTCACAGTGGAACCATGGTCCAGAGCCTCCCACAGAAGGCTTTCAGACAAGCAGCAGCAACTGACAGAAGGAGCACTGCACCCTTTCCAGGGAAGATGGAAGACCGTTGCTCTTCTCCTTCTTATTGATTCAATTTATAACTACCAGAACCCCAAGACTGACAAGTCAAAATCTGATCTGAGTTGCGCTGGATCATTGTGGTTGGGAGCAGCAGGCACAGCACCAGGGCACATGGGAAACCTGCTGCCAGCCTTCCGGGGGGGGGGTCCGTGGCCATTTACCTGGGTGTCCAGCTGGACTGCCCAGACTTCCAAAGCCCTAGTAGAATACTCACTCATTCCTGAAGATCTGGAGCACTTTCTCCACTGTCGCTCTGTGGCTCTTGTAGACCAGGTGATAAATAAACAACAACCCCACAAGGGCACACACTCATCCCATGTATCACCTGTGCTAGGAAACTGGAAGAATTCCTATGCTGGCTCTTGAGCTACGGGCTATTTTAACAAGAAGACCAAGAGAGAGTCCCTGGAGAACTTTCCCAGTCACAGGAAATTACACAGAAGTTTGCAATTTCTAGCTCTGAGAGTGGCCAGAGCAAGAAGGTGCATTGAGGAGCAATGTTGGGGCCCACCAGGGTCCCCTATGCAACCACCAGAGGACACCAATAGGAGACTTTTAGTAGAGGGTCCCCAGGGTGGGGGGGACAAAGATGTCCCTTCTTTGTTCTATAACTATTTACATCAAAGATAGCTTGTAACTTTCTGCTGGACCTGACAACACAGGGCATCTGGTGGCCCTATATCCCCTGGAACCCCCATGATCCAGGCGTGATCTCTTCAGTTACTCAAGTTGGGCAAGCCCAGTGCCATCCCATCACTGGATGGAAGAAGTGGGACACGTGGGACAGGGACAGGCAGGTCCTGAAGGCACCAGTAAGTTGCGGGAGCTCACCACCTCAAGACACCAGCTCCTGTCACACTGCTGCCTCACGGCCACCACATTTGCCTCCTTGGTGTGAACTTGTAACCTCATGGATGGCAGACCTATGACTGCAGGGGAAGGACTGAAACCTGAGTGACAGGTGGCTCTGTGTGGTGTTAGAACTGCCCCAGGGTCAGCCTCTAAGGACAGCAGGAGAGGGCTGGGGACACTTCCCGCAATACATTGCAACCTCTCTCCCAGGAGAAGAGATGGCCTGAGGTAAAGTCTTTAGTGACTCATGAGCAGTAACTAATAATTTAGCCAGATGGCCAGGGACTTGGAAAGGAAGAAAGAGAATTAGGGCCAAGGAGGGTTAAAAGAAGGGGTCATGGGTGGACACACATCCCCAAATCTCAGCAGCTTCTAGTTTCCCTCCTGCCTCCCTCATCCTCTGAGCCATCTTGCTAACTGGCTAATTGAATTGTGCCGCTTCCCAAGAACTTTAACAACTCCTACTGCTTACAGGATAAAATGCAACCCTCTCCATGGCCCCCTCAACCACTTCCTTCCCCAGCACTCCAGGCTGATTCCTGAAAGTGAGTCTTCCTTTCCCAAGCTTCCTCTGTATGTGTTTTCCTGCTGCTCAGCACTCTGTGTCAGTCACCTTGCAGGTCACAGCCCAGGGGTCACATCCTCTGCGAAGCCTGCCCAGATGTTCCCAGGCAGGTGCAGGCTGGCTATTGGAGGAGAACCCAGAAGCAGAATGCTTGACCTTCAATCCTGGCTCAGTTATTTACTAGAAGTGTGACCAACCTCTGTATTACTTAACCTTTTTGTGCCTTAAATGCCTCTCTTGTGAAACAGGTAAGGTTACTGTGGAGAGGAACTGATTCAGGAAGAATAACATCGTGACAATTGGGTGTATAAATAATACAATAGTAATTTTCTCTTTTTTTGGGAGGGTGAGATCATGCCAAGTTTCCAGACTATCCTTGAACTCACAAACCTGAATAACTGGGGTTACAAGCATGTACCATTGAACCAGGTTAGAAATATCAAATAAACCATTCACAAGCAGAAATGCATAATAGAAGAGGACTTAGCACACAGTGACCTCTTGCTGCGTGGTCATTACTGCCAGCAGGGGCTCCTCCCCTTGTCCTGCCATGAGATGCTGTGTACAAACTCTAGCAGATGAGCCAGTGGGGCTGTCCCTCTTTGGTGTCTTTGGTCCCAGCAAGTCCCCAGCATGCAGCAGGCTCTTGATGAACCTCTGTGGGTTGAGTGAGTGATCAGATTTGAGATTTGAGTTGAGTTTGGAATCAGATTTGGAGGTGCGGCCCCAGATCGGTCTTTACTAAAACCCACAGTGAGTCCCATAAGGAAGGAAAGCCCCTGCTTCCTCTTCATAAAAGGAACCCAAGAGCACAAATGCTCAGCTGAGCCACGTGAAAGTACCATTTTTGGATGTCAAAACCAATCAAATATCAGAAACTTTATACGACTCAGCATAATTCTTCCACATCAGACCCAAGGGAAGCCGAGATGGCCACTGACATGAGAGTGAAGGCTCAGCCATCAGGGGCTACACGTCATGGGTAGTGGTCATTATCAGGTGCGTGTGGCAAGCTGGAGTTGATAGATTTGAGCATGAGTGTCCTTTGATTTAGTTCTGCTTGTGTCATACAGCAAGCTAGAGACCCCAACTGAGATTTTAAATCTATGGTCGGCCCATAAAGCACCATAGATGGGAAGCTGTTTCTCAGCCACTTGTCTACAGTTAGCGTTCTGTTGACATCTCCTGGAACCTCTAGGGGATTTCTCCAGCGCTCAGATTCCTCTGAGAGAACACGAGACCTCGTTCCCACTCACAAGGCCTCCCCCAGGCACCAGGGTGACAGACTCCCCAGAGTTCCTGGTGCAGCAGGATCTCAACACCAGCAAATGCCAACTCTGCCCAGACAGGCCTGGGCAGACCTCTGTCCCAGAGCTCTGGGGATTAAGATAAGTCCCCAGCCCAGCCTTCTCGCAGCAAGTGTCCTTCTCACTGTTCCATCACTAGCTAATCTCAGAGAGATGACTGAGCTGGGCGTGGCCTGCCTCTGGGCCAGGGTCTCCACGGGCCTCCCTTGCTCCTTGTGTGCCTGCTTTGCTTTCTTCTAAAGAATAGGCTCTCCATCACCTAACCTTTTTTCTAGTTAAAGTCGTAGGACTGTGCACCACCACAACTAGAAGGGGCTTCAGCAATCGCCCTGCCATTTATAGCTAAGGAAACTGAGGACAGCCAGAGGTAGGAGGCCTGATTATGAACCAGGCCTGGGGACCCAGCCTTGTGCTCTGGATGCCATGTGGTGTAAGAGTACAGGTATGGGGCGTGGGGAATCCTGAGTGCACCGACTCTGCCCTTCATCAGTTGCGTGATCTCTCTGGGCTTCAGTTTCATCTCCAACAGTGTTACAGAGACCCAAGAGATATGTAAATGCCCACTCACGCAGTGTACTCGTTGATTAAACGTGAATGTCAGCCAGGCATACTGGCACATGCCTGTAATCCCAGCGACTGCAGATGCTGAGGCAGGATAATTGCAAGTCCAAGGCCAGCCTGGGCAATTTAGGTTAGGGACATAGTTCAGTGGTACAGTGACTTACAGTAACAGCAAGTACTCCCAGGTTCCACTCCCAGTACTGAAAAAAATAAATTTCATTTCACCATAGAAGAAAAGGATTTTTGACAGCCTGGTCAGAGAAGAAGGAAAGGGATTACTATATCCCAATGTATCTAATGTGGCATTTCATTCTACTTTTGCATAACACTGGTGTTCCCTCCAGATTCAATTACACCCAGAAGGCATTTCCTGGACACTCATGTGCCACACGAGGTCGAGGGGTGTGTGTGCACGTGTGTGTAGAAGCGAAGACATAGTCCCATGTGGGCAGGTATTCATCCAGTCTGGGTGGCACCAACCAAGCACCAGTGGGGCTCTGCGTGAGGTGTGCAAACAGCAGGGTGCACAAGGGAAGGCTTTCCAGACCCGGAGCAGGGGAGCAGGTGCCAGGGGCATGAAAATCAATCTGGAGAAGGTCTCACCAGTGAGGCGCACCCCTGGCAACTGACAATAGAAAACTCAGAATAGAGGCGGCGTGAGCTGGCTCCAGGCTTCTTTCTGCTGCACAGAAAGAAAGAGCAGAGTGGGGCAGCCCTGGTGCGGGGTGGTAGCATCTTGGCCATTGAGACGATTTGGGGCCTACAACAACTTGGGGCCCACAACCGCTGAGAACTTGGATCCTAGAATTGCACTGCTTTGGCTTTAATTTTTCCCCAACCAATAGACCTTAAGGAACTTTCCTTCTCTGTTTCCTCATCTATAAAATGACAATGATAAATGTAACTGTAGTGATTACAGTGAAGAGGTAGCTTGATATGGAAATATATTTTGGAAAAGTTGCTTGTTTTTTTGGTGGAACCAGGGATTGAACTCAGGTCCTTGCGCTTGCCAGGGAAGTGCTTATTCCACTGAGCCATCTCCCCGGCCCCTGGAAATATATTTTGGAAAAAAATAGTATATATTGTTTCTATCTATCTATCTATCTATCTATCTATCTATCTATCATCTATCTCTCTATCTATTTGCTCCACCTCCTTTAGCACATGCCTTCTGTTTGCAAGGTCACTTCATGGTCCAGAATGGTTGCTGGAGCTCCAGCCCTCAACATCCCAATGCTGGGTAGCAGAAATAAGCGAAGATGAGGACAAAGCCTCCTTCCTTCAGCTGAGTCAGTTTCCTCTGAACAGGTTTTCAACATTCATGATTTCACTTGTTTCTGCGTCACTATTTGAGCTTAGGCTCAGAGCTGCATGTGGAGAAGAGGCTTGGCATGATGGTCTCTCCTTGCATTGTCTTGGTAAGAAAGAAGGGAGGTGAGCTTTCCACTGGTGACACATAGTGGTTGCCACAGGGGTCAGCAGATCAATTTCATTGTTGGGCTGCCATTCTGGACCATGAAGTGACCTTGCAAACAGAAGGCATGTGCTAAAGGGCTTTTGCCTGGGTTGTAGGAGAGGAAGCTCATCTCAGAGGTGAGGGAGCTTGTAGAAATTTCTGGGTGCGCGTCCAGAGTCCGAGCTGCATTTGGAGCAGAGGAGGATTCGGTCTCCGAGTGTCAGGAGCAGGGGTAGGAAGAGACAGGGGACTGGGTCGCACATCTGGGCCCTGTGTGGGGTTGGGGTCAAATCTTGGCTGGAGAAGGGCAGTAGTCAGGGCTGCCACTCCAAGGTGACCATTTACAGTGAAAAGAAACCTCACTTACCCATCAGCCTCCTGCAGATGTGCGATTTGTCGCCTTCAGATGTGGAAGATTCCACCTGCCCAGTGAGGCCAGCACCCAGGGGACAACACTACCCAGGGAATAGAGGCACTTGCACACAGGTGTGGAGCCCCGGCTCCCTGGCTGCTGTCACTGAATGGCCCTCTGCCTTCATGGTCAGGCTGGCTGAGCATAAGAGAGCCCCTGGAAACCAGGTCTGCTGTCACACTCTGGGTCCTATGAGATGGTGCAGTGGCTTGCCTCAGCCATGAGTAGCCTCTCTACTGAGTCACAGTAAGTGGAGAGATTTGGATGGCTTTCGAGGAGCTAAGGTCTGTTTGTATACGGGGTATGGTCGGCATGCTTTAATCTTAGCATGCTGGGAGGCTGAGGCAGGAAGATTATCAATTCAAGCCCAGCCAATTTAGCCAAAATTGTTTCAAAAATAAAATAAGGATGGGGATATAGGTCAGGGTACAGGTGCTGGCTTCTTTCCCCAGTACCACCACCACCTAAATAAATAAATAGGGCATATTTTTGTCCTCAGGGCACTGCTCCAGGCCCAGCAGGCCCTGCTGCTTTCTGGGGCCAGCAGGAAACCCAGTGACTTTCAGTCACTTCAGCAAGATGGCAAATTCCTCTATTACTGCCGCACATCTATTCCACCCTGCACTGAGTGGCTTAGCACAGTAATAAAAACACACCCAGTGGGAACCAAGATAATGAGCCCCGTTTGTGCAGATTGGGAGATGAGGAGAAGCAAGGCTGGCGGTGCTGGCTCCCAGCCCCTTGGAGAATGGCAGTGTATGTGTCGCCTGAGCAGTTGTGGCCTTTGGGCTGGGCCGAGGCTGGGGGAGCTGCTTACCCATAGAGACAAGAGGGGCTGGTGTGGGCAAGCAGCCTCAGCCACCCTACTGTGGGCTTGTGTTGCAGATGCCACAGTGTCCTCACGACGTGGTTGCTGGCTTTGCCAGAGCCAGAGCCATGGGAGAGGACTGAGGCTGTTCCACAGGAAGGAGCGATGCCCAGGCTCCCTGGTTCTCATTTCCAGATGCTGCAAACTGCAGCCAGAAGTAAACCCCTGTGCCCACAATTAATGCTGGGGTTCTGGTGCCACGAAGCGGGGTTAGCTAGGTCTCAGGTTCAGCCCCACAGCAGTGTGGGTTGTCTCCTACTCGGCCCTTTAAAGGCCACCACCTGCGTTCCACAGCCCTTTGCCCTGTGCCTGCCGCCCTCTAGAGGTGGCACCGAGTCCCAGGCTGCACAGCCGGGAAGCAGGCTCAGCCAGGCAACCGGGCAAAAGCTGGCAACTGGGGAAGAAAACACTGCCGGCCTTCTGCGTGGAAAGAAAGAGAATCTCATAAATGTTTCCCAGGCGCTTAAGGAGTCTCTCTCTCTTTCTCCCAAGGTTATTTGTGGTCTGAAAGATGACCCGGCAAAGGGGCAATCGGAAGCCTCCAGGAAGGATTGCCCTCTACCCGGGCAGGGGTCCTGCATGTCGCCCCAATCCCATCATGTGTAGGATGGAGCCGGCTCTGCCCTTAGCTCCCTCTATCCCAGCCACCCTTTGGCTCCACCCCAGCACACCCCTCAGCCACAGCCTCTGAATCAGCCCCGAGGCCTTCACAAAAGGCCCAAGAATACCCCGGTCCTATCTACCCCGCCTCTCCAGTCCTCTACTTACTAACAGCCAGCTGTACACGGCCCAAACATTGTTAATGCCAACTGCAGTCTTTTGTAATTACACGCTTTTAATGAAATAGTATATACACTAATGAAATGTAAGCCAAGAAAGGCAGAGTTCTTTCTATAAAATTCAGGTTGAATACTTTGGAAAGAGCCCATCAAAGCAATTTACTTTTTCAAAAAAGCTTTCTGTGTAGGTGTGGTTGTCTGGGAAAGATTAGTGAGTATAAAAGTTGGGAGGAGAATAATGAAAATCCCCAGAACTCTGCACCCAGGTTGTTACACAGTGTTTTCAAGTCATTGGGTAAAACAGAAATAAATCTTAGCTGGTGTCTTATGGGTATGATTTATGGAAGAAAGATGAG
The DNA here is from genome assembly GCF_000260255.1 of Octodon degus. Taxonomy (NCBI): domain Eukaryota; kingdom Metazoa; phylum Chordata; class Mammalia; order Rodentia; family Octodontidae; genus Octodon; species Octodon degus. The sequence goes on from NW_004524707.1 coordinate 69,666, forward strand.
AGGAAGAAAGTGAATCTATACTTACAAGAAAGGTCATGTTCTTACATCAGACATTAGGAAATATGCATTTGTAATTTCCTCGGCAGTGGCTAAGGTAGGTAGTCAGACTCCCCATTGTATGGAGGCAGCTGTCGGCTCACACAGCCTAACAAGGGAAGCGCCACTGCACACCTAAGGCTAATGAGGAAGTCGATGCACCCAGGCCCGATTGGCAACACTAATCATCTCTCGGAACTGAAGTGCCCTCCATGTATTAGAATCATTGGAGCCTGTCAGCATGAGATCAGGTCCAGAGATTGCCGTAGGGAGGTAGGGTGTTTTGCTCTGCAGACCTGGACGTAATCAATACATCCACTGCTGTGACCCATGACCATTCTGCAGTTAGCCAATGCTCCCGCCTAATAGACTCCACAATGTCCTGTCCTTCCCAATGACTGTCTCTACCCGAGTGAGGCCACCTCTCATTCACACCTTCTCCCAATGCCCAGGGCTGCTCCAAGAAAATCTCTCTGCTAAGTCTGTTTTCACTGCAAATCCATTCTCTTGCCCTCGGATCAGCCCCAGTCCTGCCTGGCAATCCTGCCAGGCTCGCTTTCTGGAGAACTGCTGAGCACTCAAGTCATGACTATCTGATACAGCTTGTTCTGCCTTTGAGCCTCTCAGCCGGCCCATCTCCTTTTACTTTATTGGAAAGATAGAAGGCATCGGATGTGCACCCCAGTCTCTTTCCAAAAGTTCTTTCTTTCCTTGCATTCTTTTCTTCTTCCTGTTACAATCAGGAAAAAGTCATGAGCTCAGGACTCTGTCTGCCTTGTTCAGAACACATGGCCCAGCACCTGGCACCCAGTGGCTCTCCAAATCAATGAATAAGGAATAAATTCTCCAGCCTTTCCTAAGCTCTGAAAGAGAAGGAGGAAAATCACATCCTGTAGGTCTAAGGATCTGGGATAAATAAGCATGTATTTGCAGTGATCTGGGATAAATAAATGCCAATGGAAGCATTCTGTCTTCATCATTTATGGATGCCATAAAAGCTTGTTTTCCCAGACGCACCCAAGCTCTGTTTTGCACACCATTCCCTGTGTGTGCACTTCTCCCAGAGGGCTGTAATTCGCGTGTGTGTCCTCAGCATGACACTGCACACTGCTTGACACAGTGGGGCTCAGCAGAAGGATGATGAGTCACTGAGTGTTCCTAAATCTGTGAGTCACCTTTCGGGAGTTTTCCTTTCCTGCTCCTTCTACATTCGACCTATTACCAGATCTTTTTAACTTTGACTTCTACTGCAGGGATAAGCAAACTTTTCCTATAAAGGGTCATACTGTAAATACTGGAGCTGTCTCCACTGCAGCCACTCCAGACTACCATTATGGCATAAAAAGGCCACAGACACTACATAAATCAGTGGGTGTGGTTGTGTTCCAATAAAACTTTACTAACCAAATAGAGATGGACAGGGTTTGGCTCAGTTTTCAGACTCCTGGGATAATTCAAAACTGTTGTTGGCAAAAGAGAATGAAACTGAGCCAACCAGGTAGCTCAGAGGACTAAAGCACCTGCTCAGGCAGATGCAGGGATCAGGTTCGATCCCTGGCCTCTCATGCCGGCCCCACCCCCAGGGCACCCTGAGAGGCGACTAAGACTGGGCGCGGTGCCACACGCCTGTAATTCCAGTGCTTGGGAGGCTAAAAACAGGAAGGATCACTGCAAGTCCAATCTGCGTAGTGAGACCCTGTAGACCCTGCACTAAATCCACGAGAGAGAGAGAGAGAGAGAGAGAGAGAGAGAGAGAGAGAGAGAGAGAGAGAGAGAAGCTAAGGAAAAGAGCCAAGACACGAAATCCACATCCACAGCTTTCTAGGTGTGTGAATTTGGGAAAGTTTCTTACTCAGCAAGCGCCTTGGTTTACCTAACTCGTAAGGTTATTATGAGGATTCAATGAGCTATGACCTGTAAAGTGCTGCACAGGGAACCTGGCATAGTAAGCCTGGGGAAGCTTTTATTGTTTATGTGATTAGCACCCATGTGATCATCTTCATTATTGTCATCTTCACCACAGAAAGAGTTTCTGAGTCCCTTGGTTTTCAGCAGCCCTGGAGCCCAGGCATCGTCCTATGCTGCTTGCTCACCCCATGATGGCCCAGCGTAAAGACTGTGGCTCTTCTTCCCTGCTTTGACAGCTCTCAACCCCAAGCTCTCTCCAACCCCTTTCCATCTCCAGGCACGTGTCTTCTCCCTTCCAACCCACAGGAAGCCTGTAGGTGAGTGACCTCTCCCTGCCTGTCTCCCCTCACCCCTACTCCCAGGATATTTGTGTCCCTGCTATTTATTTAGCTCCCATAATTAGGCTGCTTGTGCTGTGGTGATTGGAGTTACACAGCTGGGTAAGAATAGAACTCAGTTTCCGGCTCCCTTCATGAACTTTCTTCTTCTGCTGCTCCTGGGGCACAGAGAGCGGGGCTTGGGGCTCACCTTTCCGTCTTCTGCAGCAGCTCCCCTCCCCCTTAGCATTAAGTATCCAGAAAATTGTGTGCTTTGCCCTCGTTACACCCAACAGACTTGGCTCCTCCTGACTCCAAGTCTCCTTGCTGTGTCCTACCACCCACTGGGCTGTTCATCCTTTAAAGATCAGAGGGTGCTCTTGGCTTCCCACAGACTCGTAGAGACATAGCCCCATGTGATCGATGCTGCCTCATTTGAGTAAGTGCTAGATGGTAGTTGGCTACTGCGTGAAGTAACAGAAAACTCTGAATGCATTCTCCTGTTTTCCATTTAAAAACATATGCAGTATTTAATTAGCTAATGGTGCAGCAAGCTCCTCTAAGGGGCTATGAGATACTCTAGTGAAAGGCTGGTACAAAGTGAACGCTTTGTCGTTGGCAGAACTGTCTTCCTTGGAACACTTGCTTGTTTCACCTCTGCCCATCCAGGCCACCTAGGCCCCTCCACACAGGTCTAAAGCATTGGTGGGCAGCTTCTGCCTACATCAGGATGTTCACTTTCTCCTGTGCACCCCTGCCTCTGTGCTCAGAGCTCCACGGCTCCACTCCCCATTTGTTCCAGGTAGCTGTGAACTTCTCCTGAGAACAGGTCCCCCTGCCAGCCTCCTCCACAACCTTGCCCACTCCTGCTCCCAGCTTCTGAGGAAAGAAATCTTCATTTGATCATCTGACTTCTGAGGAAATTCAACCCCTCCTCCCTCTCAGCAGCCATCCGACAAAAGAGAGCAGGAAGTCTGTAAGTCTCTTCCAAGAAGAAGCTATATACTGTAAAAGCGCAGCCTGGGGCTGCTGGCCAGTGGGGCAGGCTGAGCAGAGAGGAATGCATGCACTGATGCACATTTTGGCCTTGGCCCCTCCATGTCACCAGAGGAAATCTCAAAGGCAGCATGGAGTTATGACGGGCTAAGAGGCCCACGGAATCATCAGATCCATGGTGCTGCTACAGACTAGGGGACAGAGTCTTGGCTGCAGGCCCCACATGTAGAAGTGGGAATCACAAGAGCTACTGAACCCACAACACAGGGATAAGAGAACCCTACCAGCTTTCTCCAAAGCTGATGAGGAAAGCTTGGCATCTTCTCTGCCCATCAGTATACACAGTCTTATCCTAAATGGGCAAGATCCTCAGTTCTGTTGTTTAATGTACAGGGGCCCTGGCTGTAAATTACTAATAAAAGCAGCCAAAAGCTGCTGAAACCTGTAAGCCCCTACAAATGCCTGTGACAAAAGACACTTCTGGGCAGTGCTGTATCCCACAGCACATGGGAAGGCCATGAAGAGCATCTCACTGTCAGAGATCATCATAAGAAAGCAAGCAAATGGGAGAGGTGGTTGGCAGATGTAGCAACTGAAAGAATTTGCACCCTCAAACTCAGGCTACAAGAAAATGACAAAATAAAGCAAACTAACAGATACTTTTTTAGTATGTGCATTTGACATAATACTACATGGGGGTGCATCTCAGTGGCAGAGCACTTACCTGGCACGCATGAGGCATATATGTATGATAGATAGATTATATATAGACTATCAAAGAAGGAATAAGTATTAGAACAATATAAATAAGACTGTACAACAAAAGAACATATGAAAACTCTGGAAATAAACATATAATAGTCAAAACTTTAAAAATTCAATGGGAGGATGAACAAGTATACTTTTGAAGGCCAAAGAGAATGAGCTACAATTTCCACAAAGCTAAATTTGAGCTGATAACCTAGAGTGAAGTTCAGGGAAGGAGGTAAAAACAAGAAAGCAAGACTAAGGGCTAGGCAGGGCAGGTTGGAAAAGTTAGTGCGTGTTAAATAAGAGTTAGGAAAAGAGAAAAGGAGAAGACAGGAAGCTTAGTATAAAGGACTGTCAGCTTAGATCTTATACCCATTTCAACTATCATACATAAATGAACAGGAGAAGAAAATGTTTTTAAACACTCACAGATTGTGAGTTCACTACTCATAGATTTATATTTTTTAAAAAACTCTTAAAGAAACAACCAAAGAGAAACACGACTCTCCATAACTGAGTGATATTCAAAACTCATGCGATTCTAATATAAACCCTTGGCTAAAAGTCACAGATTCCAACCAAACCCTAGAGTTGACTTAAGTACAGACTAAGAGATGAGGTATTTATCCCAGGTCATATCTAGGTGTCAGGTGAAAGAGCAGCGCTCCTTGCATTCTCTGAAACAATTATTTCAGTCATGAGCCTCAGAGTTTGCTTAGCTTGAAAGAAGAGGCCACATGACCTGGGGAGATAGCTCACTGGTCTAAGCACCTGCCTGGCAAGTGCAAGGACCCGGCTTCGATCTCCAGTACTGAATGGTGGGCCACACTCTGCCTACCACCGAAAGTGGGCATGGTGCCCCATGCTTGTAATCCTAGAGCTGGGGAAGCTGAGACAGAAAGATCACTACAAATCTGAGCTTTGTAGTGAAACCCTGTACCAAATAAATACTTTTTTAAAAAGGAAAGGAAGCAAACAAGCAGGCAGGCAGGCAGGCAGGCAGGCAGGCAAGCAGGCAGGCAGGCAGACAAGCAAAAAAGAAGAGACCACAGAACCAGGCAATCACAGGAGAAAAGGGGCCAGAGGCTTGTTTCTTAATCTGGGATTTGTTCAGTAATGCAGTGCGATAGTAATTGAGCTGATTCCTGCTGGTTTGTTTTTGGGTTAAATAAATAACTTCTGTGTTCAAGAAACAAAGCCAAAACAAATTAATAGTGAGTTAGAAACTGGTTTATATATTGGTAAATCTAAGTTTAAAAAATTAGATATGAATCTAGGGATGTTTCAGCATAAGATATAACTAAAATCTAGTTCCAGCGAAAATATTATTTTTTAAAATTGCCCTTTTTAATGGGTGAATAATTGAATATTGACAATTTCACATAGCTCAATCTAATAGATGGCAGTAGTTTGAAAGATGGGAAAGAGAGACCCAATATAAAGCATTGTAGGAAGAGAAAAGTTATATTAGACTTTGTTAAGCACATATTTAAAATGTTAAGGGTACATAATTCAGTAAAAGTGCTTATAAAAATTGACTGTAATTCCCAGAAGGAAAAAAATATAAATGTATAACTACCCAGCCTGTTAAAGATGAAGATAAATTAAAAATTTATAAAAACTAGTGCAATCCAACAATAGGCAACAAGGGAGAATTAAAGAAAAGACTTAATGGGCTTTGAATTGGGTTCAAGACTTGAGTACAAAACTGGTGCTGCCACCTGGTAAGTCTGTGGCCAATGCAGGGACCAGACACGCAGTGGTCCTCTTCTCTGAGCCTCATTTCCACAACAGTAAGATGGGGGTATTAAAACTTTGCACAGTGCTCTGATGTGAGGTGACCCTGGGGAAGGCCAGGGCTGTGGCATGCAGTCAGCGCTGAGCGCGTGTCCATCACCTGCACTCTCCCTGTCCAGTGCTCCCCTCTTCCTCACCCCCTCTGACATGAGGGCTTATCCCTTCCTTCTCTCCATGTCCTTGCAGGTCCTCATGTTGAGTGTTGTTTACTGTCTTGTAATTGGAGAGGGTGGTCATAGCTGACAATTGTACAAGGGTGCTCTTTGTCAAAGAACCTGAATCATGTCTTAGCTGCTGTGGGGAACCACTCAGATTGCTCCAAAGCTCAGAGGCTCTAAGGATACCTGAGGATTTGAGCTTTGCTTGTCTAGTACAGGTGCATAGTGGAATACAGACATGTAACCATGACTTAACACAGGTCACCACCCATGTGCTGGTTACTGCAGTATGTAAGAATGTAAATATGAGATGACAGCCTGTATAAGAATTATACAATAATAATGCAGATGGCTCTTGCACTCTTGTGCTCTGCTCCATGTTTCTTGCTGTTGTTGTTGATACCTTGTGCATGTGCATTCTTTAACCTTGGGACCTCACCCTCAAAAATCTTCTTTGGCCCACCCAAATGGGCCAACAGCTATATGTCAGCAAGATAACTATTCTGTGAACCTCAATTTTCTCATGTGTAAAAAGGGATAATAATAATGTCATTTGTTTTAGGGTTTTCCCCCCCAATCAGGATTCAAAAAAGAAAAAAACATGAAAGGTTTGTAAATTTCAAAGATCTACCTGTTGGTAGAGGAGATCATTGACCCTGTTGGAAACCCTTGAAACCAACCTTACATCCAACAAATGTCAGCTGTCACTCTAGAGATAGCTGGTGCTTCCTGATTCACTGAGCTTCCCCTCATCTGATCATATGGGCATTAAGTCTTTCAACCTGTTTTAGCTAAGTGTGTGCTATATGTCAGGCACTCAAAGAGTTCATATGGAGCCAGGGAGATGGCTCAGTAGAATAAGCACTTGTCTGGCTAGCGCAAGGTCCCACGAGTTCAACCCCTGGTACCACAAAAATAAAAGTAAAAATTAAAATTAAAAAAAAAAAAGAGTTTGGGGCTGGTGAGATGGCTCAGTGGTCTAAAGCACCTACTTAGAACAAGCTAAGCTAAACAAAGCACAGGGACCGCGGTTCAATCCCCCAGCACCACATGCCAGCCAGCCCCGCCCCCTGGTGGGCTGAGCTGGCCACACACACACAAAATAAATAAATAAATAAATATTTAAAAAAAAGAAAAGAAAGAGTTCATATGGTTTCAACACTGTTGGGCACAATAATCACATTGAGTAGATTGCTAGAAAATGCCACTTCCCTGAAAGATTCAGCTTTGGTGGTAAAAGGCTCAGGAATATACGGGAATGAGCTTGTTCTGATAAGAGTGATTCTTGGGTCACACTGACCTAATGTGGTGGTTGATTAATTGATGGTCAACTTGGGTGGGAAGGCTCAGCTGGGCTGAGTTAAATATTTCTGTGTAACAGTAGAAAGGGAGAACAGGAGGGGAAAGTTTTAAGGTTGGTTTTCCATGGAAAAGCTTTAGGACTTCCCTAGGTTGGCTATATTCGCTAGAAGCACTGGTCTTTGCCTTTGCCTTGGGCATCATCTCCAGGCTCTCAGTGAGGATTCTTTGGCTTCCAGTGTCACTCTTTTGGTACAGACTGTTTAGACTCCAGTGCCAGCCTTTGGATTTCCCAGTGTGGACATCTTCCATTGAAGATTCTTCTGCCTCTTGATATGGACTTGCATGTAATTGCTGGATTCCTCGAATCTCTAGTGTGTGGACAGACCTCTTGCATTTTTCTATATCTAACTCTAGTAAGCATTGACTAATACACCTAGTCCCTTCAGAGGCAGAGGGTTTCACCATTTACCCTCTGTGCCTGCCAAATTCCTTGCCCTGCTCAGGCTTTCTGTTGAAACCGCAGAGCCCAGAGAGAAAGGGTGGAGCTCTGTCTGTTGGGGTGTGAGCATCTTTCACCTCTGATCTTCCTCCTCAGGGAAAATCCACCTAACCACAAGATCTGGCAGACCTTGAGTGCATGGATATGCCCTAAACCATTCTACAGGGCCACTCTGCATGTTTGTCTTTGAGTCAAGTATGGCTAGGTTGTCCAATGGGCTGGTATATTTTTATGCCCATTGTTTGGTGCAATGTTGTAGAACTCAATCCTGCCCCTACGCTTCTTGCATTGTGATATTCAGGCTTCTTTGTCCTCAGAGGAGATCAACAATTCTGCTTGGTTTCACTAAATTGCACAGAGGAGAAAGCTAGGCTTTCTAAGTGCTAGATGGCATACACACATGTATGCCATATCTAACCTATTTGCTGGAGACTGGCATGAACATAATGCAGATTGAACTTAGTCCAGAGCCGAGGAGCCCAGATTCCCAGGCTGCTCTTAAATTCCACTTGGTCCTCACACTTCTCAGCAGTGGAACAGTCCATTCTTCCTGGGTTTCCTCACCTGTATGAGAGATCACTTCCTTCCCCTTCATCTCAAATTTTGCACATACTAAACCTCTTATTTTTTATGTATGTCTACCTGGCTCATAGTCTTCTGTAAACATGACCCATAGCAGAAAAATTCCTCTTCAGGGAGACAGAATTTTTAGATTACAGGCTTTAGAGATCATCTTAGCCTAAGCTCATCCCACATCCACCTAAGCAAGTTCCCATGTTCTTTGCCACCTTAGGCTCACCTCACTGCCAGGTTTTACTCTATAAAAGTCCCTGGAAGAGACAGCTTCCTGGGGAACAACCCGCTCGGGCCCCCCTCCTGTCCCTCTCTCAGACAGGAGCTTTCTTTCCCTCAATAAATATATTCTGCTCATTGGCTCTTAGATTACAGGCTTTAGAGATCATCTAATAAAACTGATTACCCTGTCTCAATGTCTTAGTTACTTTTCTTGTTGCTGAGACAGAATATCCAACACTCAAAGTTTAAAGGGGAAAGGTTTATTAAGCTTATAGTGTTAGTGCATAATCAGCTGGCTCCAAGGTAGGGTGGCACATGGCAAAGTAGTAACAGCTCATGGTGGTGGAAAACAGCAAAAGCAAGAAAGGGGAAAGGCAAGACTCTTTTTGTCCCTTATATCATCTGCAGGCTACTTGCCCTAGAGTGGATGTAGTGTTCACACCCTTAATCCCATCATGCACACTAATCTGAACCACCTCGGAGAAGCCCACCACCCCAGGACTGTGCGAGGCTTTGAGGGCACCTCTAGACACAAACCGTAGCACTCAACCTTCTCTCTGTCTTACATATGTGAAAACTAATGTGTGGAGAAGTGTGTGACACCTGTGTTCAGTTCACAATCAGAGAGCGGTTTTTACTTCATCCTTAGTAGCAGCTAGACCCAGGGCACAAGGTAACATGAGAAACAAGATAACATAAAAGACATAGAAATGGTGGGCAACAATTAGAGACAAGAGGAGGAGGCTCTGTTGCTGGTCTCCCTGCCAACAGGTCCTACGTGTGTGCAGATGGCCCTAGGTGGTATTCTTATACTTAGAAAACCTAACTTTGTCCTCTCTCTGTAAACGTTGTATGTGGTGAACCTGTAGAAGTGACTCGATTGTCCTTAGTCCTCCTGTATCTAAAAAGCACAATATGTCTTTTTGTGTATATGATCTCATTTGCTTCTAGAACAGCCTTAGAATTCAATTGCAGCAGGAGTAATTCTCCTCTTTTGCATGTGTGGGAAATCAGATGAGCCCCAGAAAATCCATCTGATCTGCTTCAGGTTGTACTGCTAGGACTTCAGATTCAAGCTTCTGAGTCCTACTCCTTGCTCTTTGTATTTCTACTTGCTCCATGATTAAGGGCAACTTCGTCAGCCCAGAAAGGCAACTCTCCTCTCTGTGGGGGAAGAGCAAGAAGCAAAAGGCACATCTTATTGTCCACAATCCTTCTCCCAAGGAGGAAGCACCTCCTGACTTTGTGCTCATGGAGGGTACCAGAGAGCTGGCTGACAATGCCAGGATGGTGGTAGGTCACTGCTGCAGGGGAATGGTCCATGTAGTATACCACTGGGGTTCTGGACTTACCATGTTTCACTCCACACACAGGAATTTAGGGGCAATCCCTTTGTTGCAGGCAGTAGAGTTAGATAGAAATATTTTAGGCAGTCAGGCAGAGCCAGGCCCTCAAAAGAGATAACACAGAAGTCCAGATATTTTGCAACTCTGGGAAAGATGGATGCTCCTGCCATGGGCCAGACCTAAAGACCAAACATCAAACAAATGCTGACTTCCCTAAAGATTAGCATCTGAGATCGATCATCACCTTGAGGGAGACCGAGAATTGTTAATTCTACTACTACTGGATGGCTACCTCACAAAGTCCTGTTCTACATTCATGCCCGCTTGCTACGTGACTTACTTCCCCATTTGGTCCCGGACTTAATCAATTTTACCTGAGCAATGGTGCTTGTAATCCCATTGGGTGACCATAGTTTTGTCCCACCCCACATCCACCTAAGCAAGTTCCCATGTTCTTTGCCACCTTAGACTCACCTCACTGTGTGGTTTTACACTATAAAAGTCCCTAGAAGAGACAGCTTCCTGGGGGACAACTGGCTTGGGCCCCCTTCCTGTCCCTTTCTCAGACAGGAGCTTTCTTTCCCTCAATAAATATATTCTGCTCATAACCTCTGTTCCTAAAATTCACTCTTTGGTTTTAGAGAACACGAACTCATGCAAGTCAGGTCAGCAGATCATTTTCCTTATGTCATTTGGAGGTCCCCTGCATCATTTGGAGGTCACCCACCCGAGATCAGTTTTTCTCCCTGTATCAGCTTGGCTTCCCTCTACTCTTTCTGCAGCCCAGCCTGTCCACTGCAATAGAATCGCCACATCTTTTCTTTCCTTTTTTTTTTTTTTTTTTTCTTTCCTTTCTTGAGATTCCTGAAGAAAAAAAATAGCACCTTATTCCTTTCATCTAGGCCTGGGAGAATACCCTAGAATGGAAACCAAACCAATAGAGAGCAGCAGAAGGGACTGGTGTCCTAGTCCGCTGCTACCCACATAAGGGACTCATTCAGCCCCAAGCGCTTCAGTTGTTCTAAATGTTGAGCAGGAACAACAGAGCATGCCTGAGCCCCTGAGCCATCTCAGAGGGCTATGTGAGACTCAAATGAGAATATAAGTAGGAGAGAGGCATGTAAATGTAGCGCCCCATATAAACATGAGCATCACAGGTTAACAGCCTTTATCATTGCAATCGTGAATCCTCAGCTCCCAGAAGTTTTCTGCTAACCAGAACTCTATTGGGACTCCCCCTTTAAAAGGCAAATGACTTTGAATCAAGCGGATATCAGGAATTTGTTTTTGAATAAAGTAACTTCTGTCTTGTGCAGTTCATTCAGCCCCATCACTTTCCCTTTCGTTATCTACATGATCACCTTGAGACTTAGTCTTCCAGAAATAATCATCTAGAGGCTCTTTAACATCCCTGTTCATCAGAAAAAGCATCCACCATGCTCACCAGCTTGTGCTTATGGTGAGAAAAGAACAGAGCCAGACATTTCAGGAGGAGATTTAACAGGAGTTTTCAGAACAAAACTTAGTTTCAGAACAAAACTTACAAGCTCAATTCACCAGAACAATTCATTTCATGGACCTTGATTGCTGTTGCCTCTAAAAGCTTTCTAATGGCTACTGCTCAGATCCGATGGAGCACCGCAAATCCCTCTTCTCCCTCACTAGGGTTGGCAAGGAAGAAAGATGGTGTCTACCCAGAGTCCTCCAACCTGTGCTTCTCTGAGGCTGCCACAGCTCCTTCTGCCACTGGCAAGGTCATTGTGGGTGACACACTAAAGCTGTGCACCTGGGGCCCTGAAGTAGTAGTCCCCAGGCATAAGAACACCCCATGTCCTATTGGCACCTGGAGCCAAGCCACTTAAGTAGTCACGGAAGCCCCTTACTGAACTCTATTTGTTCAGCAAGAAAGGAGTCCCTAACTGTCATGGAGAGAGGAACAGATTCCAGTTTGATGGAACCAGCGCTATTTTCTTGTTCCACCCCCGGGAGTTTTAGCACCTCCAAATCTGCCAAGACCAGAAGGTATGCACATATATATTATTAAGTGTAACTGTGAAAAATATTACTGCCACCTTTTCTACTTTGTCATCTGACATTTATATTTTGGCTTTGCAGGAAATAGCACTATCATTTGGCCACAGATTTTTTTTTTTAATTTAGGACAGGGTCTACAGGGTGTACAGGGTCTCACTGCATAAGTCAGACTCATAGTGACCTGCCTGTTTACAGCCTCTCAAGAGCTGGGATTACAGTCACATGCCACCACATCCAGTCTCAATCAATGTCTCAGCATGCCCTGGAGGTAGGGCTGGCACAGCGGGCCAGGGGATTGAACTCCTGGCCCCAGCATCTGCCTAAGCAGGCACTTTAGCCCGCTGAGCTATTTGGCTGGCCCTTTGGGCACAGATTTAAAGCATTTTGGGATCTAGTAGGATAGCACCCTGATCCCTCCGGATGTTGTCCTCTAAGCTAAGCCAATAAGTGAGCTTCTCCCTATTGGCCATTCTGCTTGTCTCTTGGACCAGCTGCTTCAGCTGCCTCTGTGGACCTCTTATTCCACTATTTTGGTATTAGGATGAGTTCTTTTACCAAAGGTGATGTTTTGCCAAGTACCATACTGATGGGATTCTGTTGGGCCTCTTATGATAGTATTGACAGATGAGTTTCATCCAGGCAAAGAAGGTAAATTTGTGTACAGAGTATGTATCTGCACTCTTGAAGGCAAAGCCCCACTCTTCCAAGGGGAAAGGGGTTCCGAATCTAAATGTCGGGCCAGTTCCCACAAGAACTGTGCCCTTTCCAGGGCTCGGTGCTGTCCAGCAAGTTGGACACTCAGCTGCTATGAATGCTAGAGGTCCCTTGGTGAGAGGGACTTCCTGTTATAGTGACCTTTGGGATGTTATGGACACTGTACTTGAGGCCGTGGAGCAAGCCACACAGCGGCCGGGCAAAGAAGTTGATGACGGCAGCAAGATGAGTGTCCCGCCCACCTGACTCCGGGATGCTCCCTCCACAGTGAATGCACTCTGCTTCCCATCTCCTCAGCCATCAATAGCCCCACAGTCCTCACCCAGGCCCAGACTTTCAGCCCCGTGCTTGCTTTCCGGCTGTCTCATCACATTGTCACATCAACCTCTTGCTCCTTGTCTTTCCAAGTTCCCAACCAGTCAAACCAACCGGGAGTCACTGTCTGGGAGACTGAATAATTTGTACTTCAGCCCATATGTCCTTCCAAGAAAATCAGATTTTTTTTTTTCTAAGTTTCTGTCCACTGAGAGGTTGTTCTTCATCGTTGTCTTCCAGGCTCATTGCTGACCAGAGTGGCAATGAGTTGTTTGTCCATTTCTAACTGGTGCCAGGACACAAACAAACTTATCTGTAAACAAGCCCCACAGTTTTTCCTCCTGCTGCAAACTGGTCAGAGAAAATTTTCTCTGAGGCCCTTTCTGTGGGCTGATGACGAGACCATAACATTGCAGGAATAGATACAATACGAGTCTGAGTCTATTAAGATGCCTCCCAAACCTGATTTCACAAAAAGACCTTCATTTAATAACAGAATGTTGCCACATATACCTCCGTCTATGATCAAGTGAGTGAAATAACATGCAATTCATCATGAACAGCTCAGGCTGCCTGCTTACTTGGTGTCCTGTGGGCAGACTCAGGGTTCATTCTTTAGTCAGAAGATCTGATTACCATTGAATCTTCCAGGTAATACAATGTAGTGATGAAGCAGCTTGTGCCACAGCCTGGGCTTGCTGCAGCTCCCCTATTGCCCTGGGACACCCCCCCCCCCCGCATGACAACTTCACAGGATAGTGTCAGTGGGCCAGAAAGGAATACTCAAATGTTTTTCTGAAAATCAAAAAGATCTGCCAAGTGTTGGGCCTTTTTCTATGCAGCACCCAGTACAAGGCAGAGCGATTTAATTTTAATTTTGGGAGGGCTGTTGCAAGGGGTTTTATTCCACTGAATCCCTAGGAATTTCACTGGGGTGTTCTGGTCTGGATCCTACATATGGTAGGGTTTCTCTTTCTCCCTCTGTCATTCCCCTATCTTACAAAAGCTTCAAGGCCTCTTGCAGCACCCTGCTTACCAGGTCCAATTCAGTGCAAGGGACCAGCATGGAAGTCCTATAAAGTATCAAGTCTCCTTCTGAGTATATTATGATAGAAAGCAGGAGAGCTGGCAAAATCCTAAAGATGGAGCGTGTACACCTGTCTCAGCCAGGTGAAAGCAAACTGCTTCTGATTATTCTTATACAGAATAGCCACTTTCCAAATGAATAGTGATATACCAAGGTGCCCTCGCCCTAGTCAAGGCAGTACAGCCAGGGCAGGAGCTGGGGTCAGCAGCAACTACTTAACCAAACTCAAGACAACTTATAGTCTTGAAGTAGGTATTTAATAGGGATATGATTGAAACCATCACCCCTTCTTCCAAGGTTTGATGATGACTCAAATCCCTACAGTACCCTGGATTATGGGATCACTTTTGGTTTCCACTTTGAGCAGGTGGGAGGATGAGTAATACCAGCTTTCTAGAGGCTTCCTTCTGCCCTTCCTACCCTAATAGTTTTCATTTTGTGGGTCAGAGAACTAATGTGGGAACTTTGCACTTGTCCGCCTGCTCAGTCCACGAGTGTGCCAGAGGATAAGACAGCACAGCCCAGTCTGCATTCCTCTTTAGCTCTTTGTAGGGCCCCACTCCAGCCAACGGATCATGGGGACTTTTACCAACTCTGAAGATTGGCCCTGATTCAGAGTCAGTAGCCAGTAACTGCTGGCAGGTCTGAGTAGTCTCCTTTGTTTTGTGTCAATCACCCTAGCAAATCACCCTCAGGCACCTCTGGAGAAGGCTTGGTGGAAAAGTCAAGGGTTCTCATGGTCACATTCCAAGCTTCTTCTTGAAAGGGACCACAGCCTCTCCCTCAGTCAAAGAGTTCTTGGTGTACGAACTCCTTTATCTCAGAGAACCAGATAGGAAGGTTCCAATTATATAGACCTAGGCTGCTGATAGCTACTAGTCACTTGTGGCTAGTAAGCCCTGGAAATGTGACTAGTCGCAGTTGAGATGCGTTCACATGGGAAATAGACACTAGAGGTCAAAGCAGTACAAATACATCATGTAAAAGATCTCATTAATAATGTTTTACACTGGATACATGTAGAAATCACACATTAGCTATGAGTTCAAATATATCATTAAATTACTAGCACTTATTGCTTCCTAGGTTTTAATGTGGCTATTATAAATTTAAAATTTACAAATTATGACTTGCGTTCTATTCAGATTGGACTATGTTTATAGGGAGCAATTAGCAAAGCAGTTTGTCTCCTGTGGTGTCCTCCTGGCATAGGGCAATGGGCCCCCTTGCCAGCGCTAGTCAGTCACTGTGTCTGGCTGTGACTGTTGGCTCCCATTATTGCTATTAGTGTTAGAGCCCTCAACTCAATAGGAGAACTGCTCATTGTCATTTCTGGTCTACAAACAGCTATGCAGAGCTTTACAAGGATGCTGTGTTCTTCTTATTCACGAATTTTTCCAAATGCTTTGGTGAGAGGAAAATTCTCCAGGTCTTGGGGAGAGATTAAGCAAGCTACATATTATAGATACATTTGCTATCACACTAAGAGAAATCCTGGCATACTCAGTCTCATTAGAATAGCACACTGTCCGCTGAAGGATTAATTACTTGAGCAGGCAAACTATTAGAGCCACTCTCAGGCCTCTTACACTACTATATTACATTTTGAATCCCAGGTGAATGTACCTTTATTGACAAATTTGATCCAATTCAACTACAGTTCATCCTCCTTGGTCTAATACTCTTGGAACCTATTCCCATACATGTCCTAAAGTTCTTGTCAATACAAATGGAACAACATTGCAATTCCTTTGGAAGAACACCTACATCCTTCTGGGGGAGAACCTTCCCTGTTTCCTCCGGACTGTAATAAGCTGTAACTGTCTTAATGAGTCTGAAGGCAATGAAATAAATAAGGCTAGACATTGAGGACAGCAGCCTATAGCCAGGGGGACTAGGGCTTCAAGCATCTCAGTTTCATTTCTGTCATCATGCCACTCCCAGGTCTTCCTTCCAATCAGCCCCCTTACATTAGCACAAAGACATCATGAGGTTGTACCAGGGTGGTACATTTCAACCCACAGGGTTATATTTTAGGCATGATCCACAGCTATGACTTCTCAGAGGCTGCATGAGATAAGGGATCCATTTGAGGTCTCTACAGAAACTTTCTACTCTATATCTGTGTCTTGAGTTAGGCATTCAAGGCTCAAAGCCTCTCTCTCTCTCTCTCTCTTCTCTCTCTCTCTCTCTCTCTCTCTCTCTCTCTCTCTCTCTCTCTCTCTCTCTCTCTCTCTCTGCCCAGCTGGGCAATTTATTCCAAGAAGAAACAGCAGTACCACCCCAAGGGATACAATGGCCTCATAGCAGAAAAGGGACAATGGGCATACACAGTCATGGAATTCCTTCAGGTAGCTTCAGTGCTTCCCCTTGGCCCAGATGGTCGTTTGTGTGAAGCCCACCAGCAAGAAGAGGGCCACTGGCAGACATTGTGTCATGATGGCGAAGCAGATCCCAGACTCCATCTCATGGATGTAATTGGGAAAGGACACCAGCATGAAGAGCCTCATGAAGGGGTTCTTAGTGGGATATAGAATCTTCCTGGTCTTGGACCCAGCTGGTCACAGGTCCCACAGGGCCATGTGGATGGAGAAATTGCCCAGCTGGCAGATCACAAAGATGGCCAGCGCCAGCTTAACCTGCTGAGCTCCACAGGTAGGGGGCAAATAGAGAGGATGGTTGATGTAATAGGCCATTCACACAGCAAAGTCCCAGTAGCAAGTGCAGTTCTTGAAGATGTTGCACAAGGCATGGTGCCATGAGAGAAGCAGTGCACAAAGAAGGTCTCCAATAGCCGCTTGACATAGTGGAATGAGTGGCAGATGCAGGCGAGGTGCACCACCAAGTGCTGACTGGATGTGAAGTCGTATTTATGCCCATAGATGAACGGGACCCGGAAGTAGAAGAGCAGGTAGATGAACAGGGCCCTGTGTATTCTGTCAGGAAGACTGTCACCCAGCTAATCTGCACCCCCAGGTCCCGGAAGTAAAGTGTGGCTGTGATGCCCACAGGTAGCTTCTAAAGGACATCCTCGTCCTTCAGGGACTTGCCCTTTGGGTCCAGGCACAGGGACTGGCAGGCCGGGTACCACTGCGGGTGGGTCTTGGTGAAGAGGTTCTTGATCTCTGCAATGGTGGCCTGGGGCTCCACCTTGTCCAGAAAACATAGCTTCTCCCTCGTCTCTGTATGCAAAATCTCCACCTCATAGTGCTTCATGGCTCCTTTACTCGGTGGTGCCGGGTCCAGATGCTGCTGGCCACCTGCATGTGACATGGCACGGGATAGGTCCACGTGCTTGCGACTGTTGCCCTAGACTCTCTCTCTCTCTCTCTCTCTCTCTCTCTCTCTCTCTCTCTCTCTCT
>NW_004524707.1:87181-91508 GCF_000260255.1 Octodon degus
TATGAGTGAAGAACAGTGTCTGGAGTCAGTATGGAATGGGCCTGCCTGAAGGGGTCATGTAGATTGGCAATTAACACCCACTATGGAGATTGTAGATCTAATATAGTGATTTTAAAACTCAGGAAGAACACTATATGTGGGTTCCATGTCAGCTAGAAAAGTTTTTTTTTTTTTTTTTTTGACTTAAGATGTCCAGCAAGACTTGAGGCTCTGACAGAGGTACCTTGATATGGGCCATGGATGCCAAGCTCTATTGTTTCTCTTCAGTGGCAAGACAAGCAGGTCAAGTATTGATGGATCTGGCTGTATTGAGTTTTCCTGTGAGGGCAGGGAATTGGATGACTTACCTGCTGTCTGGCAGACAGAGCAGTTTCATTTCCAGTGACCCTCTAGTTTGTAGATAGAACCAGGCCCTACTTTGATGGTTGTTCCAAGTGTCACAGCCAAAAGTTAACACTTGTATATAGTTAATTTTTGTCTCTATCATTGAAGACAGGGAAAGTCAGGTTAAGTTAGTTTTTCTATGGTGTTTGAAGGCCAAGATCTGTCTTTTTAGCTTGGTATGAATGTCAGGAGCAGATTGGGATATAAAATAGGAATTAATAACATTTTTAAAAAGAGAATCTGGGTCTATATTAGTATACTTAAATTGGCACAATATACTTGATTATTAGAATTTTATCTGAGTATCATCAACCTTGAAATATAAAATGTGACTGAAGAACCATGATTTCTTACTGCCCATGGATATTTTAGCAGTTAAGCTTTACAGAGAATATTTGACATTAGCAGTCATGCATAGTAGTGTTACTTAACAGTCATAACAGTGAAAATCTCTCTCTCTCTCTCTCTCTCTCTCTCTCTCTCTCTCTCTCTCTCTCTCTCTCTCTCTGTCTCTCTGTCTTTGTCTCTGTCTCTCATCTTTTTGCTTCTCTCTGTCTTTGTCTGCTATATGTCTCTTTTTTTTTTTTGCAGACCCAAGGTTTGAACTCAGGCCCTTGAGCTTGCCATGGAAGTGCTTTTTCCACTGAGCCATTTCCCCTGCCCGAAATTTATCTGTCTCTGATACACACACTCTCCAGAATAGTCAGAAGTAGCCAACTTACTCTGCAGTTATTGTATTTATCACTGTTGTCATAGCAATTAATTGCTGTAGTCATGTAGTAGATTAACTAATGGTCAACTTTAAACACTCCACTGAACTGAAGCAGTGTGGTGGTGGGTGTGGAAGCCCACCTCAGGACTGTTGCCAACAGCATAAAAGCAGAACTGGAGGGGAAGATGGTATGCTGTTGATTCTCCTATAGAAGCTTGTCACACTAGGTTTCCTGATAGGAACTCAGCTGTTCTCATTGTCAGAGGAGTTCAGGTCCTTGCTGTCACTCAGGATGGCCTTTCCAGTACAGATCCTTGATACAGACTGGCAAGAGACAAGGCCATGGGCTCTAGGTTTTCAACAGGACTTGTACAGGACATTGCCATGAGATCCAGGCCCTCAGCTGGGTCCACTTTTGTGTTTTGTTTTGTTTGTTTGTTTGTTTGTTTGTACCAGGAATTGAACTCAGGACCTTGTGGGTGCTTGTGCTGCTGAACTGTATCCCCAGCCCCTTTCAGTTGGATTCTTTGGATCTCTAGTGTAGGGACGATCTCCCACACTTTTCCATTTGACTCTTTGGGTGACTATTACAAAATAATTCTAGAAATTATGTGTCCTATATTAAATTCTTTCCCTTATAAGCCCTGACTACAAAAAAGTCACTTGCTCACATAAATTTTGGCTTCCATTGATTTGTCTATCCACATCAATGATATTTAGCAATGATATTTTTTAAAAATAAACTTTTCTGGCCAGGGTGGGGCAGGTACCCAGAAACAAACTCAGGACCTCACACTTGCCCAGTGGACACTACACCACTGAGCTAAATCCTGCCCCAGTAATAATCTTAATGCTATTACACATCACATTGGTGTCCCATTTCTTTCCATTTATGTCTTCATTAAATAAATGAAACACTGGGTTACAGAATATCATTTTGAATGTCATGAACTAAGACCGTTTTTTCTGATGCCAACTACCGTAGTAGTCAGGATCTTGGCAGGAACCAACACCTAATACCAGATGGGTTAGTGAAGAAATCTCATGAAGAGATGAAGAACTATGAGCAACATTAAGCAACAGAGGAAGACTGTGAAGGGACCAAGGACCAAGCAACAACATGAAGCCATCACACCCTCGAGGGCTGACAATAGAAGAAATAGCAGCGACAAGGAAGAAATGAGAGGGTAGGTCATGGAGGAGGGGATATGTGGCAGGACACAATACAAGGGACCGGTGGGAATTCTTGTACTCCAGCCCCATTGCCAAGTCCACTCAGAAGCCAGAGCACAAAGGAACCCAGGAGGTGTCCAAACAAGAAGTGAGTATTCTGGGCCTCACCAGGGTAAATAGGGCTGAGAAGAAGTATGAAGGAGAAGGACTAAGGAAAGTTATCAGCCCTATAAGTGCTCTTTACACAAACAGTCTCCTATAACCTTTTAAAGTAATAAGCATCTATTATTATTATTTATTATCATCATCCTTATTTAACTGAGAGCAAACAAGCCCGGAGAATAGCTTGGTCAAGATTCTATAAATACTGAGTGGCAGGGTTGTATTTTGACTGAGTAATTGGAACTGGTGTGTTTATGCCTTGCTAAATGAAATGGGTCAGGCTAGGGAAGAGGTTCAGTGAGGGGAGAAATAAAGAGAGAAGTTGGGGCCAAGTATGGAACACTTGAAATATGGTCTAAGAATTCATTAGTTCTGTCTGTAAGTGCAGGGTCCTATGGTACTTAGCCCTGGAAGAATTCAGAAACCCTTTCTTGCTTCTTCTGAAGACTCAGTAAGGTAGGCCAAAGGGACAACCTTGGAGACCCTGCTGCACGCCGCTGAGCTCAGTGGACGTTGGTCAGTTGGGCTCCCACTAGTCACATCCTCTCC
This sequence comes from Octodon degus, assembly GCF_000260255.1. Taxonomy (NCBI): domain Eukaryota; kingdom Metazoa; phylum Chordata; class Mammalia; order Rodentia; family Octodontidae; genus Octodon; species Octodon degus. The sequence goes on from NW_004524707.1 coordinate 90,162, forward strand.
AGATGGCCTTGTTCTACCACATTTCTTGGGGGGAGTTTTCATTCTTCTCTAGCCATGAGTTCTGGGTTGAGCTCGTAAGCCCTTCATCAGTAGCAATAATGCTTGCTTCAAGGAAGGGCACAGGACTCGAGCCAGGCCAAAAGGAACCAAGGAAAAGTCAATTCCCCAAATTCCATCAAAGGACTAAGAGCCTCAGGATTTAGCGTACAACTTTGGCTGCTAAATTTCTACAAATACAGCTTAGACTGAAGTCAGTGTAGATCAAAGGCAAACAGAGATAACCAACTCACTGTCCCTTCATTGATTTGAGCCTGATCCTAACCATAAGCAATACCTGACCCTCTCTGGACTTTTTGTTACATAAGTCATATATTTGCCTCTTTTTGTCCCCTGCTTAAGACAGTTTTCTGCCTTCTGGAATCCCAAATATGACAGGGAGAGGAGAGGGCCCACCTTCTTTAGAAAATGCTTTGAACTTTGCCCCTGATCCTACAGATTTTAGGAGCCTGGAGAGTGGGACCCGTCAAGGAGAAACCATGTGGAGTGGTAGAGGGTGGGAAGCTGGAGAGGATGAATGCCTCCCGAGATCAGAGACAAGATAAATGCTTGAATCAACACACACCCCCGCAGAGGTATATTTAGTAAACTTTTTTCTCCCAGGGCTTGAAAGATCAAAATTGCTTTTTAAAAAATAATAGAAAGGAAACAGCCACTGCGGTTTCTCTTGACACTAGCCCAATTTCTTGGCTGTCACAATACTTTCAAATAACATGTGTGAGACTTTGCCGGGCTGTCTCTTTTGCCTTAAAACCCAAGGCTAAAACACAACAACAAAAATCTGTAGCTCCAGCGGCATAGTAATGTACAGTCAGAGGTACCCTGAGATCTCTAGGTTCCTGGGTAGTTTATGAAAGCTGATGTTTTCCCTGTAACTGCAAAAGAGCTCTGTGCATGTGTCCAGGGTTGGGATCACAAGCCAGCACTTGCAGCCTGAGTTCCTGGTTTCATTAGTGCCCCTGTGTGACCTCTGAAATCTGCCTGGTCTACTTTTACACCTATGAAAATCATGGCTTCGTAATCTGCCCGTGGAGGTACAAGGACAGGGATGTGCGTGGGAAATGTCCTGCTGCCCTCAGTGCCTCCCCGCAAGCACGCACGCCCCCTGAATAGCTATCTTCTCCCGCAGACACTTCGCTCCAGGTGGAGCACAGCGCAAATGTTGTACCTTGCTTTATTACACCTTGGCCCTTTTATTTATAGTTTGGATCCCATTTTACACCTAGGATGTAGCCTCATTATTCTTTCTCCCATGTTTAAAATAAATTGTTTAATCGGCTTTATTGAAGT
>NW_004524707.1:91608-97979 GCF_000260255.1 Octodon degus
ATATATATATACAGCAAAGTGCAACCACTTTAAGACACAGGTGAGTTTTGACAATCGAATGCACTGTGTAGCTTCTAGCAACACTGCTGAGACACAGAACAGTTCTGTCACCCACAGTGCTGCCCCACACAACCAGCTCCCCGTCAGACCCGCCTCCCAGCCCGGCAACCACTGCTAGGCCCGAGCGAGCGGCCTCCGTCGTCAAGCATGAGTTGGGCTGTGACAGAACTTGGCATCCATGTAATTGTGCAGTCCATACCCTTCTATATTTGGCTCCTTTCCCTCAGCAGAAAGCTTTTGCGATTTATCATAATATTGTGTATATAGAGCTCACCTTTTCATTACTGAGTGGTGGTCCTCTGTGCAGACACACAAGTTATTCAGCTCCCGAGATCAGAGACAAGACAAACACGTGAAATGAATAAAACTTCATATGATTATTTGTGTGCAGTCTTTGGGTACCCATGTCCTCACTTCTCTTGGGTAAATACCTAGAAGTAGATCTTTGAATCACTTGCTAGGTGCATGTTTACTTTATAAGCTGCCAAACTGTTTTCTAGGGTGGCCGTGTAGTTTAGCATGTGTGCCGGCTGTGTGGGGAGTTACAGCTGCTTCCCGTCCTTACTACACTTGCTATTGTCAGCTTTCTTAGTTTTTGCCATTTTAGTGGTTATTTAATGGCATGCTATGTGTTTTAATTTTCTTCTCCATGACTGAAGATAATGAGCATTTTCATGTGCTCCTTGGTCATTTATACCTTCTTTTGTGACATGTCTATTCAAATATTTTGCCCATTTTTTGCTTCTTTCATTATTTAGTTGTAAGAATGTAACTATGTGTGAAAATATAATTTGTATGTATTCTCTCTCTCTCTCTCTCTCTCTATATATATATATATATATATATATATGTATGTATGTATTCGTTTTCTTGACAGTATCTATCAAAGAACAAAATTTAATTATTATGGAAACTAGTTCATGTCTTCCTAGATTTCTAACTTCTGCTGGTTTCTTTGCTTCAGCACATCAATATTTCATCTTCCGATAACCACCCAAACCAAACCAATCCAAAGAACCAAACACCTTCAAAAGCCTTTTACGGAATTCATTTCCTTTCCAGTCTGCCTCTTCCTCTCCTTGCTTCACAAACAGGCAGCTCAAAAACAAAGTCTTTTTCCTGCTTCCACATTGCCTAAAACCTCATTCCTACTACATCCCATACTCCCTGCGCCCTCCGGGAGAGTGGTGCTCAGAAGGCTGCCGCGATAGAGCACTCAGATGTCTCAGGCTTCTCTTCTTTGACTCCTGGGGTGGGGCTGGGGAGAGGACAGAGGTGGGGCTTGTGGAGATGAATGTAGGACTGGGGAAACCCTTTGACTACTCTTTGTAATGAGTCTTGCTTCCTCTAATATCCTTTTGTTACTGTCTAAATAATCACCACATCTACGTATTTCCTTAAAAATGATGGACACAGGGCGGGGGAGATAGCTCTGCAGTCTAAGCGCCTGTGTAGGCAAACACAAGGACCCAGAGTTTGATCCCTGGCACTGCATTTTGTGCCAGCCTCGCCCTGGGCATGTCGAGTCGGCCCCCAACCCATGCCTGTAATCCCAGAGCTAGGGAGGCTGGCACAGGAGGATCACTGCGACTCCAAGCTGTGTAATGAGACCCCATGACAAATACAAAAGAATTTTAAAAAGCAAATGATGGAGATATTCTGAGGACAGCCACCTTTCCTCGACATGCATTCTGAGTCATGCGACCTCCCAGTAAGGTTGCTCCTCAGCCACACCTCTCTCCTCCTACATGTCTGCCTAATGAGCCCTTTGAGCTTTATCCCTCCTGACCTCCCTGCCACAGGGGTAAGTGTGAACCACACCCTTTTCTCCTTGTACTCCTTTTCTTGCTTAGCAAACATACTGAGTGACCATTGGGCAGTAGTATTCAACTGCAAAGTGGTTGACTCCAGACTGAGTGCCAGGGTGAAGTCCTTGAGATTGGTGAGGCAGCTGAATCATCTGCCACTGCAGCGTGATGGACATGAGGACAGAGAAGTGGTACCCAGGCCAGCTGATGAAGCCCCTGGGGCAGCAGCTGCAAAGGATGTCAATGCCTGTGTAAGTAAGGCAAGTGAAGTGCAGGAGACCTGGGCAATACAGAGAACAGCTCTGATATGGGGAGCTTAGGGCACCACGGGACAGAAGAACTGCACTGCCTCTGGGTACCACAAATGTTATTGTCCACTGAAATCCCTCCTCTCATGTAACAGAAATGGGTTTATAGCCGTTGGCTGGATCTGTGCATATGGCCAGACTACATTTCCCAGCCTCCTTTGCTGTTAGGTGAGGGTGCATAACTCAGTCATCAGCAATGAGAGTGAACAGACATGAGTGCTCCTCCCTCATGCTTTCTCCCCTTCGGGAGATCTGGGTAGAGACAGTAACTGAGGGCCCAAAGAGAAGGGTGCCATGGGAAGGAAAGAGCTCAAATGACAGGGTGGAGCACTGTCCAGCACACTTGAACAATGGGCCAGGAGGGCTACAGAGGCCACACAAGAACTTCTAGTAGGTCAAGCCATGGAAAATTGGGTGTCATTTTTATTGTGGTATAACTATCTTACATAATACATTCTGATTATGGTGCATTTGTGAAAACTTTGTAAAGTCTGCAGATAGGTAAACAAAAATTTTTAAAAAAGGAGTGAAGTACTGTTAATAATTGGTAGGGCCAGCCAAATAGCTCAGCGGATTAAAGCACCTGCTTAGGCAGACACAGGGGCTGGGAGTTCAATCCCCTGGCATGCAATGCTGGCCCCACCCCTGGGGGCGTGCTGAGACTTCAGCAACTGAGATGGGGCATGGTGACGCATGTGTGTAATCCCAGCAGTTGGGAAGCTGTAAACAGGAGGATCACTATGAGTCCGATCTATGCAGTGAGATATAATAATAATAATAATAATAATAATAATAATAATAATAGATTATCTGTGGGCAGAAGAATTATGGAAAGATTTCTTTCTTTTTTTTTTTTTTCTACTTCTCTGCCTTTTCCAAATGGCTGCAATGAACACATGTAATTTTTAAAAATGCATTTGGTTGTTACAGGGTCTCACTATGCAGCTTGGACTTGTAGTGATCCTCCTGCTTTCAGCTTCTCCAGAGCTGGGTTTACAGGTGTACATCCCTACACCCGGACTCAGACTGGCTCAGCCTGCCCTGGGAGCTGGGCTGGTGTGGCATGCGGTGCCAGGGATTGAACCACCATTCCTGCACTTGCCTAAGCAGGCGCTTTAGTCCACTGAGCTATCTTGCCAGTCACCTGTAGCTTTATATTTAGACAAATATAAAATCTCTACATTTGTGTAGCAATATAGAGATTATAACAAGCATGTACAAAGTGTATTCAAGGAAATTTAAAGATGGGAGAAGAAAGAAAAATGAAAAGTAAGAAAATCCAATTCCACACTCTTTAAGAACCAGTCACTCAAAGAGCAAGGTCAGAGACCGGTCCGCAAGATACTCCCATCCAGCCTGTCTGGATTCCTACTCTCTGGACTCACTGGCCCCATCATGCACACTGCTTGCTATGGTTTGTATCTAGTTGTTCCCCCAAAGCCTCAATAAGTCATGGGGTGAATGTGCTCTAGGAACAGCAGGGGCTCCAGGGGCGGAGCCGGAAGATCAGGGCTGGGCTGGAGGGGTGGGACCAGAGCTTGAACTGGCAGCTCATGCTTCTCCAGGCCAGCAGCCTCTTGGAGCTGTGCAGCCGGTCAGCCTCTCCTCCAGATCCTGTAGCGCAAGGCAGCAGTGTCTGCGGTTGAGGCCACCTTGGGCACAGAGGAGATGTTTGGAGAAGACAGAGGCACTGACCCTCTCTCCTGAGCAAGTAAGGCTTCCAGGTCTTGCTATGTCATTCATGCTGTTTAAAACTATGAAACCTCCAGTAACTGTGAGCTAAATAAATCTTTCCTTCTCTCATTTTGAGTGTCAGGTATTTGTCCCAGCAATGAAAGAAGAGTCGCCAAGATGCTACTGTTGGGTGCTCTTTCTCGGCCTCCGTTCTCGGCAGGCCCCGCCTCGGGCCCTTCCTTCTCACACCACGTTCCTTCTGAAGTGGCCACATCCTCGCCTGGTCTCCCCAGCTTGGCCTTGCAGCTGAGCTCCGAATCCCGAGGGCCCCTGCCTATGTTGCCTTGTGGGAGAATTCCACCTCTTCCCACCTCCTCCTGGGGCCTGATGCCACCCACCCATTCAATTCTGCCCAACCCAAAAGGATGCTGGTGTAGTTGTCATCCTTGACCCCTTTGTTCCTCACCCAGGGCTCCTCCTTCCACCTCCTTGGCAGCTTTCCGAAGCTTCTCACTCCCTTCACGCCCATCGCCAGGCTGTATTCAGACTATACCTCTGGTATGAATTGTTACAACTCCCTTGATTCATCCCCAGGTTCTCAACACCCTCAATATTGCCCCAAGAATTATGTCTCTCTAACTTAACAGGAAACAAGAAACTATTTCATGTGTTCAGAAAAAGATATGAAGAATAAATACAATAAAAGTCTATATACCTACACTTGGAATTAACTGGGAGCAGTTTCTGCTTATTTTCTCACAGGTAAACATCTCTAAAACACTGATGCTAAATTTTTATGTTACACTCTTCCCTGAAGAGCCTCAGTGGATCCAAATTGCACTCAATATAACTTCCACACTCCTTAAACTGACTTCTAAGGCCGTGGGCAGCACAGCAGCCCTTAGGGGTGCAGGCTCCGGCATCAGCCACTTACCAACACGCACATTTTCTCCGTTACTGAGCTTTTCTGGGCCTCAGTTTCCTTGCTGGCAAAATAGGGAAAGTGTACTGGAGGGCTTTGGGATTGCTTCACAGTGCTACTCAGCACAAGCCGTAGTCTTCAAAACAGGTTTCTAACTCATCTATCCCAAATTCCAGGGCCAGAGAGAGGGAGGGAGAAAACTTGAAAAGGAAAAGGAGAAGGAAAGAGAAAGAAAAGATCAACAGAATTTAAGAGTTCAGCCAGAGGGAAAGAAGACAGAGGAAAGGGGCCGAGGAGATGGCTCAGTGGAATAAGCGCTTCCCTGGCAAGCTCAAGGGCCTGAGTTTGATCCCCAGTTCCACCAAAAAAAAAAAGAAGAAGACAGAGAAGAGATGTCTAAGTGTAGGAAAAGCAAATAATGAAAGAACAAAAGAGTCAGGAGAGGTATCTTCCCTGCTCTGGGCAGAAGGAGAGCTGGAATCTGGAAGGAATTGGAAGGATTATTAATTAAGACCGCTGGTCTGCATCCAATCCCCGGGCTGGGTCACTGGCGCCTGCACATCTCCGCCAGGGGGTGCTGCGGAGCTCTCGCTCCCTCTGCCTATAATTCACCTTCTCCCTGGGGAGGTGAGGGAAACACCGGTTGAGTTGACGCCATGTCACCTGGATAGATTCTGCTACTTGTTATTTGAGGGATCAGACAGGCATTGAGCTTTCTGGAGATTAATTTTTGATTTATTGGTGGTAACAATGATTTATTCGGATACACCCCCAGGGCAAAGAAAGGGCTGTAAATATTTTAAATGCTGTTAGTCGGTGACAAGAAACATAGCCGGTTGGGGAGCAGGGCAGATGGGAATTTCAAATGCCTTCCTTAAATTACTTACAGGCAAACTGTGAACACTTTGGAGCTCGTTTAAGACAGAGGCTGGGGGAAGGGAAGAGAAACACATACAATTGTTATCTTATTAACTTAGACAACATCTTGTGTTTTCTCTGCAGAGTCCATTTCCTTCCCCCCAGGACTGGATTGGATTGGATTTTGCAGCCTGCAGAGGTGAGACAGGGAGGCAGGGAGTGCTAGAGACAGGGGGCTGCACCAGGGTGACCAGTGAATCCTGACAGCACCCCAGAGCCTGGGCCTAAAGGAGAGGAGAGGGTGGGAAGGGCCCTGGGCTGGAACCCAACACTGGACCCCCATTTGTCCATCTGTTCAATGGGGCTCTAACCCTGGCTGGTGTCATAGGCTAGAGAATACAGCTATGAGCTTTTGCTTTGAAAACGAGAGGCAGCCCTGCAGCGTTGGTTCCTCCAGCTCTTACTTCCTCCTGGTTCTTTTATTAGCCCTGATTGTCAAGGAGACAGAGACTGCCGCTTCTTCTCTCTGGACAGAAACTGGGGCTGAGCGGTGGACTCCAGGCTGCTTGGGCAGCAGAGTGGGTGGTCAGTGCAGGGTCTTCCTGGGCTGTGTGATCTGGACCCCTCTCAGGGAGCCAGCCACTTGTCTCCGCCGTGCAACATTTCAGGCAATGACAAAACCTCAGTAGTAAAAGTAAATATTTTAATGTAGTGGTTTAACAAATCCAAATGACTACAGAT
>NW_004524707.1:98079-115026 GCF_000260255.1 Octodon degus
TATATGGTCTCGCTACACAGTTCAGAGTCATAGTGATCCTCTGTCTCAGCCTCCCCAGCACAGGGATCACAGGCATGTACCACCATGACCAGTTCCAAGACCTACAAGGCCCACGCAGTGTTCTGGGGCCAGCACGGCATGTGGTATCGGGAATTGAACCTGGGATCTTTAACTTACCAGGCAGGTGCTTAGACAACCAAGCTACTTTCTCAGCCTTACTGCAGAAGGCCTTTCTTTCTTTCACTGAGGAATGAACTCAGGGCCTTTGCATTGTGCTATGACCTCAGTCCTTTTGGTATTGTTTTATTTTGAGACAGAGTCTCCCTATGTTGCCCAGATTGGGCTTGAACTTGTGATCTTCCTGCCTCAGCCTCCCAGAGTTCTGGGATTACAGGCATGTGCCATCAGTCATGAGGCTAAAATACCTAATTTAAAAATTAAGACAGGCTTAGTAGCCATCTCCTATAATTTGTTTTTCTTTGGCCCTGAGCACAAAGGCCAGGGTTCCAGGGTGCATGAGATGTGACCCAGGGCTTCACAAGGGGACCCTGTCCGCCTTAGTGACTGTCACTAAGATACGATACTTGCCACCCACAACTCAAAGGAGGACCGGTTGGTTTTGGCTCGAAGTTCCAGTCATGGTCAGGAGGCCCTTAAGGGTGAGGCGCACAGTGAGGCACACCTGCTCACATCCTGGTGGCCAGGAAGCAGAGAGAGAAGGGAGGGGCGGGAGAGCGAGGCCCAGCCCTCGAGGCCACAGCGCCAGTGTCCCGAGCCTCTTCTGACCAGACCCCACCACCCTAGCAAGTCAGCTGTGTGGCTCCTGTGATTCGCTCACCTTCGAAAAGCCCAGCCTCCAAGCTCCTGAGGCTGCGGAGGCCTTTTTCCACCCAGATCTTCCCTGTCGCTGGGTTCAAGGTGGGCTGCCTTTTGTCCTCTACCCTCCAGCTTTCCCACTAGAAGCAGCCTGTAAACTGGCTCTCAAGCGAGACAGGGATGAATGACGAGGCCTGCTCCACTACCTTGGGATAGTTGCTTAGCACTTCATACCCTCCGTTTTGTAATCTGTGACCTCGATCTTCTAATCTGTGTCCTCTTCCTTGGGTTGTGAAGATGAAGCAGCATGATCTACATAAACGACTAACAGAGGACCTGGCTGTGAGTGCCCAAGTGACACTGGTTATTATGTAAAGGGAATTCCCTATAAATAGGTATCCTGCTCTCATTTCCCAAGGGAGACAAACTGCTTGCTAAAATTGGTAGAGGGAGGGGCTAGGGACATAGCTCAGCAGTCTAAGCACCTGCCTGGCAAGCACAAGGACATGCACAAGGACCTGGGTTCAGTCCCCAGAACCTCGGGAAGGAGAGCCAATCACTGAAACCGGTCGTGATGGTGCATGTCTGTAATCCCAGCACTGGGGAGGCTGAGACAGGAGGATCACTATGAGTCTGAGTTGTGCAGTGAGACCCTGTACCGAATAAATAAAAGATGAGTAAATCAATCAATCAATCAATCAAATTCCTAGAGAGAAGGAGAAGAACTAAGTGTGGGGTTTTTCTGGGAGCTTCTTCTTCTCCCGGGAGCGTCTTCCGCTTTTCTTATTTTTGGTAGCAGAAATCAAGCTCAGGGCCTCACGCTTGCCAGGCAGGCGCTGCGCCATGGAGCTGAATCCCTGGACATTCCTTGTGGTGTTACACTAACTGGGTGTGGCCCCGGGGGTCTCAGCCAGCCCCACCCAGGAGAGTCAAGGATGGGGCCTGCCCTCAGTCCCGGTGAGTTGGCTCCTCCCAGCCGCCCACTGCCCACAGCGAGTGCCGCAGAGTGCAGCTGCCTCACCGCAGACCACAGATGTGGGGCGGCTGAGCCAGGAGGATCTGAGCCGCCCGCAGCTCCCCAGCAGCGCTGTCACTGGCCCTGCTCCCCTTTTTGAGTTGGATGCTGAGGACCCGAGAGCTAAACGCTCGGCTCATATTTAGCAAGCGCATAATGCTTCATCTGTACAAGCCTCCTCCTAAAATTCTTGCTCTCACTTTCTCTTTGTTCATTTTCCCTTACTTGCTTTAATTTATAAATCCACTTTGGAACAAGGTGGGGAATAAATAAACTCACTTGATTTGTATTTCAACAGCTTCCCATTGTGTGTGTGTGTGTGTGTGTGTGTGTGTGTGTGTGTATATATATATATATATATATTCCCCCCCCCCCAGAATTGGGGATTGAACTCAGGCCCTTGTGTTTGTCAGGGAAAATACTTATTCCACTGAGCCATCTCCCCGGCCCCTTTTATCCTTTTTTTTTTTTTTTTAATGTATATATTCTTGATTTTTTTTTTCTAAAAATGAGTGCCTGCTGATGCCTGCGAATGGCTGTGTTTGCCTGTGATAATTGTGTCCCTGACTGGATTTAAAATTCAGAGTTCTGTTGAGCATCCAGGAAGCAAAGAAACAGAGCGTCTTGGTTTTTATATAAAAAGCAAGGATGGGCCTTGTATGTGTCTGCTCCCACAGGTCAGTTGAAGGCAGGGATTTCCCCTTGAGCAACATCTAGAGCCATTTTTGGTCATCACAGCCTGTGGCGGTGAGGCATCTGCCTTGGCCACCGGAGTCTGGTAGGTGGAGGTCTGGGGTTATATTAATCAGCTTTCTTGTTGCTAAGACACACTACTCAACATGATGCAGGGGAGGAGAGGTTTAATTTGGCTCATGGTTTGACAGGACTTGGTCCATGGTTGGCTGGCCTCAGTGACCAAAGCAGAAATGCCATCATGGAAGGCCACAATAAAACACAGATGCTCAGTTCATGGCATCATGAGGTAGAGAAGGGGAGCAGGACTAGAGAGGAAGGGGCCAGGGAGCATATATGGTACACAGGGTCACAATGCACGACCCCCTCACAGCCATCTAAAAGTATGTTTTACTTATCTTCTGAGTGTTTAGAAGGATTTTATTTTATTTTTTGGCTGGTTCCAGCTGCCTTAAGGGCGGGTCTGATAAGGCATGTAGAGTTGGGGATTGAACCGCAGTCCCCAACACCTGACTGGGTTTGCCCAAGCAGGCTCTTAAACAACTGAGCTACCCTGCAAGCCCTCCTTCTGAGTGTTTATTAACCCAGTCAATTGGCACATCATAATGAACAGTCACAGGAGTGCTGCTAAAATGTTCCCTGCAATGTACAGAACAACTCTTACCACAAAGAATTACCCAGTTTATTGTGTCAACAGTACAGGGTAGCAAAAGGCCCAGCTGAAGGGTAGATGAGAGCAGGGAGGAGGAGCAGAGGATTGTGGGTACCAAGGCTAGTCTAGGAGACCCAGGGCAGCCTCCCTGACCTCTGCCAGGAATATAAAGAGCTGAGTGGGCCCCATGACCTCAGTGCCCAGGAGAACCTGGAGCCTCCTATTGCAGATAGGAGGGCAATCGAGGGCCAATCATCTAGGTGGAGTCAGAGTTCGGTCTGGGAACAGCGACCTTCCTTTAGCTCTGGATGTCCTCTGATTGCCCCTGTGCCTTCCTGTACTGGGAACTCTGCCCCGTGGAACCCCAGCAGAGGATCAGAGGGCTTGAGAAGTCAGAAGGGATGCTGATTACCTGGTGCGCCTCCGCACCCTGCCTCAGGCTGGCTGCACCTTCCACCAATGTCACAGTTTCTCTCTAAGGATGCTCTGCATGCCAGTCTTTCCTTAAAGCTTTCAATAATGACTTCTTCCTTCTGTGTCTCCTAGGTTCAAGATGGTCACAGCCCTCACTGTACTGGTGCTGGTTCTTGCACCCTGTCTTATGGTTTGCCCACACCCTTCTGTATTAGAATTCTCAACAGAAAAGAGCTAAGAGAAGACAGACAGACAGACTTTGGCTTGTGCAATTATGGGAGCGGAGAGCCCCACTCTAGGCTGGATACCCCGGAAAGCCTGGTGTAGTTCAAAGACCTGAGAACCAGTGAGCTAATGGCATGGACTCCAGTGTAAGATGAAGGCCTGAGAGCCAGGAGGGCCCATGGCAGGAGACTGATGTCCATCTTAATCTGGCTTCTACTGTTACGACAGAGTTCCATGCCACAGGCGATTTATAAACAATAGTTGTTTCTTTTGGCTCGTAGTTCTAGAGGCTGGAAAGAGCACGGTACTGGTACCTGGCCAGGGCTACCCTGCATCTTAGCATGGCAGAAGGCCACGTGAGCATGTATAAGACAGAGAGGAAGGCCAGGGCCGAACTCTTTCCTCTCCTTAGGAGCCTGCTCCCGCCCTCACTAACTGGCTCTTGTGATGTCACTCATGTGGGCAGGACCCCACCTAACCACCTGCTGAGTGCCCCACCTCTGAATACCATGGCATTGGCAACTAAATGTCACCTTGAACCACAGCCATATCCAGCTCAACAAGCAGAAAGTAAATTCAAACTGCCTGCACATTTTTATTCTGTTCAGTCTTTGGTGGGTTATGTGCTGCCCATGCCACCCGAGACCCTGGCTTTCCCTGTCACCAGGTAGGTCAGACACACATCTCTTCTGCAGTCACCTTCACAGATGCACCTAGGAATCATATGCAGCCAGGTGCCTGGGCATCCCCTGGCCAGGTCAAGCTGACGCATGAAATCAGCCACCACATCTGCCGGTACCTTGGTGAAAGCTGCCTTTATTCAACTTCCTTCAAATTCCCCTTGCTGGAGTGTGGAGTGTGCCATCCACTTGCTCCAGGGGACTTAGGCCACATACGCTCATCGATTCATTTATCCAGCATTCGCCGAACATCTGTCTGCCTGAGAGCCCCTTCTTGGTGCATGGGCTACTAAAGCTGTCCTCTGGTTGCATGGCATCTGCCCGCACCCCACTTCTGGCTGTCTGAGGGCAGCATGTCTGCCCCAGCCCTGTGTCTGGAGTGTGTATGACCTGAGCCAGGGCTGCTCCTTGGTGCCTAGTGGGCAGCATCCCTGAGGCTCTCAACCTAGGGTATGAGGGGGCAGCCCAGCCCTCATTCCGCAGCTCCATCTGCAGTGGCCCAGCACCTCTGGCCCTCCTTGCCTTCCATTTTCCTTCGTTCCAAACTAAGGAATTGGACTAAATAACCAGCTTGCAGATTTTCTATATTTGGAATTAAAATTTTCTGGTCTTTGAATTTTCTGCTGTGCAAAGCCTGAGCTGGGGCAGCAAAAGCAGGCACTCTGTACCCAGGGCCTGCATCCTGAGCCACCCGCGGCAGCAGCGCTGTGAACACTGGGCGCACCAGGTCCAGCCCGGCTGCTCTGAGTCCCGCCTGCGAGCATGCAGGGCTGTGAGGTGAAAGAGCACCTCCAGATCCTTCCGTCACCCTCCTTGCGTAACCATCCAGGACTGTGTCTGTTCCCTGCGGCCCAGGAAGCTGGAGGAGTACAGGGAAGGCACCCTGGGTGGCCCTGCCAGTGTCAGCTTCTTAGTGCTAATCTTTCTGAAAGCTGCCAGCCAGCAGAGTCTCAGAAATAAGCGGGTCCTCCCTGCCTCAGGGCAGCGCTTCATTCTGCTCTCCTGGACTTAAACGTGTCTCACATTCTCAAGGGCTCCCTGAGCTTGGCCCTGGAGGCCTCTCTTTAGAAAGTGGCAGAGACAGAAAGATGGGTAACAGCGCCACAGACAGTGAGCACTGCTGGGAATGAAGGAGCAGCATGGAGTGGGGTGCAGGCCCATGTGCCAGGTACCTGCCCTGAGAGCACCACCTAAGCTTAGCTCCTCAGAGAGGCGCAGCTTCTGCAGCCTGTATGGAAGAAGATGGGGTGGAAAGTGCCTTTCCTGCAGTCACACAGCTAGCCTGTGAAAGATCAGGGACTTGAACCCAGGACTTTGGGTAGTGCACCCTGAGAGCTTCCCTCTGTACTTTATGCCTCTCCCCTTACAGACCACCCTGTTCCACAGGATCTCACCTCACTTTTCAGTCCCAGGGAGAAGGCAGGGTCGGGTGGCAGCCGCTATTTGTCAGCCTCCAGTCTATCAGGGTCTCCAGGCTCTGGGCTGGGGGTCTTCTGTTCCCAGGCCTGGGAGGTCACTCAAGGGAAGGAAGCAGAGGATGTTGTGCAGCTGGGTCCTGTGGAGACAAGAAAGGAAGACACCAGGGGTCTGGCCAGGGCCTGAGGAATTTCAAACTGGCCTTGCCTCCCCTGGACCATGATGGAGCAGGCAAATGTCACTACCCCACCAGCCAGGACCAGGCCACTTTCCCCCTGGGAGTCTGTAAGAAGGCATAGGTACCTGGGTGTGGTGGTGGACACCTGTGAGGGAGGAGGCTGAGGCAGGAGGATTGCAAGTTCAAGCCACCTTGAGCAACTTAGAAGGACTCTGTCACAAAAAAAAAAAAAAAAAAAAAAGACTTTGAAAACAAAAGCAGGGAGAGGGCCGCTGGGGGTATAGCTCAACACTTTGAGAAGGGGTGCACAGGTAAGAGGATGCTCTTTTCTCTCTTTTCTTGGCTGGAGTGGAAACTTCCCTCCAAGCCCCCGCCCCTCCCTCTGTTCCTCTTCTTCCTCCCATTCAGACTCAGCAATTGCCTTCATCTGTGCCTGGCAGACCCCAGTGCCAGTCTTATTGCAGCCTCGTTGCCTGGCAACATCCTCATCCCTGCTGTCAGTATCCCCAGCCTCTTTGAGCCGGCCTCTGTCCCCGCCTCAGGCCTGGTGGCACAGGAACCTTGTGCGAAGCTCCCTTGGGAGGAGCCCCCATGCCTCTGTGCAATTCTGACCATGTGGGTTGTGGGGTGCGGTACAAATGTACACCAGCAGTGTGATTGAAATGTATTGAGAATGTGTACATTTTAAAAATTACTACAGGAAGAGACACTGTCATTAATCTCATGCAAAATACTCCCCCCTCACCAGGAGCACGCTTCACGTTCTTGCCATTTTATGGAGCAGTTCTGGAAGTGCTCTTTCATGAGTGTTTTCACAAGATGTGATCAAAACCACCTCGAACGCAGCTGCTGGGTGTCATCCAAAGGAAAGGAGTGCTCACAAGGACAGGACAAGGTGTCCCCATCCACCTTATTCACCAGGTAGGCACCATGTGACTGCTGCCTCTTCCCCTAAGTCAAAATGACTGTGAAAGGTGAACGTTTCAAATTGATTCAGAACATTGAGGCAGCCACGACAGCACAAGAGACACCCATGGAAGACGGCTGCCGGAAGTGCTTCAGAAAGTGCCAAGAACAGGATGGGGTGACAGCTTGGCAGTCTAAGCGCTTGCCTGGCAAGCACAAGGACCCAGGTTTGATCCCCAGTACAAGCCATTCCAGCCCTGCGCTGAGCCAGCCACCAAAGCCAGGCATGGTGGTGCACGTCTGTGATCCCAGTGCTGGGGAGGCTGAGAAGGAAAATCACTGGGAGTCCAAGCTGTGTAGTGAGACCTTGTACCAAATAAATAAATAAAAGATTAAAAAGAAAGAAAGTGCTTAGAACAGCTAAACAAATGTGTTCAAAGAGGGAGAGAATTTTGAGGGAGGTTAATGGCATTTTTTTAATTTTAATTTTAATTTTTTTTTTTTGGCAGAACTGGGGATTGAACCCAGGCCCTTGCACTTGCCAAGCGAGTGTTTATTCTACTGAGCCATCTCCCTGGCCCCCAATTTTTTTTATTGTAATCAATTTTTTAGCTTAAACATCTCCTATGCTTATTTATTTATTTATGGAACCAAGGATTGAACTTGCCCTTGCGCTTTCCAGGGAAGCGCTTATCCTACTGAGCCATCTCCCCTGCCCCTCTCCTGTGCTTTTGAATCACACTCTGTATGTATGAAAATATGTATTTTATTTTAAATACAAGCCCTATTTTTTATAAAACACACGCACACATACACACGCTGTGTGTACCAATATTTTGAACAAGGGGTAGACAGTCTATGAGAGCAGATAACTGTCGCATTGGTGCAAGATTTCTGTCCAAAAGTTAACCACCGATGATCCCTGGAGCAGGCCGGGAGCTTCCCTGAGGCTCTGACGCGTAGTAGATCCTTGAGTCCTGCAGGCGCGTGAGCAGTGCACTGACTCGTGCCGCGCAGCCGCGCGGGCGGGGAGGCCGGCTTCTGCGGGGGGCCGATCTCCTAACGTAAACTTCCAATTCCGTGCTAAAGACAGAAAGTCCCCAAAAGCAGAGTCAGGAAGAAGCAGTCACCATCGTCTCTCAGGAGCTGGTGGACGCCAGACCCCGGGTGTTGCTGAAGGGTGCTTGTTTGGGACAGGGCTTCATAAGGATTGCTAGGCGCTCTGGGCCAAGAAGACGGCAAGGCTCTGAAGCACCCACGAGTCATCCCTTGGTGCTGCCCCTAGGTAAGCAGCTCCGAAGAGACAGGAGAAGACTGCACCTGGCCTCTTCTCTGGACCACGTTTGGGGACGGCGCTGTCACCTGCTGACCCCTCCAGATGACCCTATAAACCCCAGCCAGGACATCAGGCACCTGTACCATGCACACATGTTGCAGGAACCACTCCCTCTTCAGACTTCTCTGCAGTCGTGGCCAGGAGACAGGATGAGTGACCTTACCAGTGTCTGTGGTCTTGAGCCAAGAACTTGAATTCAAGTCCAGCACAGCTGCCCAAGGCTGTCCTGAGTTCAGACTCTGCCGGGCATGGGGCAGTGATCAGCACTGGGTCCTGAGCATCGTGGAGCTGGGTGCACGGAGCCTGAGCCCTGGGCCTCCATGTGTAATGAACTGTGAGCTGTGCTGCTATTTATGTCCCGGGCATCAGAACCTGGGCATTGGCATGGGCTTGCACAGTGGTAGACGTCTGTTTCCCACCCTGTTAGGGACTCCTGTCATCCTGCCCTGGCAGAGGTGCCCTTGTCTGCTTGGCTACTCTGGAATGGAAGTGTCTGGCGTCCAGGACTCCAGGCAGCATACAGGGTGGAGGCGCTCTCTCTGCCTTTCCCTGACTCCGTGACTTGGAGTTGGCCTCCTCTGTCCCTCAGCAGCCCTACCCAGCATCACATACACGCTCTGACACACATCAGCAGGGGCATCAATATTTATGACATGTAGCTAATGCAGCTGGCTTACAGGATTTCTGGAGCTTCAGCTCTGAGCCAAGAAGCTGTGATGTGGGGAGCGGTCCTGGATGGCGAGGCAGCAGCTGGGGACACAGGGAAGAAGGAGACTCCTGGCCTCTCAGAATGTTCTGGAAGCCTGCCCTTCATGGAGGTATGCTGAGTGTATAAATCTGCAGGGAAGGTTGCCTGGTAGCTGTCACCACAGGCTGTGGGCTCTGAGAATTAACCAGCCTTTGAGCTTTTACTCCTTGGCTTCGCGGGTCCAGGCTCTGGGATGGGTTGGAAATGCCTCTCAGCTTGGCTCCCGGGCTGAGCCCTGCTAGGTTTCCCCAAGACCTGGGCCCAAGGCGAAGCAGCCCAGGCCTCTGCCCTCCAGTGCCCCCCACTGCCTCCACACCACCATGCCAGAAAGTACAGGCATTTCAGACTCCCAGTGGCATCGTCGCGGGCTCATGTACATGGAGCTCCTTCCTCAGCTGGCTGTCAGCTCCTCAGGTGGCTATGAACTCAGAGCAGGGACAGAAGCTTCCCCCTCCTCTGGACTTGGGTGAATGAGGAGTGGTGGGCACAGGCCTGAGGGAGGGGCTTGCTGGAGAGGAGTAGGGGTGCGCCACAGCTTGGGTGACCTGTACTGGGGATTGGGCAGGCAGAGGGATGCAGCCAGCCCAAGCTGTGCAGAGCCTGCACCCTGCCAGGGAGGAGATGCCTTCCCACCAGACTCCTCGAGGCCAGGCCTCACTCCTGGCCCCATCCCACGGCCTGCAACCTTGAGCCCTAAGCTGCCCCACTCCCAACGGGGTCTTACACTTTGTGCGTCCGATTCTCCATGACCCAGCTTCAGTTCATTTGCCCCTTTGGCCAAACTAGTTTCCTTTCCTCTCTTAATGTCTCCTCTACCAAGAAGGAAGGAAGATGGAAGCATCCATGCTGGCTGCTTGTGGAGGTACGCACCTGTAATCCCAGTGCACGGGTGGCTGAGGCAGGAGGACTGCTACAAGGTCTAGGCCAGCCTGGGCTACAGAGTGAGTCCCTGTCTCAAAGAAGAAGCCAGTAAACACTGAAGGCTGGAGGCTGGAGACCAGCTGGAGAATTAACTCTTGTTCATCCCTTGGCCTAAGCCAGAACACTGTCACCTCCACGGGCAGCTCCCACATGCTGGGACCCTGTGCCTGCACGACCCTCTTTCTGTGTCTCCTGCACCCTGTCTGGGCCCCCAGCTGTGGTCAGACCACAGCACTGATTTTGCTCACATGCATGTTTTTCCTACAGACTATTCACTTCCTGAAAGCTGAGTCTGTGTGTGCCTTGCCTGTCATTGAATGTGGACTGCCATCGGCGTCCTGAACAGAACAGGCACTCAGGACTATGTGGCGAAATCTCCTGAGTTTGTGAAATCCAAACGCCAAGACCAAGCTAGCTATCCCAAGCATAATGTTGGTGGTAGGCGGGGTGGAGGCGGAAGGAGCCCCGCCTGCCTTTCTGTGTCTTTTAGAGATGCGGAGGGCTGGGTGCTCTGTGCATGGGGACACGGGGCTGTGCGCCCTGCATGTGGCCAGCTGCAGGAAAGGGACCACAACTCCAGTCCCTCAGGGCCAGGGCCAGCCCATGCTGGGTGACCAAGGGGAAAGCCAGTGGCATGCTATGTTGAGCGGCTGTCACCTAGAACTGGAGACCTCTCCCTGGGGCTTTCAGTACAAAGGAGGGCAAAGCAATGAGTGGAGCCCAGGCCCCTTCCAGGAACTCCCCAGCAGACAAGGAAATGAGGGCTGCTGTGTGTAGAGAAGCAGTTCAGCCAGGGGACAGTCAGGACAGCATGGTGTCCTGGGGTCCAGAGAGGGGAGGAGTAGAGGCTAGGAGGCAGGGGAACTCGGATCCTAGGCAGTGGAATGATGCACAGGAAAAGTCATGGTGGATGCAGAGAGGAGACTAATGACAGAGCAGAAGGGAGGCAGAAAAAGAGGGAGGGACAGAGGGATGGATGGATGGATGGATGGATGGATGGATGGATGGATGGACAGACGGACAGACAGAAATAAAGTCATGCATGCATGTTGAGCACAGAAGGTCTGCATGGGTCTAGGGGAAAGAGTGAGACACTAAGGAGCCTTTAAGTCAAAGGCAGATTTAACTACTAGTGCAAGAGGGACAGGAGCAACAGGGTGGACCCCGAGTTACTCAGGCCACTCCGAGGTGGGATGGAGACATGGGCTCTTGATCTGTGCCTGGAGTTGTTTCTCCCCACGAAGATGGGTTTTCAGAATTGAAGGATGACACGTGTATATGCTAAAGAAGTAACAGTACCAGCCAGCAGTGATTGCCATGCCTGATGGCACATGCCTGTGACCCCAGCACAGGGGGACGCTGAGGCAGGAGGATGGCAAGTGTGAGGCCAGGCTCAGCAACTTGGCAATTTTCTCTAAAGAAAAACTGATAAAGGAACAGGGGGTGTAGCTTAGCACAAAGGCTTTGGGTTCAATCCCCAGACCAGACCAAAAAATATATATGTGGAAAAGATAGCTTGAAAATCTGGACTCTTTTTCTACTTTGACTCTTGGTCCGTCATTCCCTGCTCAGACTCTGCCTGAACCTGTCTCTCATGTTACCATTCATTCCGGGGATTCCCAAGAATATAAAAGCTTATATTTTAATGCAAGTGGCAACATGCTACATGTAAAATTAAAATTATACTAGCAACCGTTCCATGTGCCTGTAACATTGCCATGCTACTTTTTTATGGTTTTATTATATTCAACAGCATACATGTGACAAGTTAGTTGGCCCAGGTCTATGTTGGTGGCCAGTTAGGTTACTTCAAATTTTTTGCCATCAAAGTTAGTGCTGAGAAAACATTCTTGAATGTCTGCCAACTTACACATGGGAATCCATAGAAATGGCTGTGTCAAGGGGCATGCAAACTTGACACCTGACAGTTGTTCCCAATAGCCTTTCTTCTGTGTGTCACTGGGAGAGAGTGATTGTTTCCTCTGCACAAGTGTTCAATTCAGTGTATTTTCTCTGGGCCAAAGGAAGGGACAATGGACCATTATTTGATCTACCTTTCTTTTTTCCCCCTTCCTTTAAAGACATTTGTTTTTATTCCTTATTCTGTGAATTATTTACTTCTTGTCCACTTCTGTTAAAGCATTGGTGTTTTTCTTATTGGTTTGTAGGAGCTCTTTATTTATTAAAGTAACACCTTTTTATACAATGTCACAAATGCTTTCACACTCTGTCCTTCATGCTTTTACTTTTTGTGGTGGTTGTGGCATTTCAGCTAGGCTGCCAGTCTGATTGGCTGGATTGCTGCTGAGGAACCTCATGAAGCACACTTCTCAGTGGGGTCGAAAGCACGTGGGGCTTTGGACGTGATAGCTGCCCCTGAGTCCTCTGTGCTGTGCCCTCCTCTGCTGCCCAGCTGCCACAAGGCCAGCACACTGCTCCACCAAAACCCTCTGCCATACGTTCCGGGTTGGTAGCAGCTGACCATGGAGCAAACGAGGAGCCGAAGTAGCTCTGTCATTTAAGTTGCAGGTGTTGGAGTATTTTGACCCAGCAATAAAAAGTTAATACAGTCGTTTTTTATGAAATAGAAATGGATAGTTTGGGGCTAGGGAGATAGCTTGGCAGCATAAGCACCTGCCTGGCAAGCACAAGGTCCCAAATGAGTACGAACTATGTAGTGAGACCCTGTACAAAAAATAAATAAATAAATAAATAATATAATAAAAAAATAATAATAAATGTGTAGTTTTTATGTGTGTGGTTTGGCTTATTAGTCTTTTCTTTTATGACTTCTGGATTTAGGCCATGGTTAGATCTTGTACTTTTCAAAGTTATAAAAATACACTCACGTATTTTCTTTTGGTATTTGCATAGGTTCAATTTTATTTTACTCATTTGATGTTATGGTTTATATATAGATGTTCCCCGCCCCCCAGAGCCTCACACCCTCGTTCGTTCATGGGGGTTTTGAGAGGGCTGGATCATGGGTGTGTTAATGTGGATTAAAAGATGTGAATATCTATTAAGGGTACATGATAACTAAGTTAGTCCACTGATCGGTCGATCATAGTCTGGGTGTGGCTAGTGGGAAGGGCCCTGTTGGGATGGCAATACCCAATAGGCTTGTGGCCTGGATGGAATAAAAGGGAAAGAGAGGCTCCTGCCTCCTGCCCTGCCATGGGCTGTCCTTTCTGCTGTGCCACCCTGCCTTGGAGCCAACCATCTGTGGACCAAAACCTCCCCAAACTGTGAGCCAGAAGAAACATTTCCCCTTTTAACTTGTGGGTGTTGGGATTCTGTCCCAGCAACAAGAAAACTGACTTAGATACTTGGTGACATGGAACTAATTTCCATTTCAGGAAAGACTTTGTTTTTTACACCTATATTGCTGAGCTTTCATCTTTACCAGTTTCTAAATATTATCTCCTCCTTTTTGCTCTGTGAACTGTTATTCTATCACATGAATTATTCTAATGTATTAACCAGCCACCAAATACAGGTTGTTTCCATCTAGCGCGCCATTACAAATAATACTGTAACGGGCACGCACCTCAGAGGCATCTAATTCAGCTCGATATGCTTCTGGATCTATTGTTGCTTACAAATCACTCTGGGATCTTGTTAAAATTCAGATTTGGATTCAGCAGGCCTAGGGTGGAGCCCGGTCACCTGCTTCACTTGTAAGTTCCCAGGTGACATTATGATGTGGATACGTGGACCACACAGCTTTCTGCATGGTCCCTAAAATCCCCCTTATACGTCCCACCCTCAAGGGAGCAAGCAGCTCTCCTGAGCCGTCTTGGTCCAGCTCTGGACAGCTCTATCGAGGTTCTCCATACTAAGTCACATCCAGATTTTTTGGCTTTAGAGCCTGGACAGAGAGAAAGAGAGCTCGAATCCTCACTCACTTCCCAGCCCTTCAGATTTCCACCCGCGTTCTCTGCTGTCCCTTCTTTAGGCTGATCATCACTCCTCCAGCTGTCCCGGGGAGTTCGGGAGGGTAACGGGTAGTGCACGGCCCTGCCCTGACTTTTCTCTTTTGAGCTCCAGGTCGGACCCGGCCTCTACCGCCTTTTTTTGATGAGGGCTCCCTCCTAACCATCAGTGGCGGGCGGGAGAAGTGGGCACAGGAGAGAGTGTGCCTCAGAGACGTGCTGGTGAATCCCTACCAACCTCTTTCCAAAAGCAGCAGCAACAGCTCCGACGTGCAGCGTTTGCCTCTTTCCACGTGTAAACTCTCCCTGCTCCGCAACCAGCTCCCCACTAACAGCGTTAAGTTGCTCTGCACCTAGGTCGGGCACCATTTCCGCCGAATGCGTACAATACACGCAAATAACTTCAAGAACGCAAATGATCACAGACTGTAGCATAATTATGAGGAAGCAACGAGTCTTCATGCTGATTATCTTGGCCTTAGTATCTTTGTCGCATGGTAAGTTTTCCTTGACTGTTTGGCATCTGCTCTCAGGAGCCTGCATGAGCCAGCTCCAGCTGGCCCTGTTTTGAAAGCTAGAGTCTCCGAGCCTCCCTGGAGACCACAGGCCAGGCTTCTCTCTTTGGAGGTGCTTCCTGCGGCCTTTAAGACCCTTTCGGTCCAGCCAGGGCCCATACTTCCAACGGCAGTGTTTTGCTGCCCCCTTGTGGCCACTCTTGTACTCTGCAGCTTCCTGGAAGCTTTATCGCGCTGCAAAAGAAAGCAGCTCAGCCACGGGATTGCAGAGCCTGGTGAAACCCGCTCCCTCTTCTGCGGCAGTCTTTTGGAACCCGGAGGTAGCAGGTCATGCGTCCAGGGCCTCAGGCTCTGGGGCTCTCTCAGCATCCCCGAGTCGTGGGTTCTCACTGCCCTCTGAGGTGCCGCGAGCCGCTGGGAAAGTGGAACACAGTACCACAGTGGCTCCCCCAGAGTTTGGTGCACTGTTGCCCAGCGGGCGAATGTGAGAGAGCCTTCCAGGGAGCCACGCCCCTAGTCCCCTCCTCTTTCCTTATATGTTGAGATGGGATTTCATTGAGTTGCTAAATTGTTCAGGCGGGGCTCAAATTTGAGATCCTCCTGCCCCCGCCTCCTGGAGACTAGGATTAAAGCATGTGCCACCATGCCACTGCTCCGAGGAATTCTAACTGGAGAGAGAGCTGTAATGTGTTGTGCTGTTGCTGCTTCCGGGCCCCATGAGAGTCTCTCCAGACACGTGCATTACAGCCCGGGCTTCCGGAGCCCCTGGGGGGGGGGGGATTAGCACAGAACCAGAATTTGCTCCTCATACCGAGACCTTCTTGACAGAATAATCCCAAAGGGCCTGGGGCTCCCTTGACCAGCGGCCTTCCAGCGGCCTGACCAAGAGCACCAGTAGGAAACACTTTTCACTAGGGCTCGAAAAGCCTTGGGAGTCATGTGTAGAGATGGATCGGTGAGCAAGATGCACCCTTCCTGCGCACAAGGAACTGGGCGTTGCTTCTTGGTTTGATCTCCCTAACGTAAAAAGCCACAAGTTAATGAATCAAACAGACAGCACAGGTCACACTGCCTACCTGAGAACCTAGGTCCACACCAGGAAGAACCGAGAGGGGCAAGGAGAGAGCGCGCTCGCCACACAGCCCATCAGGGGCCGCCCATCCAGGGTCGGGGGCCCAGGCCTGAGCTCTTCTCCCGGCGCTCCGCGGCCTGCCTGGGCTCTCGCCCGGGCTTCCTCTGCACTCCCCGGGGTCTGGCCGGCTCAGGACGCACCCTCGGAACCTGAGAGCATCCTAGAAGCCCTGGCCGCGCAAGTCCTCCCTGGTGAGTTTCTATTCCACCACTAGGCGGCAGCAAAGAGAAGCAACAAGCGCCGTGGGCCGGGAGGGCCCCGGGATTCCTCAAGCGTTTTCGGGGTATTTGACCAAAGACGTTTGGAACTTTTTTTTTTTTCCTTCTGTACTTAGGACAGGGTCTACAGGATCTCACTATGCAGATCGGATTCGTAGTGATTCTCCTGCCACCACGCCCAGTGTCATTGGCTGTCTCATTGTGCCCTGGTAGTGGGGCCAGCACGCCAAGGGTCGAACCCGGCCGCTGCGCTCTGTATAAGCAGACCTTTGGTTGGAACTTTTCAGTTTATAGATCATGCAGGATCCTCTTAAAAACTGAACAATACCTGAAGCAATACAGGTTGGGCCAATGTTGATGGAAATTTGAATCCGTGCAATCTACCTAGATGGTTTGGGGGCATTATTTGAAAATGTTTAAAAACTCAAATCTACTATGCAGAAATTCCATTAATAGGAATTTAGCACACAATGCTAATTATATACACAAAGATAGTCATCACAAAATTTTATATTTTTAGTGGAAAAGGCTAAAAATCATCAACGTGGAATTAGTTTTAAATTTCTAACATAACAGAAAAATACAATCTGCCACTTTAGGTATAATCACGTAGAATATGAAAAGTGGTTTACGAAAGAGATGAGGCGGCCCCACCTCAGCTGCATCAAGCAGCCAGGGAAGTTCCAGGCAGCAGGGTGCGGTGGGATTCGGCCCTAAAGAGAGGAGTCATGGGAGTCTTGGCAAGAATTTCTCAGTCCACGTGGCCTATTTGTGCTTCTGTGGGGGGCTCTCACAGAGCGGGAGCAGGAGTTCCCTGAGAGGTGAGATTTTTCCAGAGCATTTAAATAATCATTCATACTTCTAATAGTTATGATAAAAATATGGTTTGTTAAAGGGCCGGCCCGATAGCTCAGTGGGCTAACGCACCTGCTTAGGCAGACACAGGGACCGGGGTTTGATCCCTGGTGTGCAGTGCCGGCCTCCCCCTCACCCTCAGGGCGCACTGAGGCAGTGACAGAGACAGTGACTGAGACTGGGCGTGGTGGCCGTGCCTGTAATCTTAGTGCTTGGGAGGCTGAAAACTGGAGGATCACTATGAGTCCGATCTATGTAGTGAGACCCTGTTGACCCTGCACTAAATACATTA
>NW_004524707.1:115137-120858 GCF_000260255.1 Octodon degus
TATATATGGTTTGTTGGACTGCTAACCTGCTGAAGGACATGGGGACTGGTTCAGAGTCTTGGCTACCACAGACAAGGCTGCCGCTGTGAACATTTGCAGACAGGTTTTTGTTTGAACGTAACTTTCCAAGTCTCTAACATAAATGCCCCAGAGTGCAATGGAGGCTTTGTTTACCGGCTTGGCATGAGCCCGACGTGGGGTGCTTGGGGGGCACTTGGGAGGCATGTGTTCCATCACAGGGCAGGGTGTTTCATAGGTGACTCTTGGGTCCTGTGGGTTTACACTGTCAATAAAATTTTGTTTTCTTGTTGTTCTGTCTAGTTGTTCTGTTTTTGAAATTGGATAGTGGAGTCTCCAACTATTGCTGTCTTTAGGATCGTGTGTTTATAATTGTGTCTTCCTAACAGGGTGACCTATTATGATTCGACGCCCCTCTTTGTCTCTAGCGTTATACATTAAAAGGATTCATAGTTCTTTGCCCAAATTCCATCATTCATGCACATGTGTCACCCCACCTCTCCAGCTGGGCCCAGGAGCAGACTTAGAAGAAGATGATTGATGAACCGTTTTCTTTTCAAGAGCTGAGGAAGCATCTGTGCCAGGCGGGTGTCCCTGGTCTTCGACGCCCGGCCAGGGCCCAGCTGACTCCTCAGGACCTGCTGCTCCCCTTCATGTTAGCCATGAGGAAGTAATCGCAGAAACCCAAGGACAATTTTGCCACTCGTTCAGCATGGAGTAAATGTCTATACAGGCCCCGAGTCAGGGCCGACACATTGGAAACACAGATGAATGAGACTTAATTCTTTCATGAGCAGCTCAAGTGCTTGCAAAGTATGTAAAATAAAGGACACACGCAAAATATTTAGCTCAAGAAGTTCTATAAACTGCTTTTTTTCATAATTTATATGGTAGCAACACTTGATTAAACCTGAAATTACTTGGTGGCAAAACCTGGCTCGGGCCGACACAAGGCAATAAATTATAGCTTTATATACGTCAGGTTGTGAATATTCATACATTTCACTGCAGAAATATGAAAGTGTTTGCTTTACAGAGGGCAGCCCCAGACCTCACTGGAGTTGTTAGATAAAACATAATATCTGCACCAAAGTATCTTCCAAAACTCTGAAGACATTCTGAATTCTAAAATACATCTGGACTAAAGATTTCTGATAAGGGACTATGTACCTGTGTGTCCTTCGGGCCCTTTGGTCCAGGAAAAATTCAGAGGCTTGAGGTTTATGGCCACAGTACGAGCCACATCTCTCCCTGAGAGCTGATCAGGCCCTAGGGTCTGAGTCTCAGGGCCACAGCTTTGCTTTGTGGATTGGTCAGGCTGTGACCTTTGAACTTGCACAATTGCAGGGCATCGGACTGAACCTGGCTGACAAACCTGCCATACTGTCCTGCATGGCCTAGACTTGGATGGGCCAACTTTGAGAATGGTGGCCAAAGGGACATGAAGACGGCACTGGCCCACAAGTTCTGGTGGACCCCTCCACAGGGGCTGGGCCTCATTCCAGCACTCTGAAGCTGAGTCAAGATGAGCCGATTTGGGAGGAGGTGATGCTCTCAGCTGCTGGGGACAGCCCAGGAACGGGAGGTCTGGAGCAGAGGATGAGCAGCATCTAGGCCAAGCAGTAGGCATTAAGGCCCAGCCCCAGACAGGGCTCAGTGCAGGGCCCTGGCCTGAGAGGCTTCCATTTGCATGGGCCCAGCCCAGGGACCAGTTCCTACCAGGAAGAGGCAGCTATCCCAGTCTCAGCTGGGCCAGCCTTCTCCATGCAAGGCTGCTGGATACTGAGTTGTACTCTACAGAGTTAGGATAGTACAAGTCTCTTCCTCCTCAGGTCTAACTGGCTGGACCTAGACAGAATTCCAGAGCATTCCCTCTATGGGCAGGACCTGGCACCATAGAGCAGAGGTCCCCGAGGAGGACAATTCCTCCAGTTCCGGACACCATGGTGACGTAGGTCAGTCCATATACAGTAGAGCACCATCCACCCTTATGGACAGGTTTGCTCCTGCCTGGATCCTGGAAGGAGACCTCTAAGCCCTCTGCACATTCTGCCTGTAACACGAGTCTTTGCTTACCTGCAGCTTGCCATGCTAAAGGCATTGTAATGGTGGGCCCTTGACCCCTGCAGGGCTGAGACAGGTCAGCCACGTGAGCAGGACTGATGCAGCTTCCTTGGCCGGCAACACTGTCGATGTGACCACATGTCATTACATGCCATTGCTGGGACAAGAAAGTACTGACCACTGTCCTCCTGGTTAGTGGGAGGAGGCAGCAGGACTCACCCGCTTGCTCCAAGCTAGTCCTATGCAAGTAACAGCTTTTCTGTATTCTGTGCGTCCTTCTAGTAGGTCACTAAGCCTACATGCAGTCTTGGGGACTCTCCAAACTGCAGCTACACCTGCAAAGAAGACCCCAGTGGTCCTCAGACACAAGCCCCCATCACTCCTTGGTTTCTCCACCCCTGGTGCCTCCAGGCCAGTGGGGCCTGGCTGCAGACCAGTGTGCCCTGTCCCGGGCTCTCTTTCTCCAAAGGTTGGTGATCAGGGGAGCAGCACAGCTGCCGGGCAGTTCCACCCACACCCAGTAGGGAGGGAGCCGTTTCCATTTGACACTTCCGGTCTGGTTCCTGGACTGCTTTCCGACCTCTGGTCCACTTATGCTTCTCAAAGTGTGATGTGGGCTTACCAGTTCCCTAGCAGTGACCGCATGAGATAGAGATGAACAGCCTGCCCTGAGCCCACAAAATGGAGGAAACACGTGGTCATAGTGAGCCCCCCCCCCCCCCACAAGTCCCTTTGGGGACATCAGCTTCCCTCAGGGGTTAGCTTTTTACCACTAAAATGGGAGCAATGACATGTGCTTTCCCTACTCCACAACTCTTGGAGACCGGTTACATGGGGTCTGCAAGTGCTTTACAAAATGCAGAGCCATTACAGGTTAAATCCGGTGTCCCCAGAAGCATCGTGTGTTTAGAGGTGATCTGACTGTGGGCACGGTGCTGTCCTCACCACTGGAGTAACCTGCCAATGAGTCTGTGGCTAAGTGTGCAGGTCTCTCCCTGCTCCTCCCTCCTCTGCTCCCCACCACCTCGATTTGAGCAGTTCCCTCCACCCAGGCCCTTCCTGCCTCGCAGTGGCCTCACCATGAGCCAGACACACTCTTCTCCTGGGAGTCATGGGCGCTGGGTGTTGGGTCTCGGTGACTAAGGTAATCAGCAAGCTTCAGGAAAGGGCATTTTCTGAAAGAGCAGAAGGTTCTGCCCCGACTAACTTTGGACAAAATTCAAATAATCTGTGTGTGTTTCCAGCATCTCCACTTTCCTTAGGAGATGTTTTCTGAAAGCTGCAGTAACAGCCTGCTGAACATTTTCAAAAACAGAATGCAGGTCAGGGGAATACACTGGCTCACACGGTTGTGAAGCCCTGGCCCCTCCTGCTTTATGGGGCGCTTTCACTAGGGAGAACATGAAGGATGCTGTCTTTCCCATATGTTTTCCCAGCAGCCCCTTCTCTCTCTTCACTGAGGTAAGTCAGCATTGCCCAGAGATGGCACACTCACCACAATCCCTGTCCCCCATCTTTTGTGGGGCTCTCTGGTCCCTGTCCCTGTCTTGTCCCAGGTGGCTCCTGTGTGGCACTGACACTTGGTGTGGAGGGCATCCTCCAGGGCACCCGCAGCTGGAGGTTGGTCAGTAGTGACCCTGTTGACCCAGTAGTAGCCCCACACACCACTCCCAGCCTTGCCACCGCACTGCAAGACAGGCAAGCTGACCTTGGGGCCGTGTAGCTGGCCTCCCCAGGACTGGGGGCTGTCCTCATCCATTCTCGCAGAGACAGCCTCAGTCCCTCTCGGATCTGTTCCCTGCTTTGCCCCACACTCTGAAGACTAAATAGAGACCGGAGTATGGAAAAGCCAAAGCTAGTCAGGGACAAATACCCGACACCCAAAAGGAAGGGAGGAAGGGTTTATTTAGCTCACAGAGAGTGGAGGTTTCAGTCCATACTCAGCTGGCTCCAAGGCAGAGGGGCACATGGCAGAGGGCAGCCATTCATGATGGCAGCAAAGAGCAGAGAGAGCAAGAGCAAAAGGGAGGAGAAGCAGCAGCAATGGCTACAGAGAGCAAGTCTGTTTTCCTTAAGTCACATTCAGGCCACCTGCCCCAGGCTGGGTACAGTACTCACACCCATAATCCCAGCAGCACTCACACCTGTAATCCCAGTGGATCATGAGTTAATCGCAAACTCTAGAAGTCTGCCCCACGACTGCATGAGGCTTTTGGGGGGATGACTAGACACAAACTATAAAACCTCTCCACCAGCTACCCTGAGGTCGTAGAGGTACCCAAGTCAGAAGACAAGAGCCTCATGTTTTAACCTGAACAGTTTGTTTCCTACTCTAAAACAAACCTGCACTTGCTTTGAGACACTGAGTTTTGGTTCAAGGCACAGCCCCTGGAGCTGTCCTGCAGGGGCTCATGTCCAGCTTTTCTGTTTTGCCAGCCAAGAGACCTCAGACAAATAATTTACTCCCCCATCTTCAGGGCCACCCCCATGGTGTTTCAACAACGCAGCGTGTTTCCCTTACATCAAGTGCTCAGGCCAGAGACAGGCAGGCAGTAAGTACTACTTGTGTTTGTTATTGTCCTTTTAGTAAAAAAAAAAATTGCAAAATTACTTACTAACTAGATTATAAAACTTCTCCCACCCTACACCTTCCCCAGCAAATCTAAGCAAAGCTGATGGTCCATGGTTATGTTACGTTCTACAGCCTCAATGCAGTACTGATTACCTCATGCTGAACAGCCTGAATTAGGGAAAGTGGGCCCCATAGCCACCCTGAGCAACTCCCTTGGAGTAGGGACTTTGGTGCCAGTTGGGTCCATTTTGCCCTCCACCAGTGCCAGAACCCCTTTGCCTGGCACCAAAGCCCAGCCCAAGCTTGTTGGATCATGAACTGCAGCCACCATCTCTTCTTGCGCCTGAGCTCAGGCCTACATGTCAACTTGAGCACTGTCTCTGTCC
The DNA here is from genome assembly GCF_000260255.1 of Octodon degus. Taxonomy (NCBI): domain Eukaryota; kingdom Metazoa; phylum Chordata; class Mammalia; order Rodentia; family Octodontidae; genus Octodon; species Octodon degus. Next base: position 120,178 of record NW_004524707.1, read on the forward strand.
ATGTCTAATACAGTCTGGTGAACAATCACAGAGAAGCGGAACATGCAAAGCAGAGGAAAGAGGAAGCTGCCAGGCCAGGATGGGTCCTAGAAGGACTACGGCCTGGTGTGCACACTCCCTGGATGACACTCATTGCACAGGATGGCCCTTGAAGCAAGGGGCCTCGATTTTCACTTGTATAAGTTGTCACCGGTCTCTGGGATGTCCAGGCATCTCAGAGGTCTCAGGCATCTCAGGTCAACCAGAGCTGGACTCCAGTGAAGGGCACAGGTAGGACCTTTCACCGTTTCCTCCAGCACTCCACAGCAGCTGGGGTGGCAACACTAGCTCCTAGCATGGGTGTGCATGGGTCACCAACAGTACCCATCACACGTGATTTCTGCTTCTTCTAAACCTACACTGGGGTGCACACCTGTAATCCCAGCACTCTGGGAGGTCGAGGCAGGACGATTTCAAGTTTGAGCCCAGCATAGGTAACTTAGTGACATAGTGAGACCCAGACTCAGAATAAAATAATTAGAAAAGGGCTGGGGATGTAGCTTGGTGGGAAGGTGCTTGGTTCAATCCAGTACCACCAAAAAAGAAGAAAAGAAAGAGAGAAGAGAGGAAAAAAGGAAAGAAGGAAGGAAAGAAAGAAAGAAAGAAAGAAAGAAAGAAAGAAAGAAAGAAAGAAAGAAAGAA
>NW_004524707.1:121383-142953 GCF_000260255.1 Octodon degus
GATCCTATTTACAAACACCATTAGAACAAATCATTCTATTCATTAAGAGAATGCAACTATATATCTATCCCAACCACTTTGAATACACAGATACAAAATGTCCCTCTTATTTGCATAGTGCAAGTATAATGTGGTGCTGAGCCCCTGCAGACCCCCGTCTCCACAAGGAGTGACCTGATGGTGGGACCTTGAACTTGACACTGTGAGAGACTGCACGCCACAGAAACTGGACAACGACGTGTTGGCGAGATGAGGTGCGGCGGGCTGGCTGATGACAGGATGAAACTTGAGCCAAAAGGCAGCTGAACAGCAGCGTGTGACCTGTCAGTCACACAGCCGACACACAGAGGCAGAGCCACTTCCAATAACCCGGAGCTGAAAGAATATAAAAGATGGCCGCCATCAGCCCCACTGCCACGGCAGTCTTCCTGTCCTACAGTGGCCCATCCTGCTTTCAGGGTGTAGCTCTTTCTGCTCCGCTCTTTTCTTCCCTCTTTGTTTTTCTTCCTTTACCTTAAACAAAGTTATGTTTACCTGTTTATTGGCTGTCCTAGCCAATTCTTCGGGTAGGGCAGAATGAGCCTTAAGTCACTGGACACCACATGGCAACATTGGGGCTCCTTTTATTTCCTGTGACGCAGAGGTTAAAATATTTACCTTTCAGGGGGACTCAGTTTCCCCTGTCATGCCGGAACACGCATGCACTCAATGTCTGAATGCCAGGCCAGGGGAAGGTCTCCTCAGTGGGGGAGGAAGGAAGCCTCCGCTTCCTCTTGGAGTTTTAATGGCAGGCAGTAGTAAGCAAGGAGGCTCCATGAGGGGTCCTCCCCCCAGCACCCAGTACCCAAGTACAACCTGAAAGTATGACCCTGCTCCTGGTACTCAGTGCCTGCAAGGCAGAGGGCACCAGTAATCCAAGGAAATATCAGTATTTTGAATAAATCTTAAATGCAAGCTGCTCACACTTCATCGGCAATGCCTTATGCACTCCCGATCTGGGTCCCATCTCCAGTGAGAAGCGACAGATGAGGACCCATTCATTGTAAGCCAGGGATGTGCCAGCAGGGCCCTGATGCTTCCCCAGCTCCTTATCCTCACAGGGACAGGGACAGTCTACTTGCAGCCCGGGGAGAGCAGGGCTGAGTGATGAAGGCTGCTGTCACTGACAAAACCCTCTGTGCTTAACAGAGAAATAGTGTTGTGGATTAACTTCTGGAGGAGCTATCAAGGGAAGCCTGCACTGAAACTTTTCCAATAATGTCACAAATCTCTGGAAATTTAAACGAGGCAGAGTGGTACATATTTATAATCCCAGCATTCTGGGAAGCTGAGGCAGGAAGATCACAACCTTGAGCCCAACCTAGACAAGTTAGCAATTTAGCGAGATCTGTTTTAAAAATTTAAAATAAATAACAAAAAGGAAAATAAAAATGGCTGGTGTACAGTTTGGTGTGTAGGTCCTGGGTTTAAACCCCCCCCCATATAAAACAAAAATGAATCAGCCCACTGTCCTGGGTCTGTCCGAGGAGGTGAGAGGCAGGAGGCCACTACCTCAGTCCCAAGCCCACGGGTCCAGTTCACACACCTGCAGCACAGCTGCTTATTTTAACAGCCACTTCCTCCTGCCTGCTTGCCGGGAGCTCTGTGCCAATCATCTGGCACTGATAAGGTGAAGTAACTGGGGTATCCAGGGCCGCAGCATGAGTCCTCGGCTGCCACCTCTCTGCTCCCACCCTGACTCCTGCTGCAGCAGGCACAGAGGCTGGGGATGGGGTGGGCAGGTGGAAGCACAGGGACCGGGGCCAGGCTGCAGGGCTGGCAGCGTAGCACCATGGCATGAAGGTGAAGCCCCATCCTGTCCCCACCTGGATGGGCTGGTCCAGAGTGGAGAGCCCATGGTCAACCTCTTCTCAGCAGAGCAAACTCAGTCGGTGGGTGGTGAACAGGACCCTCCAGGCACGAGGTCCACATCTTGCTGCTAGGACACCATGACGTGCGTCCAACAAAGGATGGCTGTCACTCACTCAGAGCAGGAGGCAGTGTGAGGAAGGCAATCCAGAGGCTGAAATGCGGTGGCTGACAGGATATTTCAATGGTTTATGGGAAACAATAGGAAAGACCATCATAAATCTTATCTTACCCAGAAATCCGGCGGCTGCTGTGTTAGAGTCTTCTTGGCTGCTGTATGAAGACAAATATTTTACTTGGCTGTATTTCAATAGCCAGTGGGTTATTTCTGTCTAATGTGTTTATTTCTCCAGGAAATAATCCCAGTAAAGTAATGTCCATTCCACATCTAAAAGAGGAAACATACAAGTTTTCAGGCTATGAGGATAGCCAAACCCCTTAACATTTTCTTCTTTTGATCTGTTCTTTTTTTGGTCTGTATCTGATGATATATAGAAATAATCTGTTCACTTCATTCATTTAGCCTCTATTTATTCATGGAGGAGATATTCTTCATTTTATGCTTTTTAATGTGCTGGGAGTGGCTGAAGCTGGGAGTTAGTCACATGTACAGGATAGAGCTGCCAGTCCGAGAACACAGGGAGCTCCTCCAACCATGTAAATGAGCAGGTGCAGCAGCATAGAGAGGGTGAAATTGGCATCAATTGGTATAAGCACGCTGCAGTTCTTGGGCATGTTCTTCAACTCTGCTCAGGAGAGAAAGGACCTCCTCCTGACCCCAGCTCCTGTCTCTTGTGTGTCTCATTCTCTTTCTCATTCCCATCACCATTTCCCCCAGGACAACCGAGAGCCCAAACAAGTTGAAACATAGATGTTGTCATGCTTGTGCTCGACGATAAATGTCAGTGTAGCGCTTTGGCTGGCAGCTTTCACACCACCACACCCAGGGGAGCGCTGCGCTCGTGGAGACTGTCCTGAGCAGCTGTGAACTCCAGGTTGCGTCTGTTCAGTGCTGTTCCACAGAACTTTCCTGCAGTAATAATGCTGTTCTTCAGTCGAGGTTATTCATTGCAGTAACCACTAGGCACATGCGGCTCCTGTGCACTGGAGATGCACTTGGTGCAGCGGAAGAGCTAAATCTTAAGACACGTTTGCTGTAAATCTAAGCCACCGTGTCTGGCTAGTGGCTGCTGTTATTGAGTAGCACAGTACGTCTCTGTTTATAGCAGCTGTGCTCTTATTCATGCAGTCACTCATGCATTCGACAAACATGCGTGGAGCCTGAGCTGTGAGCAGTTGTCTGTGCTGGGCCCTGGGGATGCAGAGGAAGGCTGTGGGACGCATGTAGGCACTAGGTGCGGGAGTGGACTTCTCCCTGTGCACTGAGGTTCAGAGGAGGCTGCCCTCCCCCCATGGGCGGGGAGGCTCTGTCCTCAGGAGGAGTGTTTGGTGCCACCAAGATTAAGTGGGCACCAGGCTGCATCTTGTGTTTTAACCACTTGGTTTCTACAAAGCTGTGCCTTTGTGGTTGGTACTCCGAGTGCAGTGTTCTCAGCTGTTAGCACGCTAGAGAACTGCACATCCACATGCAGAAGACAGAGTCTAGACATGCATCTCTCACCACGTTCTACCCTAAAATGGATCATGTTAACACAGACACGGCCTGCTGGAAGACAGAATAACTTTTGAAGACATAGGCAGAGACACGGCCTTTCTGGACAGAATCCCAGTGGCACAAGAAATGGTACTAGGAATCAACAAATGGGATCATAGTAGACTAAGAAGCTGCTGCCTAACAAAGGAAATGTGCAACATCATGAGGAGACAACCTGCAGAATAGGAAAAAACATTTGCCAGATGTTCCTTGGACAAAGTTACTAACTTCTAGAATAGATATAAAGAGCTCAGAAAATTAGACTCTTCCAAATAAAAAATCTAATCAAACAGTGGCAACCAAAATGAGTAGACACTTCTCAGAAGACGTACAGAAGGACAATAAATACCTGAAAAAATGCTCAGCCCTGCTGGCCATTAGAGAAGCCCAAATTAAAGCTACACTACGATTCCATCCCAGAAAGAGTGTCTGTCAAAGGAAAAATCTAATAACACATGCTGGGGTGGATATAGGGGAAGAAGGCCTGTTCCACTGTTGGCAGGAATGTGAACTGGTGTAAGCACCATGGAAATCAGCGTGAAAATTCCTCAAGAAACTAAGAATAAATCCAGACGTAGTGTTGCATGCCTGTAATCCAGTACCTGGCAAGGCTGGGACAGGAGACTTGGCCTGAATTCAAGGTGAACCTGGGCTACATAGTGAGTTCAAGTCTAGCCTGAACTACACAGCAAGCCCCTGCCTCAAAAATAAATAAATAAATAAAACCATTCAAAAGTAGAAATTCTGTTTGATCCAACTATTTTCCTCCTAGGTATCTTCTTCCAAAGAGTTAAAATCAGGCTGGTGAGATGGCTCAGTGGTCTAAAGCACCTACTTAGAACAAGCTTAACAAAGCACAGGGACCACAGTTTGATCCCCCAGCACCACATGCCAGCCAGCCCCGCCCCCTGGTGGGCTGAGCTGGCCACACACACACACACACACACACACACACATACACACACACAAATAAATAAAATAAAAAACAAAGAGTTAAAATCATCGCATTATAAGAATGCATGCGTACCTATGTTGATAGCATAATAATTTATAATAGCTATGCTTGGAAATATCTCATATGTTCATCAACAAATGAACGGATAAGGAAAATGTGGTACAGTATTTACACACAGTGGAGTACTACACTGCCATAAAGAAAGATAAACTTGAGGCATTTATATACAGCTGGATGCGACTTGAGAACATCATGCTCAGTGAAACAAGTCGGACACATAATGTAAATACCACATGGTTTCTCTTACATGTGGAGCTCAAATATAAAATATATATGATATAGAATATATATACAAATAAAAAGCAGAAAAAGGATAGATAATGAGAAAATAGGGAGTTCAAAGAATTCTTCCCATTTCTTATTCTGTTGTCTCAAAAAACGTTTCTAAAGGGCCGGCCAGATAGTTCAGCAGACTAACGCACCTGCTTAGGCAGAGCGCAGGGGCCGGATTTAATACCCGGTGTGCTGTGCTGGCCCTGCCCCCAGGGCGCTCGGAGATGGCGATTGAGACTGGGGGTGGCGCGTGCCTGTAATCCCAGCACTTGGGAGGCTGAAACAGGAGGAGCACTACGAGTCCGACTTACGTAGTGAGCCCCTGTAGATCCTGTTCTAGATACATAAAAAAAATTTTAAATGTTTCCATATATGCTATGATTACATTATACTACTAGTTTCTCTAAATTCACTGAAAAGAATGTCTTGTGCTATTATGTTTATTTCTCCTTTGCTAGAGAGAATCTTTTTTGTCTGTGTCTTGCATTCTGAGTAAATATATGAAGATAATATACATAGTGTATTAACTAATGTTGCTCTATTATTATTATTATTATTATTATTATTATTATTATTATTATTTTGTGGTACTAGGGATCAAACTCGAAACCTTGCACTTGCCAGGTAGGCACTTGTGCCCCTGAGCTATCTCCCTGGCCTACTCTTATCGTTTTCTTGTAAAATTTTATTTTTTCATTTAGATACAGTCAGTAGTCACAAACCAACTTCAAGGAAAAAGCCCATTCCTTCCAGGGAGAGCGGTCCTGAGCGTCCGGCTGCGAACAGTGATTTGCTCTCCCAGCGAGGGGCAGTTTGAGCCCCCTGCTAAGGTGATGGCCCTCACAAGCCTCTGGGGAACCAGTTTATATATTTAGGGAAAGTTTTGGGCTGTGCTTCTTGTTCCGCTGGGTGACCTAGTGCAGGTAGAAGGGAGGGAGATGGCTGCTCTCGCTACTACTGTGGATAAACAGTTCTGGGGTTTTCATTGTGGTGGAGAAAAGCTTTATAAAGTCTATTCCCTCTAGGACGGTTATGCACTTGTGGGTAGACTTTCAAGGCAGAGCACAGCCACGCGCTGCCTTAACGAGGCTCCAGGCAGCTAGCTCCCCCTCTGCCTAGCTCCCGGGCCTGGAAGGAGCTGCGGCACGGAAGAGAGTCAAGGCAGGATGGGGTCCCTGCTCCAGGGCTGCTCCGCGTCTCAACCGGGCCTGGGTGCCACGGGCTTACCCAGGGAGGACGCTGCCTCTGGAAGCGAGGGGCTTACGGTGGCAAGTGGCCTCCTGGGTTCAGCTCTGGGTTCTCGGCAGGGGTGGATGAGGGGCTGGACCCCAGCACATTTCTTCTTTGTTTTTAAAACTTTATTTTAAAGAGAAAAGACCCCACAAGATTTCAAAACTAGATGATAGGAAAGTAACAATGGTTAACACATTGCATATTGTTTATCTTTAAATCAGTTACTCAGAGTACAAGATATAGGCATTTGATTGTGCAAACAATATTAACACAAACATGTCTTTGCAAGGAATTAAGAGAAATTAGTAGTATAACTATCTTATCATATATGTAATATGTATATATATATATATATATTTTTTTTTCTTTTCCCTTCCTTCTTTTCTCCTTTCCCCCATTCCAGTTTCTCTTTCCTTTTGAAGTTCCTTCCCATTTTAAAATATCTATTGTACATTTTGGATCTTATTTATGCTTTTAGCTTCTCATATTAGGGAGAAAACATGATGCTTAGGGGCCAGGGAGATGGCTCAGTGGAATAAGCGCTTCCCTGGCAAGCTCAAGGGCCTGAGTTCAATCCCTGGTTCCACCAAAAATAAAAAAATAAAATAAAAATAAAAAAGAAAATATGATGCTTATACATGTAATCCTGATTTATTTCATTTATGAGTATGGTCTGGAGTTGCATCCACTTACCCATAAGTCTTCAGCTCATCCTTCTCCATGGCTGAGTAGTACTCTATTGTATGAAAAGTCCACATTGTTTCTTATCCATTCCTCAGTTGATGGACATTTGGGTTGTTTCCAAGATCTAGCGATTATAAATTATGTTGCTATAAACATGAGTGCACATATATTGCTGTAGTATTGTTTTTAATTCTTCTGGGAAGACGCCCAGAAAGAGAATAGCTGGGTCAAATGGAACCTCCAATCCTAGTTTTTGTTTGTTTTGTTTGTTTGTTTGTTTATTTATTTGTGTGTGTGTGTGTGTGTGACCAGCTCAGCCCACCAGGGGGCAGGGCTGGCTGGCATGTGGTGCTGGGGGATTGAACTGCGGTCCCTGTGATTTGCCAAGCTTGTTCCAAGTAGGTGCTTTAGACCACTGAGCCATCTCACCAGCCCCAAATAATTTGTATTATTTATTTATCTATTTATTTATTTGGCAGAACTGGGGATTGAACTCAGGCCCTTGTGCTTGCCAGGGAAGCACTTATTCCACTGAGCCATCTCCCCGGCCCCAATCCTAGTTTTTTGAGCAGTCTCCACACTAATTTCTATGGTTGTCGCACCAGTTTACATTCCCACTGGGCCTGCCGTGGGGCCCAGTGAAGTAGAGAAAGGTTCCTTTTCCCCCACAGCCTCTCCAGCTTTTGTTATTGTTTTTTGGTTTTTTTGCTTTGTTTTGTTTTGTTTCTGGGGTGAGAATCTCAGTGTTGTTTTAATTTGCATCTTTCAAATGACCAGTGATGCCGAACATTTTTTCATATATTTATTTGGTGTTTATATTTCTTCATCTGAGAAGTGTGTATTCATCTCAGATGGCCATTTTTGGATTGGGTCTTTACATTTAGGAGGTCTGTTTTTTTTTTTTTTTAAGTTCTTTATATGTCCTCAATTATGATCCTTTTTTTGTATTTTAGGGAAGGGTCTACAGGGTGTTCAGGGTCTCACTACTAGATCAGACTCATAGTGATCTGCCTGTTTACAGCCTCCCAAGAGTTGGGATTACAGGTGCGTGCCACCACGCCCAGTCTCAATTGCGTCCAGTCTCATTGCCCCCTGCGGGCGGGGTCGGTAAGGCAGGCCCGGGGATCAAACCCCCAGCCCCTGGGCCTGCTTGTAGGTGCTTTAATCCCTGAGCTATTTGGCTAGCCCTTAACAGTGATCCTTTGAGGACCAGTTGACAAACATTTTTTCCCACCTTGTTGATCATGTCTTCACTCTGTTGATGGTTTCTCTTGCCAAGCCAATTTTTTTTTTTAATTTTAATTTCAAAGCAAGAAGTGAGAAGCAGATGGAGAGATGTCCTTCAGTGGGAATGGATCAGGCCTTTCCTTTCCTCCGTTGCGCTCCAGCTGGAGGGCATAATACACTGGGCATGGAGGTGGTGAAGGGGTGTGCAGGAAGTGTGGGGTCTGCACACAGGTCATGGCTGGGGACCTGCAGCAATTAACTGGGGGTTGGGCAAACAGGAGAAGGGTCAGAGCACAGACTCTTGTTCTTTTTCTCCTTCCCTGAATTCCAGAGATAAACGGGGATGTGATGTGACTTTCCTACCTGGCCTAGGAAGAAGGAAAGAGGTGCTGATGGAGGGACAAGAGCAGATGCTGATAGAGGGACAAGAGCAGATGTCAGGGTGACCATCTCCTTGGGGGGATGCTAGGAAACCTGGGTCTTTGCAGTGGTTTCTTCCAAGCTTTGCTGCATTGCGAGCGGCCTAGGTTCCTGGTGCCGGTGAAACCTGCGCCTCTCAGCTCTCTCTGACCCTGCTTCTTCACTTGCTCCCCTAGGTCCTGCTTATAGGACCCTTGTCCCTTCACTTTCCTACAACTTTGCCTAGCTACCACCCTGCCCTGTTCTCCCTCCCGATGCCAGGATTTCTGTCCTCTGGAACTTGTCCCCACAGCTTAGCACATATGGACACAGGGCACACACTGGAGAACAAGGGCCTTACTCATCACTAGGTGGAGGACAGTAGTTCTGCCTCAGTGGGTTTGGAGGAGGACTAAGCAACACAAGGCCTGGCATGTGAAAGGCTTGACCAGAATTAGGCCCCTGCTGCTCTCCTTCAGGAGTTCTGATTTCATCTCCTGAACTGGAACAGGGCTTTCTTTACTCCCTTTCTTCTTCCCACTCTTATCCTGCTTGCTTTAATTTTTCTCCAAAAAATGGGCAATATACTATATGGTGTTTTTAAGTTGCATTTCATTGTAAAAGATGTATTACCATTTTAAAAGCAGCTCCATACCTCTCCTTTACCTGTACGATTGTGTTTAACCACTGCTCTCTTCATGGGCTGCTTGCGATCCTTATGGTGTGTGCCTGTGTGCCTGCAAGCTGGGGTCTCTGAGGTGGTACGGATGGGCCAGGGTACAGCCAAGGTCTCAGTGGTTCTGCCAACTGCTCTCCCTAAAGATGGTGCCAGTTAATTCTCCGCCCATAACGCATGACTCTGTGGTTCCCTATCCCTCAGGGGCTCATGGAAAAGGGACGCTCAGAGGCTGTCACACACCCGAGCCCTTCCCTGTCCCTCAGCACTTGGTACCCTGTGTTTCCTGGAGTTACAAGCAGAATGGCTGGGCGTGGGCAGCTGTGTTCTGCCCCACAGTCCATCACCAGCAGGTGGTGTCCCTCCCCTGAGCAGGACACTGGGGGACATAGGAGGTCACCAAGTGCAGGGAAATGCCCACTTCCTCCCCACAGGGCCCTTGGGGTCTCTCTGCTGCCCGCAGACTCAGACTTAATTTCTTTACCCTGTGACGCTTAGTTCCAGGGCAGCTTCAACCACCGAGGCACCACATGATTCCCCATCTTTCTTGAGCCTGTTTTGTTTTTTTTGTTTTTTTGTTTTGTTTTTTTTGCTGTTAAAATAAAGAATATCACTTGTCAGCCTAAGATGTTAAAAATGGAAGGCTGGATAGTGCCCAAAGCCTCTGCAGAGTGTTTTGTTTGTCAAAATGTCATCTCACTGATGCTCTCCTTACCCCCATTTTACTGGTGATGAAAAGAAATCAGAGAGGTTACACAAACTGCCCAGCTGCACCCCATGTGCAAGACAGAACTTTTGGGGCTGGGGAGACAGCCTGCGGCATAAGGGCCTCGCAAGCATAAGGTCCTGAGTTTGATCCCCAGTACCAAAAAAAGAAAAAAAAAAAGACAGGACTTCAGTGGCGAATCTTGTGTTCTATCAGCTTGATCTTATTGCAAGATTCTCATATGGAATCTACAAATTTTAGAGCCATCTTAAAATAGTGAAGTAGTTTTAAGAAGGCATGTCAGACAGATGGACTTGGATCTGTTAGGTGGTTGCTTGGACTCTGGTTTTCTCATCTGGAGTAACAGTACATAACTTTTACTGAAGGCTTACGATACAGGTGACATTGTGCTGCATGGATTATTTCACTTTTCCTCATGACACATCTGTGAGGGCTCACAGTGGTCTCCACTTTTCAGGTGAAGGAACTGAGGTTTAGAGAGACAACAACAGAGCTGTGGGTCTGGAGGAACCAGCACAGGCCAGAGATGTCTGAAGGCTTCAGGAAAAGAGCTTGGATCTGAGCACCTGGACAGGGAGAGCTGATGGAAAATTTAAGATTGAGTTGTAGGTAGTTACTTCACCTGAAACAAAACAAGTAGAAGCTGAGGATATAGCTCAGTGGCAAAACCAACTGCCTGGCAAGTACAAGGTCCTGACTTCAATCCCTGGTACTGCAAAAAAAAAAAAAAAAAAAAAGCAATTATTAACTCCAGGAAAAAACAAAAAAGATGTAAAAGATAAATTATGAAACAAATTTTAAGTGGGATTTAAGTGACCATAATAAATACTGATTATCATATAAGCAATATCAGGAAGTGATTCAACTGGAAGGCTGAGAAGGGGATGGGGATTCTATGCAGGGGAAGGGGTGGGTAGAAGACAGCCTTTCATAGGATGAAGTCAAGAGCTAGTTTCCAAAACAGGAACATCAAGAAGCTGCAATGCAGCTTGTTTTGTTTGTTTGTTTGTTTGTTTGTTTTATAGAGATGGATAATAGCCAAAGAAGCAGATCAAAAGAGTTGAAAGGAATGATGGCTGGAAAGGACAGACATGTGGCAAATGTACTCTACAAGAAATCTTGTAGAATGATTGGACTTGCATTCAATTGTGTATTTGTATAGCTTTGATAATTTTTAAAAGAAGCAAAGATAAATAAATTGCCCAAGTTCACCAGATCTGATGTGGGGGAGCTGGGGCTTGAACTCCAGCAGGCTGTCCCCAAAGCTGAGGCCATGGCACTATGTCATACAGTGGATAAAATCCACCTCCCCACAAGCGCTCCAGAAAACAAAGAAGCGGTAGACATGGGAGACCCAGCCCCGAGCCCACAAGGGTGCGCAGAAAGGGTACTGCTTCCTTTATTCCATGGGGCCAGTCACACCTGGCTTTCAAAGAAGGGTCGGGGAGAGCCCTGCCCTGCGCCCAGACCTGAGTGCTTTTGAGTCTTGCTATAAGTTTTCTGAGTTCCCCTACAACGTCCAGGATCTGCCAGGGCCAGGAGCAGCACCTGGACAGGGCTCCCAGTTAGCAAGTCCTCCCCTTAATAGAGTTTTCCACCTCTTAGCCTTCCCTCTTTGGGGGGGGGGGGGTTGTCTGCTGAGCAGACACCTTGCCGAGCTCCGCAATGCTTCAGAATCAGCATTGTGCAAGATGGGGCCAGCAGAAGGGTGCTGAGACACTGGCTTTGAGTAATTAGTTGTTTGCATAGGCAGGGGCCCTGAAAAAACTATCTGCCCAACATCCCCAACAGCCAGGAGCAGATTTGCTTTCAGGACCCGCTGGGTCACTGTCCCTTTCTCATTGCTCAGGCTCTGCCCAATAGTGGCAGCTACAAGGTTTCAAAGCACCTCACTGCGGAGGTCAGCTCCCTGGATGATTCCATATACCCTCAGGTGAGCAGCAAGCCTGCAGGAAGTCCTTACTGAGCAGCTATCTCAAGCAGAGGCAGGATGACACAGAGAACAAGGAAAACACCTGCCCTCCATTTCCTGGGCTGGAGGGAGAGACAGAGGCATTAGGGAGGACTGCAGTGAGCAGGTACCTGAGTGACAGCTGGGTGGGCACAGAAAGGGGTTCAGTGTGGCCTTGAATGAGGCACTCTGCAGTGCTGCAGGGAGACTGTAGTTTGGTTGGGGAGCTGCTCTAAAAGTTTCTCAGTTTTGGGATCTTCCAAGATGAAAGTTTTATGATTCTCCAATTGGAATTGTTCTCCGGCCTCAGGTGAACCCTGGGGGCCCAGGTCTCTGCCTGTGCCAGTGATCCAGGTTCTAACTGTGCTTTTACTTCAAAGCTAGAAAGGGCCTGGAGAACCAGGAAGTCCATTTTCTCTCCCCTCACTTGAGGAAACTGAAGGGTCCTGCTCATGCCACCTAGCTACAGAGGTAGGATTTAACACTTTGACCTCTGATTTCCATCCTAACTCCAGTCTGGGACAGGGGCATGGGTACTGTGAGGCAAACAAATCCCTCCTTTTACAAAAAGACTCCAGCCCCAGTAGCAGTCTTCAAAACTTCATTTCTAACAAACAAGAATCCAACAACTCTTCAATCAACAAACATCCTGGAGAGTAAGCCCGGGGAAGACAACTGTCCCCGCAAATTGGTGCCCCCAAGACCTCACAGTCTGATGAAGGGTACATGCACGACCACACGTAATACTTCTGGAGCTTCAGCGATTTCCTCTGGTGTGCTTGGCATGTCGCAGACGCTCAGCAAACGGTCCGGGCGTTGATTATTGTCCTGCTCAAGGTGGGTCTGCAAAGAGACCACAGTAGGTTGCGAAGTAGAGCGGCGCTCAGGTGCAGGCTCCGCGATCCTCCCTCCTGCGCGGGCGGGGCGGGGCGGCGCCTGAGCATCCTCGGCTCCTCCTCGGCTCCTCCTCGGCCAGGTCCGCGGGCGGCCGCCGGGCGCGCCCAGGGAGGGACGCGGGGTCGCGCACGCAGGCTGCCGGGGCCGCGCCGGCAGCCGGGGCCGCGCACGGGTTGGTCTCTGCCCTAATGCGGTGGCTGGCGGCGAGAGGCGCTGCAGGGGACTCGGGGGAAGTGGCGGCGCCCGCAGCGGACAGCACGGACTGCGCCCCGGGCCGGAGCCCGAGCCGTCGGAGGTAGGCCAGCGTGGACACCCGAGAGACCGGGTGGGGGTCATGCGGGGGTCACGAAATCCGTCTGTCCTGGTTCCCGCCTCCTCGTTCGGCTCCATCCTCCGACTTGACCCCTCCCCCTCTGGCCGCCTCCCTGCGCCTTCTCCTCCGCACCGCGGTCACCTGTCCTGGACCCACCCTATCTGTTCTGCCGTCGCCTCCAGTCACCCCGTGCAGCCCCTCCCTCGTCCACCTACAGCCCTTCTCGCTTAGTGCCTGCATCCCCTCCCCTTCCCGCATCTTCATCCTCTTTCCCCTTTCCTCTGTCCCTGCCTGTCATGCATGGGCCCTACTGCCCTTTGCCCCTATTTCCCGCAACACTCCACTTTTCGTTTCCCCACTCGCCCTATTTTCCCCACCCCACACATTAGCCCCCTCCTGTCCTCCCCCACCTCTTGCCCCAGTAGCTGCTCAGAGCTCCCTGGCTGTCCATCCTTCCCCAGGTCCCCTGCACACCCTGTCCAGCCCCGTGCCAGCTGCCCGGTCTCCTCAGCACCACAGTCCCTCCCAAGCACTACGCCTTCTCCCCTTGGCTCCTGGCTTTCCTGCCACCCATTACCCTCTTTGCGTTTGTCTTTTGGGAGCTGCTTGTACCAGGTGGCTTGTCCTCAGCTCCCTTGCTAGCCCCCCAGGGTCCTCCCAGCTCGAGGAAGCGTAGGCCTCTGACTGCTAGATGGACTCACTGTTGTGGGCGCAATCTACTTATAGCCCTTTCAACACCTTGATTCAGGCCACGGCCTGGAAGGGTGCTGAATGTCAGTAGGCCTCTTTGCATTCTGAGCCAGCCTGCCCTACCCTCAGCTATTCAGGTTTGTTTCCTAGATGGTTTCTGAGGGATCTAAGTGCAAGGATGGGGAAGGACCAGCTCACTCTGAGTCCCGTGAAACCCAAGGGTGTAAAGGACCAGATGAGAGCCCTGCCAGAGGGCTGGAGAATTGGGGACATTAGAAGGGACTTTTCTTCAGCCTGCAAGTCAGCACTTTGGCATCAGGCACTGTCTTGAGTGTGGCCCAAGGCTGCACTGAGAGTGGGCAGACTGCTGAATCACCTAGACTCTTTCCCCACAGCAGCCCCTTTCTTGCTCCAAGCCAGGGTCTGTCTGCTTCTGGTTCCTTCCCTGGCTCCTTTCATGGGCCGTGTGTGTGTGTGTGTGTGTGTGTGTGTGTGTGTGTGTGTGTGTTGGATGGCAACGCCTCCTCCCTTGGTTGAGAGGAGTGGATGACAGTGCCCCCTTTCTGCCTGTCTCTCCTCCTGGCATGAGGGCCCAGTGAGTCTCATCTACCCTTGGAACTCTAGTGAGCCTGGCTGGGCTCCAGACAGATCTCCAGCAAGGCAAGGGCAGGCTGCATGAAACTTTAAGCAGAAGCTGAAGCCCAAGGAATATGTGTGTGGAGAACGGAAGGAAGACCGTTGGGACAAAGACTGTCAGTTGTGAATGGGGGCTGTGGGAAGAGAAAGGGAGGTGAAGGTCTGTTCTGTCCTCCCTCTGGCTAAGGATGAAGGGTCTGGAGGGGTCCCAGAGTGAGAAGAATTGAACATGAGTGGCCTGCTACGCGCACAGTGTGTTCTCCCTTTGTCTGGACTGCGTGGCCACTTTGGAGGGAGTTATTTCCCTCCCTAGTCTTTGAGTTCAGCTAAAGGGGTGCTTGTGTGTGTGTGTGTGTGTGTGTGTGTACGTGTGTGTGTATGTGCACATGCGTGTGCGCATGTCTGTGTGTAGGAAGATGGAGAACACAAACGAGGAAAGACTTTTACACAAAGCTCCAGAAATTGTTTGTCACCATGAGACAGGTAATGACAGTTCATTTCCTGCTCTGGGGTCCCCAGCTAAAATCCAGACTTTTGAGTTGGGAGGTTGACAGCAACTGCACATAGATCCTGCCCCTTCTGTGGGAGGCTTCCTCACTTTGGAAATCTGAGTGGTCAGACGCCTTCAGCTGATGCATGTTAATTCAGTATGGGCCACAGGCTGTATCTGGCTGGGGGCATGCAGCCTGGCAGCTGGTTGACCCCTGCTTTGTCTCTGGCACCTATGCCCTCCCCATCACCGCTGGGGGGTGGAAGCTTCCTCTGGCATCCGTGTTTCTAGGCTGCCAGCTTTTCCTGGTATAGGGAGGAGGTATCACCTGCAGCTGTTGTCGCGAGCTGATTGGAGGAAGGTTCTGACGTTGAATCACTTGATTGGGGCTTGGGTAAAGTGGGGGATTCTGATAACAGCATACCTATTTCTCAGTTCTGGGCATTACATCTCTCCCTTCACCCCCTTGTTTAGCGTCACAGAGGATACAGAAGATGAAACCAAGGCACACAGAGAAAAGAATCAGCTCCCAAGAGAGCTGGGCAAGACCTGGCACTTGTGCTTCCCTGGCTCCCTGAGGGCTTAACCGGCTGTGCCTGTGATGGCTGATCCTTTCATACTGGGGAGGTGGCTGGAGTTTGGGTTCTGAGGGGGGCCTAACCAAAGCATGATCTTGTTTCTGCAGTGACTGAGGGACAGGGTTCCAAGGCTCTGATCATGCTGTTGGAATTAGTTTCCCACCTCTGGCGGGAACGTAAGGCTGGATACAGCTTCCTCATTTCACAGCTACTTATAAAGCTTTAAGTGCTCTTCTGCTAAGTGCCAAGATTGTAGAGTGGGAAAGTAAAACAGAGTGAGGTCCCTCAGTGCTGCCAGTGTGATGGGAGAGGGAGACAGGTCATCGGATACACAATATAGATGGGCTTGAGCGAGAGTGCGTGGACGGGGTGCTGAACTGCTGGATCCAAGCTCTGATGGTGTTGGCTCCTCTCACTCACAGCTATGAAGAGGGTTTGGTTGATGCCATCCAGAAAGGAACCCTCTTCATGGCTGTACTTATCTGAGTGGCCCCTCCCTACTCTGCATGTTTGAGTTAGTCCATTTTATTACTGTGTCTTCAACCTTGGAGCCTATGTCAGGAATTGAGGTGTGTGCTGGGCATATAAATTGAGTTGTGGAGAAAAAGTGAAAACAAATTAAAATAATTATGAGAAATCTGCTCTCACAGAGGCCGCATGGATTCCAAGCATAAGAGGAGCATGACAGAGGGGTCACATTGAGCAGAGGACCCAGGGTGGCCCCAAGGTGTTTGGTGGCCTGCTGCCTTGGCTGTGGCAGCTTGATGCAAGCCTTTGAGCAGTGACTCAGAGTGAGCAGTTGAGAGTTCAGGCCCGGATGAAGGGCCAGGTGTGGATGTATATGACCTGGAGTCTGGGACTGCAGGGGACAGCAGTGGGAGCTAATGGCTGTGCCGGGTGCTTGAGTAGGCACTTGTGCAGCTTTGCTGACCTAGGGCATTGGTCAGATGGTCCAGCCAGCTTGAGGTCTCTGGAGCCACCCTTCTTTCAAGCCAGGGGAAATACAAGTGGCATAGTACCGATAGTCACTGTTGTTGAGCGCTTCCTGTGTGCCAGGCATCCCATTGTGTGGTTTGAGCACATCATCCCATTTAATCATCATAAGCATTAACTCTGTAAAACAGCTAGTTCTGGTTTTACAGGTAGTAAAACAGACTGTGAGAGTTGTTACTTGTTTAAGATAACAGAACGGGTGAGTTGCTGAGCTATAACTTAAACCACTGTTTGTTTGACTTTGAAACCCATGCCTCTATCTCTGCAAGCCATGTCTGCAGGATTTATATTATTGATTAATTTCTTTTTTTCATCCTTTCCTCTCTCAAATGCAGTCCCCTGCAAAATTTGGAGTGCTTGGACTGCAGTGGGGTCGTCCTCTCAGGCCTCCTCTTCCCCCTTAAGCGCCTGCAGTGCCCCTCCTCTGGGAATCAGCTGCCTGAGCATCTGTCCTCTCCTCCTTCACCTGCTCCTCCTCACTCATCCCCTCCTGGGCTTGCCCAGCCCCTCCTGCAAGGCCTCCCTGGCAGCTCCCTCCTTATCATTATGATGCTAATCGTGGTGTTAATTTTTCTGAGATCCAGAAAGAAAGCCCCAATCTGTTCTAATGAATTTAATTAGAGAGGGGCTTGGAGGGCTTCAGAACCTCTTACCAGGATCACAATAAACAGAGTTAACGAGATAAACAGCCCAGGATCAGCTTCTCAGGGGCTGGGAGAGAGGATTTCTGTCTCAGTCCTCTGTAAGAAAGTCCTGAGCATGCACAGAGAGTTGGAAGGAGGCTGTTGTCTTCCAAGTTTGCTCCCTTTTGCTGCATTTTTCTGAGTTCCCCACATATGTAACATCATCCACAGTTCTGCCCTTAGTTGGTAGTTGAACTTTCTGGAAAATCTAATCATCCCCACCAGCACCACCACTTATGGAGCACTTACTGTTTGGGTCAGGGATATCATACCACGTTTCGGCTTATGTGACCTTGTCTCTACCCGACAGGTGGTGAGATATGTGTTCAAATATAAGGGCCATTTGTTAATTCCAGACAGTGTTAGAAGATGACAGCATTTCTGACCTCAATGTTTTCTTGTGATAAGTACCCAGTGTGGGTCTTGAGAAGCAGCACTTGAAGACTTTATGATCAGAGTGCTAGCGAAAGAGCAGGTGTGTTCTGAGTGCCAGAGTCCTTGTTCCTCTTCCCTGCTAGTGCTGGGGTCATTCTGCTTTGCTTCTCTGAACACTTAGGATGGCCAGCTTGGGCAGGGGCTTCTTAGGGACAGGGAGATACTGCCTTCCTGCTGATCCTGGATCAGGATAGACAATTGGACCGGGTTGACCAGAGGCTGAGCTTTGTGCTCAGAGCTTGTGACTTTCTGGGTTGAGAGTAAATGTCTGGCAGAGTAACTCCAGGGACTTTGCCCGGTAAGGAGAGCTCCCTTCTTTACTGCTGTAGACCAGCTGGCTGGGGCAACAGCACTTCTTTTTAGATAATAATTTAGTGGAAGTTTCAAGCTCCAGGATCAGTGCATTTCATAACTCTTCCCTTTCTATCAGTTCCTGGAAGGTGTGCACACGTATGCTGCCGATGTTAGTGAAATTATTCTGATGAGATTTTTCTGTCACTTGCAATGTAAAACTTATTATGCATTTCTGACCTGAATGTTTTCTTGTGCAAGAGCAGATAATCATCTTGATATCTTTTTTTGGTGTGTGTGTGTGTGTGTGTGTGTGTGTGTGTGTGTGTGTGTGGTACCAGCAGTTGAAACCAAGGCCTTTGCACATCCCAGGCTTTTTTTTTTTTTTATCTTTTTAAATTTTGAGATCGGGTCTTGCTAAATTGCCAGGCTGAGCTTGAACTTGGGAGTATCCTGCCTATCCTTCCCAGAGTCCTGTGATTCCAGGTGTGCACCCTTACACTTGTCTACTCCTCCATCTTCTTGTTTGTAGACACATGAAGTGATACTTTGAGAATAGGATGTTAATTGTAAGGAACTAGTATGACAGTTATTTTGACAGGAAGTTTGGTGTTGAGCTGAAACTGCAAGTCAATTTCTCTAGTCTTCTTAACTTTTGAGACAACCAGTATTTTATTTGGGGTCACCTAAAACTTTGGTGCTTCTTGTCATTTTCCATGGTCTGTCTGGGCTTATGTGTAATTAGTAATGAAGTCAGTACACTGCTGTGGGCTGTCAGTTGATCTATATGAGAGAAATTTTCATGGGCGGCATTATTATCATGCCATTGTTGTAATGCCCATTGTGCGGTATTTTTCCACATGTTGGAGAGGTGACATATTCTTTATGAAGGAAAAAGCTTTTTTGAGACCACAGACAGTTTTCCTCTGCTGATGCAGGCAAAGGCAGAAACTAGATCTCTGTGATCACCACATTGGGAGTTAATGGAAGATTCTCTGGCTGACCCCAGCCCTGGACTCTGCCCTTATTTTATAAAATATTTATTGCATTTGCAGTTATTCTCTCAAATTCATACCATGTGCACAACCTTCTAGTTGGAAATTTGTTTTGAGAGAACTCTTGATTCATGAAGGTTAGAAATGTTTTATTCCAAGGTAATTATTTTATTGATCAAGAATCTGAGGGGGCCCAGCCCTAGCTCAGTTCTTGGGCTGGAGAGATGGCTCAGTGGTCTAAAGCACTGACTTGAAACAAGCTTGGCAAAGCACAGGGACCGCGGTTCGATCCCCAGCACCACATGCCAGCCAGACCCGCCCCCTGGTGGGCTGAGCTGGCCACACAAACACACACACACACACACACACACACACACACACACACACATACTAAATAAATAAACAAATGTTTAAAAAAATTTAATATAGGAGCTTTAAAAAAAAAAAAAAAGAATCTGAGCCCCAGAAGACTTTTGTGGCATGACTTTGGTGGTTTTTTGGGTATTTGCTGGCAAAATCTAGGTCTTCTGCATGTTGGTCCGTGTGGCACTTTAAGAACCATGTATAAACCTAGTAGTTGTATAAGACAGTATGTAATTATGCTTTCTAAAAGAGAACGTGAACTATAAATGCTTTGGAATATCAGAGCAGGAAGGAAATCAGTGAGTCTAAAGTGTCAAATCTTGGTAAAGATTTTGAAGTGGTGGAGGCAGGATTTGTTTTTTTATAGGTAGTAAAGATTGGACCTTGAGCTTACCAGGCAGGAACTTATGGCTCTGAGCTATCTTCCTGGCCCTAAGGAGGCGGATTTGAATGGGCAGAAGAAGAAAATAGGTATTACTCCTGGGGTAAAAGGATCATATGAAAGGTTTGGGGGAGGAAGTAGTGTGCTCAGGTATGGGGAGCTGGCTGGCCTCGTGCAGTGGGAAGGTACAGCCGGAGGGCTGGAGCAGGGCCAGACTGCAGAGGACCATGTTTTTTGCAACAAGGAGTTGGACTTTATCTTGATGTTAGTGAAAAAGAAATGCTTGGAGCTTCTTAGTTGAACTGGCTCTTGCTCTGAAGACAGCAGGGACAAGTAGCATTAGGAGTGAAAGGGCAGCTGGGTCCCGGGGACCTGGCAGATTCAGAAGGGATGGCTTCTTCTGAAGGGGTATGTGGGGAGAATGGGAATGAATTCTGAAACTTTCAGGAGCTTTTGGAGGGAGCGTGTCGCTGTCCAGAGTGCTGACCTGTCTTCTGAAAGGTTGGAAAGTAGAGCTCCCAATGCTTAAAATATCCAGAGGGACACAGAAAATGATTCTGGCTAGAACTAGGCAGCATGTGGGCTCCCTGGCAGAAGCTGGCTACAGCACGTGACTTTACAGCCCTGTAACGAAAGCAAAAGGCTGGATCCTCTTAAAAGTACGGTTGGCGTGCGTGTGTACGTATATGCATGCTCAGAGGGCCCTGGGCCAGCACCCCCTCCCAAGCTTCACTTTAAGGTCTCTGTGTTTACATGAGAATTTTAGCATCCTTCATAGTAAAAATACACCCCTTTACTCCGCATCCTAAAGAACACCTACAACTTACCTAGCAAACTAGAAGATAGCAGCAGAAGTTGCCAGAAGATCCCATTCATGATTCAAATAAAATATCTTGTGCTCAATGTGAATTTTGTTCTATAGAATTTTCTTTTTTCTTTCTTTTTTTTTCAGTATTGGGAATTGAACTCAGGGCCCTGCACTTGCCAGGCAAGCGATTATTCTACTGAGTTATCTCCCGGCCCCTAGAATTTTCTATGCTGATAGAACTTTCTATTCTACATCTGCACTATGCAACATGGTAGCCACTGTTTCCATGGAGCTTGGATTCATGAAATGTGGCTTGTGCGGCTAAAGATTTGAATTTTTTTTTTTTTTTTTATGTATTTGGTACAGGATCTCACTACACAGCTCAGACTCATAGTGATCCTCCTGTTTTCAGCGCCCCCCCCCCGCCCCCGGCTGGGCTTAGAGGTGTGTGTCACCATGTCATGCCATAGTAGTCGGCTCAGTGTGCCTGGGGGCAAGGCCATCATGCATGTGGTGCCAGGGATCAAACCCCAGTCCTTACCTAAGCAGACACATAATCCGCTGAGCTATCTTGCCAGCCCAAGATTTGAATTTTTAATTAAATTAGGTTTAAATTTAAATAGCCATAGGTGGCTAGGAGGTACTGTATTAGAGCGAACATCTCCATATAGTCAGTATCCTTGACGTTGCCACTTGCTGGTGCTCATTGGTTCCTCATATCTCCCTGATGGAGTGAATTGAACTTTTAAATGAGGGTAAGTCGAACAGATTGCTGGAGAGAGCCCCATGCTAAATCCAAATGCAATCTGTATCCAGCTGTGAGTTTCATTCTGCCTTTTCTTGTCACTGTAGTGAAAACAACCTTGTGGTATGCCCTGCAATTTTCTGTTCAAGGGCAGGGAGGAGTCTCCTTGGATTCTGGCTTGAATCCTAGGGACCTGATCCAAGACTTTTTGGAGCCTCAGATGGGCAAGCTATGCAGCATTTAGGGCTGGAAATCTGGCCCTGAGGTATGGTGGGGAAAAATGATAGGCTGTTGTGTCAGATGCTTGTGGGTATCCACTAGAGAAAGGTTTCCCATCTTGATCTATCTCCTACTCAAATTTTGGGTGTCTTCTTTTTTTTTTCTTGCAATACTAGGGCCTTCACACTGAACTACACCCTCAGCCCTGTTTATTAGTACAGATTTTCAGTAGATAATGATTACATTTATTATGTGGAGTTAGTGCACATACATAACACATCTTAATTCTTTATATATCTTTCTCT
>NW_004524707.1:143241-148291 GCF_000260255.1 Octodon degus
TTTTTTTTATTTTTTTGTAAATGTGAGATAGAATCTCACTGAATTGCTACATTGCTCAGGTTGGGATCAAACTTGTAATCCTCTTGCCTCACCTTCCCAGAGTGTTAGGATTAAAGGCATGTGCTGCTAGATTTGGCTCTCACTCTAAGGGTTTTTTTGTTGTTGTTTTTGTTTTGTATTTTTGCTCTCAACCTGTTTACCTGGTATACCTAGTCAGGATGGGGATATAGGTGAATGGTAGAAGAAGGTGAAACACTTTAAAATGCCAATCCATAAGCAAGTCCGAAGACTAGAGCAGAAACTTGCTATTGTGTTGACACATGACTGTTGATGTGCATGATTCTCTGGCATTTTGGCTTGCTGTGTGTAAGTCTAATTTCTCAAGTTAGAGTATGTCATTGTTCAAGGGAGGCCTTCTTGTTTTCTCCCTTAGAATCTCAATGTGCTGCTAGTCCTCCTTAATAGATGCCTGACTGTGAGTAGCTCTTTGTTAGCCCGGAGAATGGGTCTGACCCCTAGAAAATGTGTGCATGTGAATACAAATAATATTTATTGAACTCCTGCGGGGCGTAAGTCTCTGCACTTAGTACTGTGGGAAATGACAAAAGAGGCGTGAGGATGATTGTTTCCAGGCTGATGGGAGCCCAGAGGCAGGCGTGTGAGAAAAATTACACACACACACACACACACACACACACACACACACACACACCAGAAACAAAGGCAGCGTGGTAGTGGGGCTCCAAAGCCAGGGTGGAGTGCAAGACCCTGAGGATCCCGATGATGCGTGCCTCTGTCTGTCCATCTCTCGAGGATTCCCTTCTTCGCAAGGCTCAGCTAGTACCAGCCACCTCCATGCCTGCTGGACAGTGCTGCCTTTATGGGTGATCAGGCAGCTTGCTGTCTCAGGGACTGTGCTGAGACTGAACTCACCCATTCTGTAGTGAAGAACAATTCAGGAGGGGGAAGGGATAGTGTGGAAGGGAAGAAACTCCTTTCACTTTTTTTTTTTTTTTTTTTTTTTCGGTACTAGGGATTATGCCCCAGGCTTTTCCACTGAGCTATATCCCTAGACCTTTTCATTTTTTATTTGAGACTCCCTGAGTTGCTTAATTGCCCAAGCTAGTCTTGAACATGCAATCCTCTTGCTTCAGCCTCCCAGCATGCTGGGACTATAGATATGCACCACAATGCCCATTTCCCTTTATTTCTTATCCCTTAAATGGTGACAGGGTCTTGCCTTGAGGCTTCTACTTATTCACAGGAGGGTTCACTCATACTCCGGCAGCTCCAGGACATGGAATCCCATGATGCTGGCCCAAGGACAGCTCTGGAGGGGATAGGAGTTTGGTGACATGGCTCCCCGTGGTCATTCAGATCCTTGTTTTACTTTCTAGGTGTGTGCTGTGCCTGACAAGAAATGGGTGAGCCATGCCTTCCACCTGAAGCTGTAAGCGCCTCTTTGGCTGGGTTCAAGGAGGTTACTGTCCCTCCCCGCAGTGTTTCCCAGCCTCTCTGCACACACACGTCTGCCAGAACTGTGGAAGGCTGCAGACTAGAATTCAGTAGATCTGGGTTGGGCTTGAGATTCTGCATTTCTAGGGGGCTTCCATGGAATGCCAGGACTGGCTGTCCACAAACCACACTTGGATGGGCTAGATTCTACATGTGAGTTCTCATGCCTTTGCTGTGCTGTGCACCAGGCTGTGCTCTCCTGGACCACAGGGATTGTAAGGGCTTGGGAGCAAAGATGTTTTGCGTCAGCGTGCCAATGCCTTCCCCATGTTGTTCACTCAGAAGAGTAGGATCAAAGCATGCGATTGGTTAGAGCAGGCCAGTACTACTGTGGGAAGAATAACTTGCAGTGAGAACGCAGTGCCAGGAACTTGGTCAACTTACAAAAGTGCATATTGAATTGGTGATGATTCTAGTGAGGGATGGCAGAAAGGGCACTGATTAGGGATTTGACAGATTCAGTGAGAGTAGAGCAACCTATTGAACATTCGCTGGCTTTACCTTTTCAGTTGTAAACTGGGGACACCAATGGCCACTTATAAGGGTTGTTTAAACCTTAGTACTAAGCGTATGGTATTACTGAGTTACTGGATTGGATGCTGTTATCTCCACTACACTGAGAAGACAGAAGCTCAGATTGAGGATGTGCAGTTCTGAGTGTTGGAGCTAGGATTGGATGTGGGTCTCCTGAACATGGCTCGTTACTTGTCACGAAGCTCTGGGTTCCAGTGTGGGCTGACAGTTCCTTGTTGGAGGAGCTTCCTGGTCTGAGGGTCGTTTGTACTGAAGAGCGATAGTGTAGGTATTGTGGAAACTCCAATCTTCCTCTGGGTTTGAGAGCACTGGCACTGGCTGGCTCTTGGTGACACTGTAACATCAGGCCACACTGGTCAGTCTCCCTTGTCTCAGGCCCAAGACTCTCCCAAAAAGAGTTATCGTCTGCCTCTGTGGACCCTTGTCTGCGTGACAGAGCTGCTGAGCTCAGATGCAGTCTCTTTGGTTTGCTTTGGTCTACTTTGTGTGCTGGTGCTGAAAGGATATGGGGACGTAGAAGCGGGCAGCCTTTGTCCACCTTGCTTCCCGGTGTGGCATCAGCTGACTGCTTGTATCACGTGTTGCCAGAGCCCCATCCTGGATGGGCGGACGGGGCACATGTCTCTTCCCATTGCTTCCACATTAGAGGAGGCCCTGAGATCTGCTTACTGTTGCCCGCCCTTCTCGCTTTAGCAGTGATGCCCAGATTGCAGGGCCGAGCTGGTCAGTATTAGGGGTGAGGGCAGCTGATTAGTTGAAGAAGGAGCCACCTAGTCCAGGTGCTTATCTGTACCTGGAAGAGATGTTTAACTCAGCACTCTCTCCGGCGCTAGCTGAGGCTAACTGAATCCACACAGAGAACAAAAGTGACTCCTCAGACTGGAAACTGGAGCCTCACTACACAGAAGGGAGAATGCCACACAGGGGGCTCAGGTACCAGTTTCTTTTCCTTTTTTTAAAGATTTATTTCATTTATTTATTTGGTACAGGGTCTCACTACGAAGCTCAGGCGTGAGCCACCACACCCAGTTTGGGGAGCCAGCAAGGTGCATGGCCGGCATGGCATGTGGTACCAGGGATCAAACCTGGGTCATTGTGCTTGCCAGGCAGGCACTTAGACTGCTGAGCTGTCTCCCCGGCCTTCGGTTAGCAGTGCTCTGCCCTGAGGTATGAGCAGCTCTCCGTTCATATCTGGTCTGTATTTGTTCTCTTGCCGTCCTCCAATTTGGTTGATTTTTCTCCTTTGTGCTCCATAAAATCCTGTGCTGGCTGTTGATTTCTTTGTCAGGGTTAGTGTTAGAGTTTATGGCTGTTCCAAGTTTACTTGTAAGTGCAGAGGGCTTATACATTTCGCTGCTTCAGAGTGTCTGCTGCCCGGCACTGTTTCATATGCTGGGAATCCCCCTTTAGTGTGCCAGATCTTCATTTTATGTCTCCCACTTTTTTTCTCTTTGAACAGTCTGAAGTTTTCTGACACTCATGCCCCTGTGGTCAGTATGTCCTTCTGATGGGAATAAAAACTTCCAGTTAGGCTTGGGCTAGAAATGAAACTCCTATTAGCCCGCCTTGGCTTATGATAAATTCCCGAAACACCAACAGAAATGCCCATCTGACCACAGAGCTAGGGGTTTCTGTGCTTGCGCTCTTCACCTCCACAGACCTGTGACTGTTCCTGCACGGCCTGTGCCGTGTGCTGCAGTGGACCCTGCTGGACTTTTGGGACTGTTGGGATTAGGATGGGTTCCACTACTGGTCCCCAGATTCAGTGGTATATTGTCATGCCATCCTGACAGTTGGCCTAACAACTGGCACAGTTGAGGTGGTGACGACTGGCACAGGTGCGGAAGACATACCGCATGCTGGAGATGTCTGCCATTGGTGTGGGCCAAGTGGAGTATTAAAGGAGTTGTGGCAAACATGTTTGAGTGTTACGAAACTGTGCCCTCTTGGAAAGGTCTGGAAGGCTGGAATGGGATAAGGGCAAAGCTGAATTAAGGCCCCATTCTTATTCAAGCAGGCAGTCCCTTCTGAACATACTCCATGGCTCCTCTAAGTTCCTGAAGCCTTCTTTGGAAAAATAAAGAGAGGGCGTGTAGAGGGCACCATAAAACACTGTAGTTCTTTCTCAGTGGACTGGTGATATTATCTGGTGTCTATCTGTATGCTGGTGTGTTAGGGACTCAATAGATCAAAGACTACTCAGTGGCGGCGAAAGATGTTCTCTTTCCTAAGACTGTTTTCTTATGACTATGATTACTGAAAGTTCTATTAAGATAGTCAGCTCATAAAGAGCAGTAGGAATTATCCAGAGGGAGCCTGTGCTTTTCCTAATGGTAACGTCTTGCAAACTATAGCGCACATTATTCACAACTAAGACATTGACATTGAACTAGTCTTCTACTCTTATTCTGATTTCCGCAGTTTTATGTATACTTGCTTCTCAGTTTGTTTCTTAGACTGATTTAGCTCCAGATTATTTGTCTGCCCTTCCCCCTTTCTCTCCTCCTGAGATTTGTTTTTGTAAGTTCATGTTGTGAAATACCCAAGTATATGCATCTAGTTTTGGAAATAGAACATTGTGCAAGAGCAAGGGACTTGGAGTCAGGCTGCCTGGTTCAGACCTGGTTCTCTGCTCCCTGGTTCTGTGCTCTTGGGCAAGTGATTTCAGTCTTCTCTGGTTTTCACCTGTAATCCCAATCCCACACAGCTTTCTAGACCCTTCCAGCAGATCCCAGCTGCATAGCACTTGACGCTGTTTGCCACATCTATCTGCATTAATAACGCTCTGCGTGGAGTTGTTACATAAGGTACATGGACACCCCCCACCCTTCACTCTCTGCCCCGCACCCCCGGCTAACAAGAAGTGCTCAGGAATGTGAGCTGGCATCGTTATGTCTCCACCTCTCCTTCTCGATAGTGGTTTCAAGCCCTGGCTTTTCCTAATGGCTTCAGTGAGTAACTATGAAATATCCTATATGTTAGGATATATAATTTATATATT
>NW_004524707.1:148391-194619 GCF_000260255.1 Octodon degus
ATTCAGTTGTATGCTGGGTAGTGCTACAGGTAACTCACCACCCAGGTGAAGAAGGACAAACTAAAATGAGGGTTCAGATCACAAGAAATCCTGGAGCCAAGGAGAGAGAGAGATGTTAATCTGTGGTGCCTGGAAAGTTTCTGGGCAAGTTTGATGTGGCACCTTGAAAGGTAAAGCTCGGACTCCGTGTTCCTCTGAGGCCCAGTAGGTTGTCTCCAGTGCGGAAGGAGGAGGGAGGAGAGAGAGTGATGACTTTCTGATTTTATTTCATTTTTTAGACTGCAGGCAGTTCAGGTTTTAATGTCCCAGCCTTCGGGCCAGTCGATCACCACAGTCCTGCTGCCCACTGGGGCAGCAGGTGGGCAGCTGGCTTCGTAGAAGCCTTTGGTGGTGGCCACCCAGTTGTTGTCACAGCCGGACACTTAGTTGCATGTTGAGTTTGATCTGACCAGAGTAGAAGCCAATGGCGCAGGCCCAAAGCAGGCTGGCAGCCAGGTCCATGTCCATGCTGGCTACCACGGCCCCTGGTGGCAGATGCAGGGGTCCACTCAGTGTGGACAGGCCCTGCTAGGAGGGGCCACTCCACACAGGCCACGTGGCTGGAAGGAGCCATAGGTAGCTTCCAGTCCTATGTCACTTTGTGGGAAGGGGATGACCCCAATGTGGATCCAAGAGGTCATTGTGGGGCCAGGACAGGAAGGCTGTCTCATGAGCCTTCCAGAGGGGCCAGGCCTCCAAACAGCCCAGCTTGGACATTGCAGGTGTCAAAGCCCCGGTGCTGGCACCATGGCAGGGGGTTGGGGAGTGGGGGCAAAGGGACCCTGGATGTCCCCCCTCCTGGGCTGCTGAGGAGACAGCAGCATACCCTGAAAGAGGAGTTGGGCCAAACAAGCAACCCGAGCCCCACTTCCAGCAGCCTCCCGTGGTTCATACACCCTTTTCTTGTTTTAAAATGAGGCCCAGAAAGGATGAGGAAACAACTCAAGATTAATCAACAAAGCATAGAAGAGAGAGGTGCATTTCAGGGCAAGGAATTAGAATCCATTTCTCCTAATAAGCCAATTCCTATAGTCTAATTATATCCTTTCACTTCGGCTGCCCCAAGTTAATACATTGAGCTAATATCTGATTTCCACTGTAGATGTGGGGAAACCAAGGCACAGAGTGTTGGTCACCTGTTGAGGAAGCAGCCTGAATCAGAATGAAGGAAGCCTAAGTGTCCATCTTTGTCCTCTGGCTTCCTGTCATCCGTGCAAGGCAAGACCTGGGGTCCTAGGTAGGGGAAAGCGAGTCTCTTCCAGTGAAATCCCGGTGGCACAGGACATCCTGTGACAGTACTGCACCCTCCCGTCCCTGCCAGGGCTCGAAGGCCTGGCCTCAACAGCCACAGGACTTGGTGGCCAAGCCTGGGAAGAGCCCATTGTCTCCCTGCATCACCGCTGGCTGTGTGGTTGCTGGGTTGGATGGCTTGTTCGTTTTTTCTTTCTGGAGGCTTCTCTGAGTCCTATATTCAGCTGCAGCTGGGCAGTTGGCACTTGTCCAGCCTTTGTTCAGTCTATAGAATTCTCAGTGGTACTCATGGAAGACTGCTCTGTGTGTGTGTGTGTGTGTGTGTGTGTGTGTGTGTGTGTGTGTGTGTATAAGAAAAGGAGGAGAATGAGGTGACAGCCCTCTGAAAAGGTGAAAGATCACCGTCCCCAATGGGGGCTGATTCCACACTGAGAGAATTCAAATGTGTGTGAACTGACATGGTTACTGGCCTGACCACAAGTGGGGGGACAGGAGTGTGCTGTGGTCCTGGGTTCTGGATATGTGGCCTGTGATCTTCCTCATCCATAGATATTGTTAGAACCAGAGCAACAGCAGGAATGGTAATAGGCTAAATAAAGGCAGCTAGTGGATATTCAGAGCTCACCATGTATGGAGCAATATACTAAGTACTTTAAACATATATGGTGAGTGCTGAGAAGACCTTCCCAGCCTGAGGTCCAAGGTGACTGTGTACCCACTCACTCCTGTCCCTTCCTGCTAGGGAACCGTGGCTTCATTGAGGGGAGAAAGGCATGGGTATGACCAGATAATTATGAGGTTGCCCCTACTCGCACCTGGGATGCTTGGAGGCCCGAGTTTGAAGGAGCTCTGGAATTATTTATGTTGAGTCCCTAATTTTGCATAGGAAGAAATGGAGCCTAAGGAAAGGCCCTGCTCGGAGCGATGTGGTCACCTAATGGCAAAGCTAAGGCCAGATCACAGCCTGCCTGACTGGGGGCTTGGATTCCTAAG
This sequence comes from Octodon degus, assembly GCF_000260255.1. NCBI lineage: Eukaryota > Metazoa > Chordata > Mammalia > Rodentia > Octodontidae > Octodon > Octodon degus. The sequence continues at coordinate 150,675 of NW_004524707.1, forward strand.
CCTCATTTGTTCACAAAAGCTCTTTACCTATCCATGCCACCTCCATACCCAAGACCCAAAATGCTCTTGTGAGACAGGGAGGGAGAGACAGGTCTAGTATTTTTTTTCCCTGCCTTTGCAGTGAAAGCGCTTATTGAATTATTACAGATACTAGCCTGGAAAGGAACCAGGTTCTGGGTGGCCTCATTCCCTTTGTACTGCTGACCATTGCCTTGCCTGGCAGTGGAGGTTCCTCCTAGATCTCTCCCTAAAGGCCACCAGCCACTTTCCCTTTATGTCTCCCCACCCACTGGCTGTGTATTTGGGAAATCAGGGTGCTGTTAAGGACTTGACTCTTTCCTGACACCTGACCCCACTTTTCTGTCCAGGAAATTCTACAAACCCAGTTGCTTAGTGATTCCTCCCTGGGCCTTGAGTAGATGCACCCCAGTCTCATTTGGAGGAGGCTTACTTCATATTTTCTCTTTCCCGATGGGCAGTCGACAGGCAACAGTGTGGTGGGTGGAGGGAGTTGTCCAGCTTTTCTGTCCTAGTCTAGAGGATCCATTCAGGGGCAGAGTTGAAGGGCATTAGTCACAGTTCTGATGTTGATGAGAACAAGGAAGCAAAGAGAGGGTCTAGGGCAGTGTGGGTGGGTGCAGCGGACTCTCCTCTAGTTTATTCGCCCCATCTTTGGACCCTGGAAGCAGTGATAATTTCCCCATTTCCCAGAGGAACACAATGAGGTGCAGAGGGACCCAAGGGAGGAAACCTGGGAAACTCACTTTGTCTCCTGTGGGTTCTTTCTCAGTCACTGACTGACTCTCAGTGGGTCCTCAGTGAGTCAGGGATGCTGTGATTTGATGGAATCCCCTTTAATGTTACTTTTTTTTTTTTTTTTTTGGTGCTGGGGCTCAAACTCAGGACCGTACCTTTGCCAGGCAGGCATTGTGCTATTGAGCTATATCCCCCACCCTGTTGTTACCTTTAATTGCAAATTTTATTAAAGTAAAACATGCAGGAAAGCATATAGCATTCTTTTTGTTTTTAAATGTTGTTTCTCTGGTTATAAAAGTAAAGTCATAAAATTTGAAAAGAAACAAAGAAAACCTCAATCATTCAGAAATAATAGCCATTCAGATCTGATGTGAATTTTTTTTTTCGGTTGGTTTTGTTTTAACTTGAAAGCTCTTGCTAGAAACTGGCTACTGGGGAGAGGAGAAAGCCAGGGGTTCATGGTGGGGCCATTGCCCTTTTTAGGAGTTTCTGAGCTGTAGTTTAGTTTCAGTCTCCACCTGCAGCTTCATAGCAAATTATTCACTGTCATCTCAGCCCCACTACGAGCAAGAGAAGTAAGCAGTGGTAAAACTGTGCAGGCCACTGTTTATTGAGCAGCCTTTCTGTATTCAAAATGAGCTCATCAAGCTTGACATGTTGAGAGTCGTGGGCTTGGGGACAGATGTGGGATTCAGAGGGCCAGGTGGCCTGTGCGAGTCCTGGGTGCTGCCACACATCTGCGCTGGTGTCATGCTTTTCCCCTGCTTTGCAGCCCTCATTTTTGGGGTTTATGATCCAAGAATGGAGGGCAGAAGTCCCAAAAGGGATGATGTAGACCTACTCTTGGGCTTATCAGCCACTACCTATTCATGGCTGCATCTCCCTACCAAAGTTAGCTGCCCCCAGAAGGGAACACAAGAGTGCTCAGCACCTTGACAGAACCGCGCAAGTGTCCACTGCCAGTACCACTGCCTGCACTGTGGTCATCATCTTACTCTCCAACTCTAGGTAGGAATGCTTAGAGCTGCAAGGGACTTTGAAAGCAGGCTGACCTGTGACCCTGAAGCTTTACTCTGCATCCCAGTCACCTGGACACTTGCTAGAGCACAAAGTCCTGGATCCAGCTTGCTGAGGCTGTGAGCCTCAGGCCTACCACAAGAATACACATTCCGGTTGTGATGGGTGGGCTGCTGTCTCCAGGCCATGTTTGGAGAACTACGAATCTGGACCTTCATTTGCAAGAGGAGTTCTGATAGAGAATTACCTTAGTAATGGCCTTTATACCACTTAGTTTCAGAGCTAGGACTATACTCAGACCTCCCAATTCCCACCCTAGTGCTCCAGTCCCATGGTGTTCTGGTCACCCATCCTGAAAGTGCCAGTAGCTGGGACTGCTCTCCTGAGATTGACACTGTCCCAACCCTTGAAGGCTCAAAGCAGACACTGCCTCGCTGTGGGACCCGGAGTCCTAATCCTGGCCCTGGTACCATCTCTCTTGTGTGGTGTTTGGTCAGTCAGCCCTTCTTTTATGCAGCAAACATCACCTGAATGCCTAAGGAAGGACTGTGCCCAGCATTGTGAGGGGCACCCAGGCAAAGAGGACTGTAGCTGAGTTCCATGGTAGGTATTTCCCACTCTTTCTGTCCAACCATTGGACTCCGTCTCATGCCACCCTGGACTTCGGAGCCATCGCCTGTCAGGAAAGGGAGAAGCAGCCAGCTGACTGGAGGCCGATTCTTGCTGTGCTCTGACTCACCAGTTCACTTTCAGGTAGCTCATTCTCCTCTAAGGGCCACAATTTCTTCTAGAAAATTCAATGAGGCAGTGAGTTAAACATTGATGAATAAGACTTTCCCCCCTCTCAGCCTGTGGTTCTAAAATTCCAGGGGTTCTCAAATCGCGTGCAGTGGCATCTGGCTTCATTCCCATTTTGATCACTCAGTTAATGCTTCTGTTCCTTGTCTTCCTCCTTAATATGAAACAGATTCTCCTAGCTTCAGGTGTGAGGACCCGGAGGAGGTGTGACTCCCCTCACATGTCCGTGGTGCGGTGTATTACCCAATGTACATTGCCAGCTGCAGTGGTAGTTTTGTCCTCATAGTTGTGATTTGCTTTTCTTATTCATCTGTTGTCTTTTAAAAAATTTTATCCCTAATCAACCATTAAAGGAGACAGGAAGCATATGGAACTTCCCAGACTTAAGGAAGAGCACAATAATAATTATGATACAAATTTGTTTGAAGACGCTGGCTACCAGATTGTATTCAGCTGATGAAATTTTTATAACACATCAAGATGTATGCTACTCAAAAAAGTGATAATTATATCTAGAGTGGATTTTCATTTACTGAGAATAGATACTATCCAGATCTGTAACAGAGATGTACATGTTAATTGATCTGAAAGCCTCTCCTTTTTAGAAACACAATTTGAAACATACAATGCACCAAATATGTGAATCTCCAATTTCAGGAATTAAGCAACTTTTGTGAATTTTTATACCTTAACTGTGATGAAATTATTAGGATGTAATTTGATCCCTGGGTCTGCCATGATATAACATCTAAAAATGGATTAATAAGTCATGCTTTTTATTGTCTAGTTAATCTGAGACAAACTGAATAATAGTGCTACTGTTACTACAAGGAAGAAGAGGATAAAATTTGCTTTTATACATGTAATAATCATCATTACTTATTTGCTTAAATATATACTCATAAAAATTCCAATGAGGAACTGATTTCAAATAGCATGCTTTAAAAAATAAACAAATTAGGCCAGGCTTGGTGGTACACATCTGTAATCCCAGCACTCAGGAGCCTGAGGCAGGAGAATCACCATGAGTTCAAGGCCAGCACAGGCTACATGGAGAGACCCTGTCTCAAAACCAAAGGAAAAAAAATTGGGGGCCAGGGAGATAGCTCAGTAGAATAAGTGCTTGCCTGGAAAGGGCAAGGCCTGAGTTCAATCCCTGGTATCGCAAAAAAAAAAAAAAAATTAAATGTTTATGCGGTACTTATAAAATGAAAAGATGCAAAATATTAGAACACACTCTCTAGGATCCTTCGGGCTCAGATGCTGTGGGATCCTAAGGTGTACAGGGTTTGAAACTCACAAAGAACAGAAGAGTATAATCACTTGACTAGCGGGAGGGGATACATTTTCTAACAGCTTGTCATTGGGAGGGAAATTGGACACTGCCTTAGTCACCTTTCTTGTTCCTGAGACCCAATACCCGATACGCACAATGAAAGGTGAAGTTCACATTGGTTCATGGTGTTAGAGGTTTCAGTCCATGGTCAGTGGCCTGCAAGGGCGGGGTGAGATCAGCCGCTCATGCCATGGCAGCCAGGAAGCAGAGGAGAGAGCTGGGGAGGGAGGGACGCCCTTCTAGGTCTTGCCCTGGTGCTCCGCCTCTTCCCACCAGGCCCCACCTCCTAGCAGCACACAGTGCCCCCCGATCCAACCACCTTCCCAAAACCCAACCTCTGAACAATGTAGATCATTGTAGGTCTAGGCCATAACAGACATGTCTTTGGGCATCCACTTTTCAGAACCGTAATCAGAAAGCAGCTTTCTCTCCAGCTTCCTCAAGAACTTTCCAGCCATTGGAATCATTGGGACTTGGAATTAGAGGGGATATTAGGGATCATCTGATCCTACTAGAGCTGCCTGCAGATAGAAAATGAGAGGTCAGTTTTGCTTCTGTGGGAGTTAAGCAAAGGTTGGTTGGGACAATAGGCTGCTCTTTTGGCTTCCATGGCTAAAGCCTGACATTTGGATCAGAAATCAGTGCAACCAAAACACACTGTAGAGACTGGGGAGATAGCTCAGCAGCATAAGCACCTGCCTGGCAAGTGCAGGGTCCTGGGTTCGATCACCAGGACTAAAAAAACAGAACAGAACACTATGCTGTACTGCCTCCCCTCTCTCACCAGCTAAATGTTATCTTGGGCAAAGGTCATGGATAGATGGAGGAACTTGGTGAACTCTGCGGACTCTTGGTAGTAGTGCTGTGGCCCCACGGGACTCTGACTGGGCCCATCGGCAAGCTTTGTCTCGGTGACCTGGCTGGTGTGCCTTCAATTGCACCAGAATTATGAGTTCATATTTTGGGGCAGAAGGCAATGACCTCTAAGAGAAGGACTAATGACCTGGCTTGGGGAAGTCCCTTGGACTTGGATTGAGGACATCCCTGGGGCCTCACCCAGCTCAGAGTATCTTCAGTGCTGTCCTCCAGCCTGGCTGGATGCTGTCATGGCCACTAACAGATGGGAAGCAGTGCTGTGGGGATCGCCTGCCCCGGATCCTCTACAGCCCATATTTATTTGGCTTAAGAATGAGCTACCTGATAGCATTTTCTAAATATCCGTAGATTATCCTTCCTAATTTTTCTCTTGTGGAGGCTGAAAACAAATGCTTTTATGTACTTCAAATTCATGTTAGAAGTGATAGCCTGGAATGTGTTCAAGGTCAGCAGTAAGCTGGCCTAGGCCTGGACATTTAGTGCAGATAACGGAGGATGGCTTTTAGGTTTCATAACCACATTAGTTTATATTTTTATATGTTAATCCTCTTCAACTTTGGCCATTTCCTCTGGGTGTGCCTGGGATCATTTCGACTTGAGTGCTGTCCCAGGCCCCCAGCCTGGAACCTTTTTTATGCATCCCTGGACGCCCAGTCCTCAGACCGGCTCTTGTATGTTAGGGCGTAGTAAAGATAAAGCCAACTGAGTTGTGTGTTCTGACCCTGCCTGTGGGAGACCCCTGTTCTTTGCGTGTGTGGCCTGAGCACAGCTGTTCACCGCGCTCGTAGTGTCATGCCAAACCAGTGGCAGCCCCTGTTCATCTCCATCCCTGACAGGTAGAGTGGGGAGCCCGGAGCCTCGGTGGGAAGGGTGTGAATGAGTTTCTCACGGGCCTTGTCAGACCCCACCCCCTTCCAGTCTGCTGCTCCCACCCATGGGAGCCGACAGGGTGTACTTCCTTCCTGGCAAGGGGAACCCAGCTGTGAGGAGGGAGAGAGACAGGAAAAAAGTTACCTGCACTAAACATCCAGGCCACCAGAGACCCCGTGTGGGGATCTCTCCTTAGCTTCTCTTCTGTTTTTCCTTTTGAGGGGCTCTGAGGATATTCTGACTTACCTTGCAAACCTAGACTTAGCCACTAGCACAACCCTGCAGCTAGATTTTTGCTGTCATGGGCTGCGCATTGCCCACTCTACCCAGCGGCCTTTCAATCTGACCCATTCATAGACCCTGCAAGAGCTGAAATCCTGGGCCTGCTCTACTTCTTACTTGTTCTGTTTCTTGGACAGTGGGATCATCCAGGGAACAAATGAGTGGTGTATATATAGATAACTTCACTCTCTTTCTTTTTCTTCTTCTTTTTTTTTCTCCCCTTCGTTTTGAGCTTCACTTAACCTAGTAAATGAGTGCCTGACGTGGGAGAAGGGGCCAGCGTGGCACTGGGAGCCTGGCCTGTGACCAAAGGGGCCTGTTGTGCTGCCTCCTGCACCCTCTCGACCTGGGAAATCCTCTAAGCTGACCTAATTACCTGCAGGGAGGGAAAGCTATTGATTCCCAGCAGATGCTGCGGTTTGAAGAGGGAGGGACTTTTGGACAGGTGGGTGGTTCCACTCTGGGATTAACACTTTGAATGCTGCTTCCTTAGGACAGGTGTCGCCTTTCACATGCCATCTGTTCTTGTGGGAGTGAAACACTCCAGAGTTCTTGCAGGCTGGTTGGCCCTGCCCTGAGCATTCATCTCTGACCTGGGGTCTTTCTGCTCCTCTCTCTTGTCAGGAGATGGGCCTATTTAGATACAGGCTCTTGTCTTTGCTTCTCCAGTGTCCCTTCCTGAGCCTGATCAGGCAGACACTGTTTGGTCCCCCGAGAGGGAAGCCCTTAGTAAGAAGTGGCTTTCCAAGGGAGCTTCTCAGCAAGTCTGGGGTGGTGTACAAGACACGGCCACTAGCTCATCAAGTAAGCAAGCATGCGCTGTACTAATAGTATCTTCTTTGCCTCATGCTTTACTATGGGCAGTGTTCTTTTGCACTGAGTGGAGGCTTTCACTGAGCTTCCTGACTGCATGGCAGGGTATTCTCACTGGCCCCTAGGACTCAGGCTCAGACAGCAAGTGAGAGACAGAGCCAAGACCTTCTCCCAGTCCACCTGACTTAAGCAACAGCCCCTTCTCTGTTCCCAGCTTTGTGGTGTTAGTGTGGCTAGAGTGTATTGGGTCAGTGTGCAAAAAGTTTTAAACTTCACAGCATTTCCAGTTTTGGATTTTTAGATAAGTGATGCTCAACTGTATGTGGCTCTAGCCTGTGTGTCTTATCATTTCTACACTCTACTGCTCTTTGCTTGTAATAAGGAAGAAAAGGTGTGATCTTTTGCTTTGCAGGCTTGTCTTCTAATCCAAAAGAATGAGCTAAAAAGTCTGAGAATGGTCACGGGGGTGAGGGGGTAAATGAAGATGGGTAAGAGAGGCCCCGAGAGCTGAGGCAGACACAGCCCCCAGGTGAAGCTGGGCAGGAGGACGTGGATGAGAAGGGCACACAGGGGAAGACTGGAGAAGTACCAGGGAAAGATGAGAGAGAGAGGGAGAGAGAGAGAGAGAGAGAGAGAGAGAGAGAGAGAGAGAGAGAGAGAGAATGTCAGACATACAGAAAAATAAAGTGATCCCCCACATATATAGCGGTAACCTTTAAATGATAATAATTTACTGAAGTGAAATTCTCAGAGTACAAAATTAACAGTTTTAAAGTGAATAATTCAGTGCCATTTACCACATTCAGTGTTGTGCAGCTGCCACCCCTCCTGAGTTTCAGAACTTCCAGCACCCCAGAAGGGAGTCTCCCATCTACTGTACAGATGTTCCCCATGCCTCCTCGCCCCAGACTCCCGGCAGCTACTAATGTGCTCTCTGCCTCCAGGGACTTGCCTGTTTTGGCTATTTCAGACTAGAGGAATCCTACACTGCGCAGCCTTCTGTGCCTGACATCTTTCCTTGGTGTCTCCCAATACTTCCAAGGTTGTCCACACTGTCCCATGTATCAGCACTTCTGCGTAGGAGTGCGTCATAGCCCTGAGCATCTGGATCTCGGCTTGTTTCCCCGTTCAGCTGTTCCTGGACTTGCGGGCCACTGCACATCCAGCAGCTGTGAGTGCTGCTGCCGCGAACCTGTGTACACATGCGCTTGTTCAGGTGCCTGTTTTCAGTTCTTGAGAGAATACACTGGGAGAGAAATGGTGGGTCAGGGGGCGATTCTGCATCCAGCTGGTGGAGGAACTGCCAGACTCAGGCCTTCGTTACATTCCCCTGGCAGAACACAGGGCTCCCACTTCTCCACATCCTCCCCAGGAGTGCTTTCTTTTGAATTAAAGATCTGCCTCTCTCTGTTCGACATGCTGGGCTGGTGCCACAGAATCAGCTTCTTCCTCCAAATTGGGTCCTTGGTCCCCTCTCCTCTGGCCAAGGATCATGGCTGCTTTCCCTCAAGATCTCCCTTTCTTAACATTTTCTCTGCCACCTGCCAGCCTTGTGTTCTCCCAGGTTAGGGAACTGGACTCTGAGAAGGATGACAGCCATCATGGCACCTGAGCAGGGAACCCAGGGTGGAGGTAGGCTGCAGCAACGCCTGTGGGCGCCCGCCTGGCTCCAGGTGCACTGTGTTCCGTCTCCCTGGCTTCCACGCCAGACGTGTGGGATCTCACAGTCCTCTGACCAGCTGTAGGGACAATTTTCAGTTCTGTGAAGGCACCCCAATGTGATAGATGGCTTTAAGAGGGTCCTGCTTGGGTATGGTGTGGTTTTCCATTGCTGTTGTAACCAAGTTCCATACAGGCCAGATGGCTTGAACAACACGAATGAATTTTCTTCCATTTGTGGAGGCTGAAGTCGAGATTAAAGTGTTTTCAGGGGAGGTTTCCTCGGAGGCTCTTCTTTCCAGCTATAGATGGCTGTGTCCCCTCTGTGTCTTCATAGGATCTGTGTCCCAGTTTCTCCTTCTTCTCTTCTTCCTCCTCCTCTTTCTTCCTCTTCTCCTTCTCCTCCCTTTTCTGCTTCCTTCTTCTTTTTTTTTGGTATTGGAATCAAACTCAGGACCTTGCCCTAGTCCAGCAGGCACTATGCTGCTGAGCTATATCTCAGCCCCCCAGTTGCTTCCTCTCGCAATGACATTAGTCATGTTGCACTAGAATCCTCTCACACAACCTCATGTTCATTAGTGATCTCTTTAGAGACCCTGTCTCCAGATACAGACACACTGAAAAAGCCAGACCACGGCCTGGCCGGGTAGCTCAGCAGACTAAAGCACCTGCTTAGGCAGAGCACAGGGACTGGGATTTGATCCCCAGCACCATAAGCCATGCCGGCCCCGCCCCGCCCCCAGGGCACGCTGAGACAGTGATTGAGACTGGGTGCGGTGGTGCATGCCTGTAACTGCAGCGCTTGCGAGGCTGAAGACAGGAGGATCACTATGAGTCCTATCTATGCATTGAGACCTTGTAGATCCTGTACTAAATACATAAAAAGAAGAAGAAAAAGCCAGATCACATTAGAGGATGTATGAGTTTGAGGAGTACGTAATTCAATCCTTAACAGGTGACTAAAACAGCCAAGATGCAATATGGCCAGGGAGGCTGGGGCTGGGGGATGTGTGGAGGTGGCCTTGTGACTCTTCTGGGCCCCTGTTGGGTCTCAGAGTGACTCTTTCTGGAAAATACAAAATAGGCAGAGTAGGAGTGAGAATAATGACAGCAGCAAAGAGGGCACTGGGGGCTTTGAGGAGGTGGAAGAAGCAGTGTCCATGATCAATAATTTATTCCTGGGTACCAGGCAGAAGGGTGTTGCCACGGCAACGGGTCAGCCCGTCAGTTAAGTGGTTACGCCTTTTCTTGCCTGTCTGTGCTCTTCCGGTCTCCCCTTCCTTGCCTTTTATTTGACATTTCCCTTCCCCCTCATTTTTCTTGTGTGTCTCAGGAGTCTTTTTGTGGTGTGGAGCCTGCCCCTGCCTACTCATTGCAGGGACTCCGGGGCCCCTGACAGCTGTAGCGACTCCTTTGCCACTTTTTTCTCGGTTGGGGGTGGGGGGCACGTTTCTCACTGGTTTTCTAGCCAGTCTCTGACCTTGTAACACACACAGAGCATTTATTTCTCTCACCTTTATGTGGTGGCCTCCAGCAAGAACTTGCCTGTGTTCACCTCTCACCATCTTCTGCTCACTGCAGTAGATATTCCAGGCTCAGAGGGGTCCCCTCCAGTCCTGATGTCCCCCTTGAGTTACCTGGGGCTGCCCATTGTTGCCTGTAGCCACTGACCTTTCTGTACCTCCTTCTGGACTATAGATGGAAAGATGCTCAGAGGCTGCTGCTTGACCAGACAGCCTGGGTTCCCCGTCATGTCACAGTGGGCAACACGGCCGGGGCTTCTGTCCTTAGAGCCACAGGATGGGGGCCCAGTCAGTGTTTGCACCATGTGAGGGGATAAATGAATGAAAGGTTGGGGGCAGGCTCCCTCTTGAATCTCTCTTCCAGTATTTTCTTGAGGCTGGATCTTGGGTCTCACAGCCACACTGACTAGACTATTGAATTTTTAAAGTTATTTTTCATGCGCATTAAAATTCACTGCTCCCCTGATTCACTAGCTGTCACAACTAATAAGGGATCTGGGCGTATAATAACCATTTAAGACTTAATGTTATTAGTCTTGTAATTGCTGCTAAGGGTCTTGTCTCTTCTGTGAGTTGGTAAATCCTCATGCAGAAAGATTAGGAAAACATAACCCTAAGCTAGATGCTGCCAAGGGGGCTGGGTGGTTGGAGGCTGGTCTCAGCTGCCTGCCTGGTGTGTTCATTTCCTGAAGAAGCCTCATGCTGAGGGTACAGATATGCTCCAGGAGCATCTGTGAGCGCCTTCAGGGGCTGGGGAAGGAACAGAAGAGGGGGCTGCGGGCGGGTGAGCTGGGTGGCCCTCATGACAAGCAGCTGCTGGTGGGAGCAGAGCCTCACCCCTGCCCTCCCCAGCCCACAAGCTCACTCCCTGATGGCCCAGAAGAGGTGGCAGTGGGACTGTAATCTGATGGCTGTTGTGCTGCAGGCAGGGATCCGGGTGGACAGGAACACCAGCTGCAGTGGAAATGTCCCCCTCTGGTGTATCTCGGGAACTGTCCCTGCCTATCCCCACAGGGATCTTTTCCACACATGTCCTCTCTAGTCCTCATCAACATGCATTCGTAGCCAGTCTGTTTGCAGTGTGACAAGGAGGCAGGATACATGGGCTGGTTGTACACAGGCCGGTGTCTCCTCACTGCCTTCCCTGCTCTACCATTTTGGGAAGACCTCAGCACCTCTACCTGTGAGAGGTACAAACCAGAGATGTGGCCCTCTCCCTTCCCATACCAAAGCTCTCCTGTCAGGATTTAGCATGGACACTCTGATCCCTTCCTTTTGCTTTTCTTTCTTTCTTTCTTTTTTTTTTTTGGTAGTAAAACCCCATGACATAAACACTTACCGTCTATTTTGAAGTGTACAATTTGGTGACATTTACTCAGTTTGTGGAAACCACCACCATATTTAGTTCCAGATTACTTTCAGTGCCCTCAAAGGAAACCCCGTAGCAATTTAGCGGTCCCTGCTATCTCCTGTCTCAGTACGCTCATCAACCACTGACTCGCTCTGTCTCCACAGGCTTACCTGGGCTGGGTGGTTCATATAAACAGAATCATACAGTATGTGGCCTTTTGTGGCTGTTTTCTTCTACTTACAATGTTTCTAGGGTTTAGCCATGTTATAGGATGTGTGAGTACTTCAGTCTCTTTTATGAATGAATAGCATTCAATCGTGTATGCCATTATTCTCCAGTTGTCAGTTGGTGGACCGTTCAGGTTGTTTATATCTTCAGGCTGTTGTGAAAGGCACTGCTATGAGCATATTTGTGTACATGTTTTTGTGCAAACACCTGTTTTCAGTTCTTGGGGGCATAGACCCAGGAGCAGATGGGTCATATGGTGGTTCAGTGTTTTATGTATTGAGGAACCCCTGTAATCTGGCCACTTCGTTACACATACAGGTCAGTCTCTGTCTTCTTGGCAACTACTTTCTGAAAGTTTCTGGCTCTTAGTCCCTTGCACAGTGCATGTGTGAACACAAGGGACTCTAGTGATAACAACGGACTGATTTCTCATTATTTTGTGTGATGTTACCAGATCTTATTCACCCCATGTGGATTATCCTCCAGAGCTGTGCCCCTGGGGGTGGCGGCTGCGTAGTGCTCAGAACCTTGTTTCATCCTCGCTAGGAGTGGCTTTCAGAGCTCTTTTCCTGATAATCATCATTATTTTTTTTTTATGCTAAGCAGGATTCCCAACTGCACCACCTTCATCTTTCTCATTCATAGTTTCATCTTTCAACTTAGGAAAGAAAAAAATCATTTCTACCCAGATAGCATGAAAATGTGCCGCCTTGGGGGTCCATCAAAAGACTGCGCTGCCGGCTTTGAAGGTGGCTCCAAAGAGGACTACAGAAGTGTCCTGGGCACAGGCAGGTGCGTTGCTGGAATATGTGTGGCGCCTCCGGCAGGGACCTCTTTGAAGGAGACAGCACTCATTTAAATGTATAAATTCTGGAGCGTTCATTTAGACATCAGACAGAAGCTTTTATAGGCACACAATAAAAAGGTGATGTGCATGGTTATTGAATTATGTACATCTCCAGGAAATCAAAGAAAGATGCTCACTTCTGGGGTTTTAGGGAACAAAGTCTAAGGTATAACCTGCAAGTGTGGCCGATGGCACCAGAAAATGACATTTCCCAGCCCTTGGAGCAGGAGGGTCAGGGAAGAACCCCTAGGTTCAGAGCAGGTGTCCCCATCTTTGTGGAAGTTAGCAGGCACTTGGGCTGCCAGGGAAGGCACCAGGTAAAGGACATTGCTGTTTTTGTTGTTTTCCATCTGTAGGGGACAATGCGAGGAAAAAGAAGGCGAGAAAGCAGGTGAGAAGTACAGGTGGGCACACTGGGAGTTAGGTTTTAAAACTGCTGAACAGTGTGTCTCTTGCTGCAGCCTGGGCTACTTCGGGCTTCCCTTTGAGGGTTAACTATGCCACAGCCTTGGAGTCTGGCAGAGCGACTTTGGGAAGAGGACCTGAGCCAGGGTGCCAGGTGTGTTTGAGCTACTGATGATTTTCATCTTTGTTCAAGAAACGGAAGTCATCACAGTGCGGAGAATGGCAGTACAGATGTCTAGATGGTGGCTGGGGGCCGGGGAGCTAGCTCATCAGCATAAGTGCCTGCCTGGCAAGCGCAAGGTGGTTGAAAGAAGATGGGGGCGGTGGGGGGAGACGTTTGGTCTGGTTCTTAGGAAACGTTTGGAGCACACTGGAGTCTGTCCCCATTTTACAACCAGGTTTGAAGGTGGATGACAAGGTCAGGGGAGTTTCAGAGCCGAGAATAGAATCCCCTCTACTTGATCTCCTCAGTAACTGACTGAGAGTTTGAAGAATATCACCCTCAGGGGAACTAGTGCTTCAGAGAACTGTTTTATGTCTTTGTCTCACTTATCCAAGCAGTCATTTATTTGGGGTCAGATATTGATAGATTTGATAGCATAGTAAGGAAAGATGCTGCAGCTTTTTAGAATTTTAAAATTACATATATTAGGCATTTTTAAGTCTACAATGCAATAGCATTTAGTACACCCACAAAATTGTGCAACCATCTCTCACACTATTCCATATTCCAAAATGTTTTCATCACCCCCAGCTGGAAGCTCTGTAACCACTAAGCAGTAATTCCTCATTCTCTTCCCTTCCCAGCTCTCAGTAACCTTGAATTTATTTCCTTTTCTTTTCTTCTGGTACCAAGGATCGAACCTGTAACCTTGCGCTTGCCAGGCAGGTACTTATGCCGCTGAGCTATATCTTCAGCCCTTGAATCTATTTCTTATGTCTAGAATTCCCCTGTTCTGGCTGTTTCATACTATTGCAGTTTCTTTGTGGCTGGTGTCTTTTCCCTTAGCAAAATGTGCTCAAGGCTCTCCCACATTGCAGCATGTATCAGGACTTCATTTTTATGGTAGAATAATATTCCATCATGTCGATGTGCAATGTTGTGTTCATTCATTCATTGAGGACGGTGGTGTTGTTTCTGCCTTTTGGCTATTGTGAATAAGGCTGCAGCAGACATTAGTCTAGAAGTCTTCAAGTCCCTGTGTTTGCTTCTGAGAGCGCACCTTGGAATGGAATTGCTGGGTCGTGCGGCAGCTCCATGCTTAGCCTGCTGAGGAGCCGCCAGCTCCTCTGCAGGGGCTGGCCATGGTGCTCCCTCCAGCCGAGCCGGAGGATCTCGGTTTCTCTACATCCTCACCAACATTTGTTATTTTCCATTTTATCTGTGATAGCCGTCCCAGTAGGTGTGGAGTACTGCCTTGTTGTGGTTTCCATTTGCATTTCCCTAATGATGAGCAATGCTGAGTTTACCGGCCATTCACACGTCTTCTTTGAATCCTTCGCCCATTTTTAAGTTGGATTTCTTTTGTCTCTTTGTGGTTGTGATTTATGTGTTCCTTTATATTCTGTGTATTAAACTCTTACCAAATACATGATTTGCAGATATTGTCTTCCATTTTGTAGGTTGTCTTTTCACCTACTTACTGATGTCTTTTAAAGCACAGAAGGTTTACATTTTGATGAAGTTCCATTTATATGTTCTTTTCTTGTGTTGTTCATGTTTTGGTGCACAGTGAAGGATTCATTGCCAAACCCAAGTACGTGAAGATATCTCTCAAGTCTTATCCTAAGAGTTTTATAGTTCAGTTCATATATTTAGGTCATTGATCATTTTTACTTAATTTTTGTCTATGAAGGAGGCATATGATGTGGGATTCACCATCTCTGTTTTGCGCATGGAGATCCAGTTGTCCCAGTGTCAGGGAAGAAACTGTTCTTCCCCCACTGAATGGTCTTGGAGCTCTTGTCAAAAATCAATTAACCAGGGCAGGAGAGATAGCTCGGTGGTCTAAGTGTCTGCCTTTCAAGTGCAGGGACCCACGTTCAATCCCTGCTACCATATGCCATGCAGGCCTGCCCTGGGTGCGCTATGCCAGCCACCAAAACTGGGCATTGTGGTGTACTCCTGCAGTCCCAGTACTGGGAAGGCTGAAACAGGAGGGTCAGTACAAGTCCAAGCTGCATAGCGAGACCCTGTACCAAATACATAAATAAATAAAAAAGTTAAAAATACATAAATTGGCCATAATGCTTGGGTGTCTTTGTGGACTCTCAACTCTATATTTGGTCTGTATGTCTATCTCTGTGCTGCTACCACACAGATTTGATTTCCACAGCTTTTGAGAAGTTTTGAAATTGGTAAATGTGAATCTCTGACTTCGTTTTTCTATTTCAAGATCATTTTGGCTATTTGGACTGCTTTCAGTTTCATATGAATTAGAGTATAATCTTCCCTGAGCCAATCTTTGCAGATATAAGTAATGATTTCTACTGAATCAGTTCCCAAAGGCAGAACTGCTAGACCACAGGACACAAGTATGTTCAGCTTTGGTACATACAAACTGTGTTCCATGCCAATTTATTCTTTTCCGAGCAGTAGATGAGAGTTCTGGGAAATGGTACCATATCCTATCAACTTTTGATAGGCCAGCCTTTTTAAAAAAACATTTCTAGTAGATCATCCCTAAATTATGAGTCCATCCCTGCTGACCCTGTGAAAGGCAGTGTGAATAAGCACATCTTTGTTCAGGTGGCCCCAGGCCTGACACAGACTCCCCTGCCTCCTTTCCCATCAGTGACAAAGTCTGGCCAGTCCTGAGGCTGGACAACTGGCTGGTGGATGAGGCAAGACAAGGTGTATCTTCACAGTACCAAGTCTGTCTCAGCCCACCCAAGAGAACCAAGACCCTGGAGTGTGTGCATACTTGGACAGAGAGGATGGTCATGGCTAAAGGAAAATTGGTAAGTGGATGCCATCTTGGCTGCAGGAGCTGGACATTAACTCCAGTGTGGCTTCAGCCTTTGGAATTATTCTGAGCCCTTGAGAGAGGGTGGTTCTTAGGTAACCGTGCTGCATGAGGACTCAGACTGGAAGAGCTCTCCTGTCTGACCTTGAAGAGGCTCCTGCAGATATAGATCTTTGGTACATAGAGGTGGAAAGGTTATTCCCAGCTCCAGAGCACACCAAGGCTGGCTACTGTCAACACGTGTCTCACATCTGCCAGCTCTAAAGGCCAAAGCAGTGGCTGCTATTTGCACTTCCCTCTTGCTGCATAGCTAAACTCAAGTGTCTAGATCAGTAAATGTTTCCTATGCTCCCCTGTGTACCAGACTTCAGGTATGGCACCTGGCAAGCTGCAGAGACTGGATGGACTTCCTGACAGTAGTTAGTGTGTGGCGGGCAGGAAAGGTTGCACCTATTACTGCAGTGAGAGGAGAACAGAACTGGTGCTTAGTGAGGGGCATAGGCAGTGCGCTTTGGAAGCCGGGTTTTCTCATCCACTTGAAAGGCCAGATCAGCTTCTTGGAGGAAGAAGTGTGGCACTAGGTCTTGGTGGAATGAATGGAAGCTGACAGAGTGAGAGTGAGAGAGCGAGAGTGAGAACACGAGAGAGAGAGAGAGAGAGAGAGAGAGAGAGAGAGAGAGAGAGAGAGAAGCAGACTTCATAAAATCAAATCAAGTATGGTTAGATAACTAGATACTGACAAGAAGATCCTTAGGCTTTAGCCTGGGAGGACCAGGTTATATTCTTTAGAACAGGGTGCCATGGAAATGGTGGATATGTGCTATGGTTTGTGTCTAGTTGTTCCCCCAAAGCCTCATGCAGTCATGGGGCAGCTTCTGGGGTTTGTGATTGGTTCTTGATTTAATGCTGGGATTATGGGGGTGAGTGCCCTGAGGCAGATACTCTGCATACAAATGTAAAGAGGGGAGAGAGGCTAGCTAGCTGCCTGAGCTGCTGCCACGCCCTTTGCACTCTTGCTTTTTGCCAACGCCATGAACATGAATGGTTGCTCTCTGCCATATGCCATCCTGCCTTGGAGCCAACTGTGGATGGCCTGAAACCTCCACTGACTGTGAGCTAAATAAACCTTTCCTTCTTTCATTTTGGGTGTTGGGTATTTGCGTCAGCAATGAGAAGAGAGTAACTGAGAAAGAATTTGGTACCAGAGAAATGGGGTCACTGCTGTGCCTAAACCTGACATGTGAATTACAAGCCTTTGGGAACGGCTTATGGGAAGAGATAGGAAGGGTTCTGAGATGTCTCCTACAAAGAAGCACTGAAACAGCTTCGGCTGTTCTGTATGGGAGATTCTGGCCGGAGTTCAGAAGACCAGAAGGCTGATGGAAAACCTGCCTGTAAAGACCAGGCGGGGGAGGTTTGTGCTGGAAAGGACTGTGTTAGTTGTTGGACTCTTGATGATTTGTGTTGTGGCTCAGCAGAAAGTTTGTCTGCATTTTGCTCCTGTCCAGAGATTTTGCCTGAGACTGAGATGAAGCGTGATGACTGCGTAATCTTGCAAATGAAATTTTAAGGCAGTCAAATGTTGAAGCAGCGGCATGGGTTTTGTTCGGGGCTTTTCATCAGATATATGTTGAGAATCAAGAGCAAAGAGCCCAGCAGGATAATTTAAAATGTTGTCAGTTTGGTCAGAAAAGAAGCGCCAGGAATGCTGTGGGCTGCAGAGATGGAGCTGAGATGATCTCCATTGCTGAGAAGGAATAAGAGAATGGAAAGGATAGCCTGAGGACATCACAGGAGCCTCAGATCTGCAAGGGTAAAAGACTTTATCTTGGAGAGAAGGCTGCAGAGTACCATGTTTCAGAATGGTGTCAGCGGCCACACCATGTTCCAGAATGGCATGGGCTAGAGAATTTATTCTTTGGAATCAGAGTCGGAGTGCTCAGTTATCCAGGAACTCGACCCCTATAGCCAAGAGAAAAGGAAGCCTGGCTACTACTCCAGTAGGCAGCAGACCTTGGCAGCATCCATGTGGCATTGGTTTTAGGCACTTGTAGAGTGTAGGCGTTCTGAGGTTAAGAAGGCCTCCACCTCGATTTCAGAAGAAGGCCTGGGAGGCCAGGTGGCATGTCCCTGGGAGGGCAGTGTGTGAAGCTGTGAGTGAGAAGCCTGTTCAGTGGAAACTTCAGTAGTTTGGAAAAGCCAGGAATGTGGATCATCTAAGGGAAACTGCAAGGAGGGAGCAGAGCCAGCCCAAGAGAGAAGCCATGGGAGCTACAACCAGCAGCAGAGCCATCGAAGTGGAGCCACATGGAGCTCACAATTTGCCACAGATTGCTTTGGATATTCCACATGGAGCTACAGGACTTAATGTTTGCCCTGCTGGATTTTGGACTTGTGTTGGTCCTAATGTTTTGTATTCCTCTGTTGTTTGTACCTTTTGGAATGGTAATGTTTATCTTGTGCCATTGAATGTTGGAAGTGTTTAACTTTTCATTTGTACAGGGGCTCTCAGCTAAGAGTTTGCCTTAGATCTTGGAGGAGAGACACTTGGGACTTGGACTTTTCAGCAGTGCTAAAACTGTAGGACTTTAGCAACTCTTAGAAATGGACTAAAATGTCTTTTGCATAAAGGGATGTGCATGAGTCTTTGGGGGTCCAGGGGCAGAATGTTACGGTTTGTGTCTAGTTGTACCCCCAAAGCCTTTCAGTCTTATGGCTTGTAGTTAGACAACCTCAGCATGCTCAGCCCACTTGTCCCCCTGTCCTGGCAGGCAGCCTTTGGTCACAAGGGTCAGCAGTCAGTGTACTTCTTGGTTTGTTACGAGAAAGCAGCAGGCTGACATGGCACCTAGCTTTGTGCAGGTGGGCAGCTGTGGCTGGGACACACACACTAGGCCTGAAACACACACAGGCAGATCCTGGGCTGGGCAGTGGTGAGGAGTGACACTGACTCCCTGCCCTGGCTGTGATGGTATGGAGCTCCCCCAGGCTCGCCAGCTGTTACTGTGGCCCTTCTGCAATGGTGCCTGCTGTCCTCTGTGAATGTGACCCACATTCAGGCCTGCCCAGCAGCTCTTTCTCCATCACATCTCTCCTTCCAGCTGCCATCTTCCCGTCCTATCCTGCAGAGGAGTCAGGCTTCCTAGGGGAGAAAGGGGCAGTGTCTATGGGTGGCTTTGCAGATGGGCTGACATGGCTGCCTCCATGAGCAGAAAAGCTGGGGACCTGCAGAGCAACGGCCTCCAACCTATAGCTGAGCTCCCATGGGCAAGGACAGGAAGAGGGGTGGTAGGAGCAGCTCCCCGTGGTGTTTCCCTACTTCCTGGAACCCAACAGAGGTCATGTGGATGCCTCCTGGCTCTCTCAGAGTCCTGACTCCTCTTCCTCCTCTTGGCCCCCATCCCTGCTGATATGAAGAGGGGCTGCTTCTGCCAGGGAAGGACTCTGCCCCCCGTGGGGTGCCCCTCTGTCCCAGCTCTGAATCTTAGGACCACCTCACCCTCTGTGTGTCCTTCTCCACAGCTGCCCCAAATGCCCTAGCCCACGTTCAGTATAGGGTGGGAATGGCCCTACAGCAGGCCTACTGAGAGGCCAGGCAGGGGGGCAAGGTGTGGGGCTGCAGGGATCCAGGGCTTGAGGCTGGGCCCTGATCTGAAGCTCAGTGTGAGCCACAGATGGGCTGGACTGGGCAGAGAGGCCACAAGGATGGGCATGTTGGGGAGGGCTGCAGCCCAAGCTAGCAGCCACCCTACACACTGGGCACTGCACCCCTTTGCTTATTAGCAAAAGTAATTTGTCTTTTTAGTAAATTTAAAAAATATGAACACAAAGGAAAAATGTAGATTAGCTATAATTTCACCACTCAATGACAGTTATTCCAATTTTGTAATCCTTTTTTATTTAACTTCCATTTTATTAAAATATCCTGTCAGGCAGGATAGCACAATCCTATAATCTCAGCACTGCGAGGCTGAGGCAGAAAGAGTGTGAGCTCAGCTAGACAACTTAGCAACTCAGACCCTGTTTCAAAATTTAAAAATAAATAAAAGGGCTGGAATATTGTTCAGTATGAAGGCCCAGGATTTAGTATCTATTATCACCAGAAGTTTTTTTTTTTTTCCTCCACACATTATTTCATTATTGTAATAGCCACATATCATTGCTCATGATAGTAAGAATTTTGGCTTTTTAAAAAGCATCTATCACTAAAGCTCCTGCTTAGGCAGACTCAGGGACCCAGGTTCTGTCCCTGGCATGTCATGCTGGCCTTGCCCCCAGGGCATGCTGAGTTAGCGAATGAGACTGGGTGTAGTGATGTGTGCCTGTAATCCCAGCGCTGGGGAGGCTGCAAACAGGAGGATCACTATGAGTCCGATCTGTGTAGTGAGACCCTGTAGACCCTGTACTAAATATAAGCAAATTAAAAATTAAAAAATTTTTAAAAAGTTAAATATCTACCATATGGTGGTGGTAGGCACTGACATTTATTGAAGCTTTGTAATTTGAGAGGATATGGTGATTATTACAACTATACAACTAAGGAAATGGAAGTTCAGAGAAGCTAAGTAACTCACCCAAGATAACACAGCCAAATTTGGAACCCAGGCCGTCTGGCTCCAGAGCTCATAATTTCTACTCTCTTGCTGTCGAACCATGCCTTTTCCCCTTAGCCACAGCTGTTTCAGTGGTTTCCAGGTTTTTTTTACCATTATAAAAATATAGCTAGCTGTTTATATCTGTGGGTTCCTCTTCTGTGGATTCAACCAATATTGCAAAAAAAAAAAAAAAAAGATTGCCTGTATTAAGCATGTGCAGGCTTTTTCCCTGTAGTATTCTCTAAATAATCACATAACAACCATTTACACAGCATTTACACTGTGTTCAGTATTATAAGTAATCTAGAGATGATGTAAAGTCTGCAGGAGGGTGCTCATAGGTTATTACAAGCACGACACCATTTTACGCAGGAGACTTGAGCAGCCACAGATGTCTGTACCCTCTGCGGCCCTGAGACCGATGTCCTGAGGATTCTGGGGCCGCAGAATTCTGACAGACATTCTGACTTAATATTCTGATTATCCTTGAGCATTTATAAGGGCCACTTCTAGAAATTTAATTGTGGAATAAAGTGTATAAAATACTTTAAGACCTTTAAAGTCCTTCGAGACAACTTCCCTTGGGAAGGCGGTGGTGTAGACCTGCTCCCGTGGGAGGGAGGGGAAGAGAGCTGGCTCCAGCTGGAGGGTCCCCGACTGACCTACTGTTCACCCATCAGGAAGGAAGCGGGATGGTGGAGCAAAGGAGGTCACCTCCTGGGAGCCTCTGGGGGGCTGTAGGTACTTAGCCAGCAAATTTGGAAGGGTGGAGAGATAATCAAATGTGGAAGAAGCTGTCAAGTGGGGGAGAGGTTTGTCCCCATGCCTCTGTGAACTGGAGCTGCAGATGGCCATTGTCCTGTGCGAGGGCAGCCTGCAGCCTCAGGCAAGATGGGGTGAGTGTTAATAAATGTTATGAAGCTGGCTGCTGTCCCTGGCTGGGGCTCCTGTGGGACGTGCGAATGCGGGAGGACCAGCACCACTGCTGTGCTCCCCCTCAAAGCATGACGTCTCAAGTCTTGTGGGGGGGGGGTGTGCTCCTCGCACAAAGGTCCCTGCCTCAGAGAGCCTGGCCCGGCCTGGTACCTCTCTCTATCTATCCCCTCACAGCCTGAGAAGCACAGCCTGGCTTGTGTCATGGGCCACACAACTCCTCCATTATGCATGAGGGGGACCCAGCCATGAGCAAGTGAGCAAGCTGGGCAGAGGGAGGGGACGTGTGGTTATTAATAAACAAGTGTATTGTGTGGAGTTCCATTCATGGCACTCTCAGAGGACATGGTGGGCTTGAGATAATAAAGCCCTGTTTATGCCAGGAGGGCTGGGGAGGTGGCAAGCGGGGGCTGCCAGGAGCAGGCCCCCAGGAATGATGTGATCCTACCCTGGGCAGGGCCACTGTGTCTTCTGTGAGGCCAGCATCCAGGGGAGACTGTTGAGCTGGGCCTTTGCTTAGGCCCGAATCTGCACACTAGGATGGCCTGGGGCCCCAGAGGTGCCAGCTCTCTGTCCTTGCCTGTCCCCAAGGAGAGTGCCTGAAGACCCAGGACAAGCTGGGCCACGAGCCCTTCAGGAAAGGTAGGATGGGATGCTCATGCCTGCTGCTTGGCCTCCTGTCCCACCCTTTCATCACTCTGAAGTGGTGGCTTGAGGATCGTGCACATGAGGATTGCGTGTGAGGTCTGGAAAAGCTTCCTGGCCCAGACTGCTGGTTTGGGGTCCAAACCCGGGTGCAAAGCTGGCAGTCTGGAGGGCAGATGGGCAATGATGAGGGTCTCGTATCCTAAGAGAGCTGAAGAGAGTGAGACTATGTTCGCAGAGCACTGGTGTGGTGGCATCCCCAGGTCTGAGGACCTGGGGTGTTCAAGAAAGTGAGATGCTAAGAGCACAGGGCAGGGCAAGCTTGGGGTGTGTTTCTCATGGCCAAGCCTGCAGTGCTTTGTGGCTTGGCCTCCTGAGGCAGCCTCTTTGCCTGTCATTCAGCTCTGGGCTTGGGGCCACCAAAGCCAGCCTCTTCCTCTAGCCCTGCCTGCCTGACTCCACCAAGAATGTCAGAGCTGCTGGTTGGGAGGAGGCAAGCGTAGTCCTTTTTGCTCTCAGCTAGCTTCTGGGGACAAGAACAGGTTCTGGTTCAGGAAGTTTGAGTTCCTGTCACATTATGCTGCAAGAGGACAAGGGGAAGAGCCTATGCAAGCCAGACCGCCCTGGCTGTGTGCTGTTTTGGTCGTGGGATAGGAGGGAACAAGAACCAGCAGAGGGGACAGTCTGTCCTGCCTTCCTTTGGGGCTCCCAGACGTTTTGTTTGGGTTGAAGGCTCGGTGACCCAATCTGATCCAGGAAGGCTACATTAGGGCCAGGATGGACTGGTCCGAGGTTACTAGGGGAACATTCCTCCCTGGATCAAATCAGAGAGTGTGGCCTCCCCAGGCAAAGTCTCAGGAACTGGAGCAACCAAGACTGCTCCCCCAACTCAGAGCACAGAGCAGGTGGCACTGGTTTCCCTGAGGGCAGTGCACCCAGCTTTGTGAGCAGAGGGCTCTGCCCAGGGCAGCCACTTACAGGTCTCTGCTCCTGTGGCTGCCGCAGGTGCTTCCCATCCCTCCCACTGGCTGAGGAGGCAGCGGCTGCTCAGGAAGCATCTCTGCCCCAGAGTGTGCTATAGCTGAGATTTATTGCCAGGCTTCATGCTTCTTTACCTAGAGAGAATGCAGGGGGTAGTAACGTAGCCAGGGTGAGGACAGCCTGTGTAAGCCAGGCACCTGGCCAGAAGGAGTGACCATTGTCCCCCACCAAACCTTTCAGGGACCCTAGTGGCTCTGTCATGCCCTCGTCAGCTGCTGTGGGTGGTTCTTGGAAGGACCATGAATGGAGATGAGGGCTGTCCCCATAGCGGCAGGACAGCAATTTGTCTTTGGCAGTGCCCTCTCTGAGATTGGCACTCATGGTACTCCCAGAGGAACAGGCACGATGGGCTTGCCCATGGCAGTGCCATCAACAGCTGTGACAACTGTTGCCTATGAAACAGTGACCACTCTTCACTGAGGACTTTCTCTGTGATGTATGCTGCTCTGAGTGCAGGTTGTCCTGTTGTGGAGCTCCCAGTGTGCCACCCTCACATTAGATATGGGGCAGCTGAGCCCGAGAGAGGTCAGCATGCTGTCCAGCGTTACACTGCCAGGCCCTGGGCCAGCTACTGTCTGCATCCTAGTACTGGATCTCTTGGTGCCCTTGTGCTATGGCCTCCTCGGAGGTTGTACAGTGGATTCTTTGGGTAAATACAAGGACTGAATCAGGCGCAAGCGAACACTTGCTGCCAGAGAGGAGCTGTGTGCAGTGTTGTCCCTTAGAGGTCTTTGGGAGGCACCTGCGCTTCTGGAGGGAGTCCCCGTGAGCTGACCCCTGAGCTGACGACCACTGAAGGGACTCACCTCGGGATTCGTGCAGCGCTGTTTACTGGACCCCTGGCAGGCTGCCGTCTGCCTGTGAAAGATGCCAGATCATGTGTTGGTAAGCACAGAACACACCAACTGGCCAACAGCTTCTGGGCACGCTGAGAGCCCGGCTGGGAAAGGGGCCCCTGGGAGGCAAGTGAGGCCGGAGAGTTCTCCAGGCTCCAAGAAGTCCCAGGGAGAGGAACCAGCCCAGAAGCTCTGGAGTAGCTCTGTGGTTTTACGGGTATTTTGTTTCTGTCTACAGATATTTGTGTTAACCCAGAAAGATGGTTTTGACTCTACTGGAGCTTATGGTCCTGCATCTCCCACCACCTAGCCTGGGAGTCCCTTGTTCTGTCGAAAAACTCAGGCTCTAGGCTTCCTGTGTACTAGGGCAGCTGCCAGGAGCTCTCCAAGCTGAGCCCAGAGAAACCAGCCCTCCCTGGGATTCATGGGCTGTCTTCTCTGGCACCCAGCTGGGCTGCTCAAATGATTTGCGCCCCCTCTGCCACCCTGATCCATACCATGGCAGCAGCCCTGAGACGCGGGAAGGTGGGTAGTAGAACCTGGGTCCCTGGGTTCCCGCCCCCGTTCCACCCCCAATTGGATGACCTTCAGTGTCTCCTCATCTGTCCGCTGATGGTAACAGCACCCCCTCTTGGTTTTTGTAGCAGTGAGCTGATCTGTGAAATCATTAGCGTAGGAATAAGGAGGAGGAGGAGCCCCCTGCCCCGCCCTGGGTGGCTACTGTATTTTCTCTGCCCCTTGGTCCTAGACTTTGCAGAAGGGTGCAGGCCTGCATGGCAGAGGGGTCCTTGCTGTGTACTAGCAGGTCTAGTGTCTCCATGTCTCCTCACGTGTTCTGCTGTGATCTTCAGTGGCTGGGCCACAGCGCTAATGCCACTCTGCACCCTGGGCTGCCTTTCTCCCCAGTCTTATGTCTCTGAAGTGAGACTCCTCTTCCCTGTCACAGCAGGTTTCTGACTTCCTGTGTCTGTCTTCTTCGAACTCAGCAGGACCCAGCTGCTTGGGGGCCTGCCTGGCCCTGTTCCACCCTTCTCTGCACTGTGGCCGGCTCCACAGGCCTCAGCCCTAGCACCTGCCCTCCCAGCCCACCATCCTGGATCCACCTTCTGCTCTGGTCCTGACTATATCTGCCCTACATCTTTCCCCATTTCTGCCAGCACCCTTCTCCCCTTCTACCTCTTCCTCCTGCCTGGTCTGAATGTCATCTCAGTTTATACTTTTCGGGGATTCAGACAGCTTTTACAGGTCTGAAGAGAACTTCTCCTGACATTTAAAAATCCTTACCAGCCCACACTTGCACTTTGGTGTTGAACAGAGAATACACACTGGTAGATTTCTGGTGTGAATGCAGCCAGCATCTTCTCTGTCTGCTGTTGAAGTTTCAAGGAGACTGGGGGAGGGGGTAGGATCAAACACACATTTATGTCCATTTCTAGAAAGAAGTAACTTTCCACTTTGCCCAGGGTAGGGTCAGAATGAGAAGCTCAGTGTAGTAGGGGGGTCGTGCCAGAACACTGCTCCTTCTTAGTGCAGAGGGTACTTTTTGTGTACAAGGGGCTATCAAAAGATGGGGTGAGTATTTAAACTAAAAAAAAAAAGCCTATCACAGTAAAGGCACGTTGCCAGTAACAATGAGATAAGTGTGATTGAAGTGAGAGGGAGTATTTGAGAGAAATTAATGGCAACGTGTCTTTTATTTATTTTTTATTTTATTTTATTTTAATAATTTTATTGAGAAACAAATAACAATGACACAGTTTAAAAACCAATTAGTAGGACAGTTTCAATAATTAATACATTGCATATTGTTGTCTTAGTAGTTATTCATTGTACAAGATGTAGACATGATATCCTGTCCACAAACACTATTAGAACAAATCTTTCTATTCATTGAATAAAGAGAAAGTACCTGTATATCTATCCTAACTATTTTGAATATATAGATATAAAATGGTCCTTCATTTGTATACCCTTTTTTTTGGTTTAGTTTTGTCAGAGAGGGGTATTCCATTGTCATTCAAATATTATAGGTGCGTGAATTCAGCAAAATATTTCAGTATAATCCACTAGTCCATAATGGTAGTAGGTTTTCCATCAGATTGGCAATGTCAGTAGTTGTTGACCAGAGCCTTTTACAGCTCAGCATATTAATATGGCTTTACTTTTTATACTTTGTTTTTTATACATTTCTGCTGGATGGTTAAGACCAAGATAAAGCAAGACCTATATGACAAGAAATGTAGTTTTTGTATCTGATAAGGTCAGTCAAATCCCCTCAGGATTTATCCTGAAACCCTGTACCTCAGTTTGTAGATCCTTTGTCAGTGAGCCATGTGGATGAGTCACGGCCATTGCTTGGCCAATGTGCTCTCTGTGAAAGCCTGAGAGAATGTTTTCTCTCCACGTGACTCTCCTTAGGCACACTCTACATCATCGATCACTTTCCTCTGTGGCCCCAATAATCTCCTTGATCAGAAAATTTGGTACACAACTGAGTTACATGATGTTACAGTACAGGTTCTCCTATGTCCTGAGTCTTCACTGACCTTGAGAGGTTAGGGCCAAAATGTTGGCTGTCCTTGCAGCCCTTCTTTTTCTCTAATTTTTGGTCAACAAACTTAGGTTGGTAACCCTCCAGAAGAAAAGCTTATTATTATTATGCTACAACCTAGGCAGTTAAGCTTAAGCTCACTATCTGTCTGATTATCAAACATCTTAGACATAACATAGAACAGGGATTTTCCGTCAAGTATTGATATGTTAACCTTTAAGTCCCTACAGAATATGAAGAAAAAAATAAAAAATACTTTTAAAAAAGAATAAACAATTACATATTTTTACACAGAAGTTTAGAACTCTAACCATATACAGCATTGTAGCCGGATAGTCCTGTGAAATTTTTTTTTTTGTCTCCTGTTTTCATTTATTTATTTATTTTTCTTGTTTTCATTTATTACCCTTTTTTTAAAAACAAACATTTACTTGAGAGACAGT
The DNA here is from genome assembly GCF_000260255.1 of Octodon degus. NCBI lineage: Eukaryota > Metazoa > Chordata > Mammalia > Rodentia > Octodontidae > Octodon > Octodon degus. The sequence continues at coordinate 177,446 of NW_004524707.1, forward strand.
GTGGCAGTAATTGGTATGTCATGACAAGCAGTACGTATTTAGAAGTCCAGAATGACAGGCATTCCAAGCATGACCCTACTATTACACAGGCAATGTGTCTTTCAGTGTACTTTTTTTTTTTTTTTTTTGGTATGGGGGCTCAAACTCAGGAACTCATGCTTGCCAGGCAGGTGCTGCACCACTGTAAATCCCTGGCCCTGTAATGCATTTTGAAATGTAAGCATTCACTATATTTTTTGAGCACCACATGTTTATCAAATATTCTCAGCGGCTTCTGCCAAGTAAAAACATTACAGTGTGTCCTCACCTGCCTTGTTCATGGGATCTGTCACACTGTGACTTCTAGCTCTCTCCCATAGTCAGAATGACCTCAAAAGGTCAGTGTTTTGAGCTGATGGAGGACATCAGTGCAGTCACAAGAGCGCAACTCAGAAAGAGAACTTCGGAACTGTATCAAAAAGTGGCAAAAACAGAGGGCTAAGTGAGGGGGAGTATTTTGAGGGGGATTAATGACAGTGTGTCTTTTATTGTAATGCACGTTAAAAAAAATCTTACCATTTGCTTAGTAGGCCTCACTTACTCCCTCAGTGACCTGGCGAGGTAGATACTCCCACCTTCCTGCAAGTCACACGGCCTTTAAGCTGGATTGCTGAGTGTGAGCAAACCCAAGCCTCTCCTTCCTGTGCCTGCTTCCTAATGATCCTTCCCATGGCCACGGCCTCTCTCACAGCAGCCTGAAGGGGAAGGTGAGACTCCAGCCTTGCACGTTTTCTCACAGCCCCTCTGGTGGACCAGGAGTACGAGGAATGGCTGCCAGTCTCCCAGAGGTCATGAGTGCTTCAGATGAGACTATTCTACAGGAAGAAGAGAAACAAACAGCATAGAGGATCTGGAGATGTCTGTGCAATACAGCAGTAGGAAGTGGAAGTGTTTCTTTCCTTAAACACAGGCCCTGAGCCACCCTGTACAAAACGTTTGCAGATTATTGTGAGGCCAGAGAACCGACAGCATTATCCTGAGGAAGCACTGCTCCAGGCCTCCTGCTCCAGCCCCTCCCTGCCCTCAGTGCCCCTGCTGTGGCTTCTTTGTAGAGGAAGATGTAAGTGACTGGTAATGGGCCTAAGGCATGCCAGGAACCAGTAGGGTACCAGTCCCCTGCCCCCTCCACAAATTCCCAACCAAGACAGGATGTTATTAACTAGTTCTTAGGAACATCTGGGATGCTTAATGTCCATCAGCTTGAAGTGGAGTTTGATGGAGTCTTTGTGTGCCTCACTCTGGAATTCTGGGGTTCATTTGGAGAAATGGAGGGGGAGGGGTCTGCAGCCTCTTACTCTCAGCACAGAACTTCCTGCTATCACAGGGCTGTGGGGCCTGTTGTCTGTTTCCTAAGCCCTTTAGATCTGCCGCCTAGGGCCCATGAGATAGCTCAGCGGACTAAGCACCTCTTTGGCAAGCTCAGGGACCAGAGTTTGATCCCTAGTCCTGCCTGCCACATTGGCCCAACCCTGGGGCGCACTGAACCTTTGAATGAGTCTGGGCATGGTGGTACAGGCCTGCAATCCCAGTGCTGGGGAGGCTGAAAACAGGAAGATCACTATGAGTCTGAGCTGCATATTGACACCCTGTACCAAATACACAAATGAAAAAAAAAAAAAAGAGAGAGAGAGAGAGAGATCTGCCACCTAAACTACTATTAGTGTGTGTCTTAGTTACTCTTCTCTCGTTGCTGGGACAAATACCCGACACTCAAAATGAAGGAGGGAAAGGTTTATTTAGCTCACAGTTACTGGAGGTTTCAGTCCATACTCAGCTGGGTCCAAGGCAGAGCAGCACAGAGCAGCAAGCAATCTTTCATGGCGGCGGCAAAGAGCAAGAGTGCAAGGGAGGGGTAGCAGCAGCTCAAGCAGCTAGCTTCTCTTCCCACCTTACATTGTAATGCAAATTACCTGCCCCAGGGTAGGGGAAGTACTCACACCTTTGGGTACTTCCCAGTATTTACCCACCTATGGGTAATCCCAGTAGTACTAAAACCCATAATCCCAGCCTTGGATCACACATAATCCCAGTGGATCATGAGTTGACACAAACTCTAGAAGTCCTCACCCCATGACTACATGAGGCTTTGGGGGGACAACGAGACACAAACCATAACAGTGTGGCACATGACCCCTGCACTTATTCTGCTATCTCCCTGCCCCCTCCCTTTCCCCATTTCTTAGGACTTTTTTCTTTTAAAATCAACTGCCTTGAGGCATAATTTACATTCAGATATGCTTATTTTAAAGGTAAGGTCAGGTGGGTCTTGACAAATGTATACACACATATAACCAGCAATGAAGGGAAAATATATGTTCTTTTTCTTTTATTTATTTATTTTTTGCTGAACCAGGGATTGAACTCAGACCCTTGCACTTGCCAGGCAAGTGCTTATTCTACTGAGCCATCTTCCTGGCCCCTATGGGTTTTTGTTGTTGTTGTTGTTTTCAGAACCAAGGATTGAACTCAGACCCTTGCCTTTGGCAGGGAAGTGCTTATTCTACTGAGCCATCTCCCTGTCCCCTCCTATAGGGTTTTTTTGTTTGTTTGTTTGTTTTTGTTTTTGTTTTTCAAATCAAATTGGAAGTACAGTTTCAACAAATAATACACTGCATATATTCTTCTTAGTGGTTAATTGCTGTACAAGATGCGGACTTGTGATCCTATTTACAAACACCATTAGAACAAATCATTCTATTCATTAAGAGAATGCAACTATATATCTATCCCAACCACTTTGAATACACAGATACAAAATGGACATTCATCTGTATACCCCATTTTTTCTAAGTTCCGTTATTGAATATTATAGGTGTGTAAACTCAGCAAAATATTCTAAAAGAATCCAGTAGCCTATAATAGCATTGGGTCTTCTGTTTAACTGGCAATGTCAGAAACTATTGACCTGAGTCCCCCACAGCTCAACTTAACAGCATGGCTTTATTTCTTATATTTCGTCTTCATACTTTTCTACTGGATGGTTAAGACCAAGGTAAAGCAGGACCTATGCACCAAGAGTTGTAGCTTTTTGGTTTAGGGTTTTAAAAATCATTTATTTATTTATTTATTTATTTATTTGGTAGAGGATCTCACTCCTTCTGTCTCAGCCTCCCCAGAGCTAGGATTACAGGCATGTACCACCAGGCCTGGTTTTGGTGGCCAGCACGGGATGTGGGGTTTCGAGCCAGCACAGCATATGGTACCAGGGCCTTGTGCTTGCCAGGCAGGCACTTAGACCTCTGAGCTATCACTCAAGCCCAAATATATATATCCCATTGGCAGTCAGTCCCCTTTCCCCAGCCCTGGCCCCAGACCTCCTCTGAACGGCTTCCAGTTGCTGTAGATTCAGTTTTCCATACAAATGGAATCACACAGCATATAGTGCGGCCTTTAAGTCAGTTCTAGGAGGATAACAATGATTTGAGAAACACACATTAACAAGCCCTCTGCAAGCCCGTTCTGCCTCTGCAAGCTCTGACCCAAGTTGCAGAGTATCCAGGAGAAAGAGCTCTCACTCCTCTTGCTTCAGCAAGGAGATGGTGGAAAGGGAAGAGAGAGGGGAGGGGAGGGCATTTGGGCCCCTGGCGAAGGGACTTGAGGTGTGGAGGATTGCTCTGCCAGCCGTGCAGTGCAGTGCGCATGGCTTGGTCGCCCTGAGGGAACGGAGAGGCAGCTCTTTTAGTACTGGGGACTGAGCCCAGAGCCTTTGCACTGAGCTACGCACCCTGCCCTTCTCAAAATTTAATTTTATATTTTAAGTTGTGAGGTAAGGTTTCACTAAGTTCCCCAGGCTGGGCTCTAACTTGTGGTCTGCCTCAACTTCCCGGAAAGATGGGATCATCCTCCTACCTGCTGAAGGGCAACTTTTGCTGCTACCACTATTGCCTTCTCAGCAAGGAGGCAGGTGTGGAAGCTGCTTTGTGAGGCCAGTCACACTGCATTTCCTGGACTTCCGTGGTCTCCTGGAGGACCCCAGCTCCAAAGGGCAAGCCTAGGTGCGGTGCCGACGGGAAACCTGAAAAGGCCAGCCCCTCACAGCCCGGTCGGATCTGGCCTGTGGGGCTGAGGCTGTGTGGAGTGTCCTGCCCCGCAGGGAGGTGCTGGGGGCGGGCAGCAGGGAGGCCATCCTGGTGCCCAGCAGCTCAGGTCTGCAGGCAGATAGGGCAGTAGGCAAGGCTGATTCTTCTGAGGCGGTCACGGTCCCAGTGGTCACCTGGCAGAGAAGGATACCACGCTAGGGACACCATGCTAGGCTGCAGTCTGCCTGACCCTGCTGTGACCCAGTTGACCCATCCCGATTGTATTTATAACTATTTATATCTATTTTAAAAAATGCTCTCATCTCTCTGAGAAAAAGAAATGCAAACTTTTTTTTTTCTTTTTTGGTGATAAAAGTATGCAACATAAAATTGACCCTCTTCAGTGTACAATTAAGTGACTTTAAATACAATACCAGCCACTACCACCACCATTCCCAGACCTTTTTCATGTCCCAAATGAAGCTGTGCTCCTTAAACACTAACTCCCTGTGCTGCCTTCTTTCTAGCCCTGGTAAAGAATGATTGTTCTTTTGATTGCTGCGAATTCAACTTCTTTAGGAACAGTAGAATCAGACAGCATTGGCTTTCTTTGTACGTATGTATTATCGCATTATGTGGTCAAGCTTCATCATATTCCAGTTAATCATCAGAATTTAATTTTTTATGGCTGAATAATATCCCATTTTATTTATCCATTTATTGGTTGATGGACATTCAGGTTGCCCCTGCCTTTTGGCCATAGTGAACACTGCAGCTACTGTGCATGTGGGCGCACCCAGCTCCGCGCAGGTCATCCGAATGCACAGTCCTCTGCCTAGCAACTTCTGCTTAAACCGGCTGTTGCCAAGGCCCTGGCGTGGTATGCATTCCTGCACTTGGCCTGCTGCCCCGTGTCCTCTAACTTAGTGCCTGTCGCGAGTGATGTGTCCCGAATACTTCAGCCTTTGGTGGGTACTGGGGACTCAGGTTTCCCAGGCAATGGAGTTTTGAGTTCCTGTCTGTAGAAGCTTTCTTTTCAGTGTGTCTTAGTTATTTTTGGCCACCAGCTGACTTTTGGCATTTGATCCCAGTAAGCCTCCTTAATACAAAAATACAACAGGGCATCTTTGTTTCTTTCATCAAGGAAAGAAAACTGAATTTTATCAAGCATCTACTATGTTAATTTGAGGGGTGCACACAGTGCAAGCGTATGGCAGCCCTGTGAGGCAGGGACAGACTTGTGTTTCAAGGGTAGAGCAACTGAGGCAGATCTCAGAGGGGCCAGGCTGCTTGTCCAAGCTCACACAGGCCAGCCCTTTTTCTCAACACCTCAACACCACCATGTAAGGGCAACTCCCTAGAATTTCAAAGGCATTTAAATGAGCTAGGGAAATTTCCCAGACCTTTTCCAGGTCTGGAGTTTCCTTCATGATTTAAAAAGAAAAAAATCCTTTGAGATTTCTTGCTCTAGTTTCGACAAAATATAGAATTATAATTAAGGTTTTGTTTTATTTTTCAAAATAGGCAAAACTGGAGAGAACAGCCTAATGAATCCCCGTGCACCACCACCCAGCTTCTACAGCCTTCACCGTGCACGCGGCCAGGCTTCTTTCATCTGCCAGCTTCTTCTCTTTGATGGGTGGGGGGTGCAGGTTCTGTGGCAGCAGTTGGTGCTTTCTGGAGGAGGCAAGGGGACTCACAGATCTGTGCATCCTGGAGCTAAGCCCTTCCCAGCTGGAAGAGTGTTAATTGCCATGGGTTGGAATCCCTCTGTCTGTTCATTGTTTGTCCGGGTACTGAACACATCCAGGAGGCAGGGGAGGGGGCCTGGCCAGACCTGGTGGGGTGCTGTTTGGAGAGGCTTCCCTGTCCCGGAGCACTGCCTCCCTGTGGTTTGATTTGATTGGAGTTTCTGAGTGGAAGGAGAGAAGGTCATGCGAGGATAACCTTCCCCTCTGGGAGCATCCTCAAGCCAGCTGGTCTGAACAGACCAGAGCTCCAGGCCCTCAATCGAGCAGGTCCAATAAACATTTCTAAACTTATTTTTTGAAAGAAAATTTAAATTATCTGAAGTGTGCAGGCACTAAGTGCTGTGAATGCAGGGTGGTATCCGCTCTGAAAAAGTTTGTGATCCCCACAAATCACAGCTAATAACAACTAAGGTTGGTTGTGTGCTGAAGTTGTTGTTCTTCTTTTCTTTACCTTAAACATTGCTTTAAAATTTTTTGTTAGCACACATTTGTGGCCCATTGTGATGACATTCACGGTGGAGAGTCAGGGCAAACGCTCTTAACCCTTTCTATTGCCCTTCTCCCTTTCCTCTCTCCCTCTCCCTCCACCTCTTGATCTTCTCATTTGCAAAAGCTCTGTCTTCCTTGCTTCCTATTAGTTGTTCTTTAGTTTGCTCTTAGGTTATTTATGCTTCGGATTTCTAATATAAGAGAAGCCATGTGATCCTGGCTAGTGTCTGATTTATTTCACTTAGCATTATTGTCCCAAGGTGCATCCACTGTCCTATGAATCACTCAGTGTTCTTTGTGGATGGCTGTTCCTTGTCTTTTTCCTTTCACTGCTAGAGGGAATTGAACTCAGCCCCTTCCCACTGAGCCCCAGCCCTGGCCACTTGTAATGTTTTTACTGTGAGACAGACCTCATAGAGTTGCTACGTTTACCAGGCTGGGCTAAACTTTGAATCCTTCTGTCTCAGCTTCCTGCAGAGGGGATTACAGGCATTTGCCACCACACCAGGCTCCATATGTTGTGTATTCCTCCCCCTCCCACAAAGTGATCTGTGGGGCAGGTATAGTGAGCCCCTCCTTACAGGTAAGACACTGGACATGGGGCCCTTGGGAAGCTGGTGAGGCAGGACCTGTACTTCAGTACAGCCTAAGACCTGCACAGAAGGAGGAGTGAAGAGAGCGGAGCCCCAGGGCTGGAGGTGGAGGTCATGGGGGTCAGTCTCCTAAGCTGCGGGAATGTGGTTTTGTAAAACCCAGCCAGCTGTGCTTTCTCATAGCCTCTAGAAGGAGCCAAATGGCACATTTTTCTTTTACCATTACACAGGATTGTGGGATTTGTTTTTATTTCCTAATCAGACTATTTCTTTTGGAAAAGAGAAAGAATGAAGACAAGGACTTGAGAAAGTGTTCTTTCCAGAGGCTACAGAAAGCGATGGAGAATTCAGTTGAGCTCACATGTTTCTTCTCTGTTTATTTTTAAAAAGATTTGCATCTTTCAAGGGAGATGAGTAATACGAATAAGCGGGAAGTGTCGCATATAAGAGAGGGGCGCCTTCTGGTCTGGTTTGCCCTTGCCCAGTGACCTGATGGTTTGGAGTCTCAAAAGGCAAGCATCCGGTCTTAGGGGAACGGGGGTCCCATCCCTCTCATTCTGGGGAAGGTCTGGGAAGCAGGCTCCCTTCCTGCAGGAGGCCTGCTTTGTGAGTTTGAACATGTATTCTAGAGTCAGAAACAGAACCAATAGGAAAAGAAATTATTCCGAAGCAAAGTCTGAACCTCTTTGGCATCATTCTAAGAAGCCCCTCCAATCTGCTCATCTTAAAGCTGTAAGCTGTGAGTTGTAGGCCGCAGGATGTGAACCGCTGGAATGAACTCTGGGAATGGCTGGGATCCCTAAGGAGCAGAGAAAAACAAGTCTTTATTATTAGCATTTAATTTTTTAAAGTTTTGGTTTTTCTTATTTTAATTTCTAATTTATTTTTTAAATAAAGGCTTAAGGTTTTACTGTGAGATGGGGTGAGGTTTTTTTTTCTGGCTCAGAGATGGGCTCCTAGTTAATGCTGGTTGTGTGATTCGGGGTTTTGTTGTTTTTCTAGTTGTCTTCAGCCTGAGCTCCCAGGTTTTGTAAGATCAAGCTTCACCTGTAATCCCAGCACTCGGGAAGCTGAGGCAGGAGAATCATTGTGAGTTTGAGACCAGCCTGGGCTCCAAAGTGAGACCCTGTCTCAAAAAAGACAAAAAACAAACAAACAAACAAACGAACACCCCCAAAAACCAAGCGTCTACACAGGATCAGCTTTAAGGAGAACCATGAGAAGGTCCTGTGTTTGAATCTATGCATTATGCCCATTTTGCTCCTTGCTGCCAGAGAGCAGAACCGGATGAAAGAGGATGAAGACGGCTCCACCAGGAATTACAGGCTTCACAGACGGGCCAGAGAGACAGTGTCTCCTCTCAGAATAAGCCAACACAAGAGCAGTAACCCTCCATCACCCTCCTGGGACTGCAGCTGGCAAATGCTGGTTGCTATGGATACGGGCAACTGAGGGTCCCCTGGGCAGTGGCTGTGGTGGAGGTGGAGGTGGCAGGCTGTTTGTGGCACTGACAGGGAGCTTAGCGTTGTGCATTCCCACGATGGTGCCTCAGCACAGGAGACGGTGGCCAGGAGCCAGCTGTCTTTCTGAAGCTTTGGCCCGGGGGAGCTCCCAGTGATCATCCCGTGTGTCAGTTGAGCCACACTTGGAGCTGTGTGCCGCTGAGGTTAGGACACACCTCTGCCAAGCCACTGGGCCTTAGGTTGTGGGGAAGGCATAGTTCTGGGGATGGGGACCTGCCCATTGGTGGCAGATGTACCAGATGGTTCTTCTGTGTTTCTGACTTTGGCGTTGGTCTCTGGGTTGGAAGTCCTACTCGGGACATTCTGTGAGTGGGCCTATCCTGGGCACTGAAGGGGAAGCACCCAAAGGTGGAGGGGGGACACAGCCCTGCCTTGGGAGCTTCTAGTCTAATGGGAATCTGGGGGTGGGGAGGGGCACCTGGAGGACCCAGGGTAGCAATCAGAGTAGGGGAAACACCACTTTTTGCTTCTGACAAAGATTCATTGCTTAACCAAACCTTAGTCAGGCGTCAGACCCATAAGCCTTCTAGACCCATCTGGGCTCCTCTTAGAAAATCCAGTTTTAGCAGGCAGGATAAGTCATCTTAGCACCTTCCCACCCCCATATCAGACCACTCATTATCTGACCAGGGTCCCCATCCTCCACCACCCACTGGCCCCACCCTCTCCTTGGCTTGCATCCTGCTTCTCTCTGTCTCTTTAGGAGTTGAGCCCAGTCTCGCAACACAGTGGTCCCTGTACCTATCCAAGTCTTAAATCAAGTCTGCCTCACTGTGTTTTTGATATAAGGGAAAGAAACTCCCAACCTGCTATATATCTGGGACCAATTTGTGTTTTCTAAACTCAGAGAATAAGGGCTGACCAAATAGCTCAGCAGATGAAAGCACCTATTTAGGCAGACGCAGGGGCCATGGGTTCGATCCCCAGACCTGCCGTGCTGGCTCTGCCCCCCCAGGCTGCACAGAGATGGCGAAAAAGACTGGGCGTGGTGGTGCACACTTGTAATCCCAGTACTTGGGAGCCTGTAAACAGGAGAATCACTGTAAGTCCGATCTATGCAGTGAGACCCTGTAGACCCTGGAAACCCTGTCCTAAAAAATATCAAAACAAAACAAAACAAAAGAATGAATTTTAGGAACAATGGAGGTTAAGAGCAGAATATGTTTACTGGAAGCTTATGTCAGAGAGAGAGAGAGAGAGAGAGAGAGAGAGAGAGAGAGAGAGAGAGAGAGAGAACTGAGAGGGTTGCCAAGGACCATGCGTTTTCTACGGATTTGTGTGAATCAAATCCATGACATGAGGTGGGTCCAAGATGGGAAACATGGGAAATAGCAAGGTGGCTTGAGGTGAGACAAAACTATGGTCAATCAATAAGATTACAAGCATAATTGCTCATGTAAAATTGATTATTTCAGCTCAAATATGAAAATGAGAGGCTAGGGAGATAGCTTGGTGGTCCAAGCGCCTGCTTGACAAGCACAAAGACCAAGGTTTGATCCCCAGTACCATATGCTGTGTGGGCCACCAAAACCGGGCGTGGTAACACACACCTGTAATCCCAGTGCTTGGGAGGCTGAGACAGGAGGATCACTACAAGTCTGAGCTGTGTAGGGAGACCCTGTACCAAATAAATAAATAAATTAATTAATTAATTAATTTTTAAAAATATGGGAGTCACTTCCCTAGCAAGCAGGCATAAATATAGAACAGGGGCTTTTCCAGTGGGGGGTCAGGTTAGTGACTCTTCTGGCTTTTTGAAGGTGATAAAGACTTATTTAGAGTATCAGTCCCTGATGTCCATCCCTAGGGAGATGTGTGGATGCATTTGTTTCATCTTTTTACCTGAGGTCTGGCCCACAGCTGGAGGTGCTTGTCTCTCCCACAATTGCAAGATATCTTCTTCCACACTGGCCCTATCTGACTGTTTCTGTCTAACTCAGTTGCCTACAACACTTTAACAGGTATCACTGAATAATTTTTTCAAGTCTCCATGTACATGACAAGGCCCTGCCCGCCCATCTGTCCTTATCTGCTGCCTTTTCCCCACCTCCACCGTGTTGGTCTTGGACTTTCCTTAGTCCCAACCTGCTATACATTAGGCAGTGAGGCCCTGCCATGTTATTTCCTCTGTCTGGAGCTGTTTTTCTCCATCTCCTTCACCTTGCTTTATTCAGGTCTCTGCCTCCATATCAGTGCCGACCCTACAGAGAGCCGAACCTTCCTTCCTCCTCACACGTCTTCCTTCTCTTTGCTTGTGTGTTTCCCAGTGCTCCCCTTTACCTGCACTTACTTGTTTAGTGTGTCATTGTCCACATCCCCCACTGGAAGGTCAGCGCCTTGCATGCTGGGACCAGGCTTTGTTGAACCCTGACTCCCAGTGCCAAGGGCATTGGCTGGCACATGTGAGGTACTGACTACTTGACAAATAATTTGACGGAATGAATTCTGGGAGAACGTTTACAGTGTGCTGGCCTATTGTTTTCCTCATGATCAAGACAAAATTCATTTGCAATTAAAAGACAGTTTTCATAAAAGGAGATTTTGGGTTAAGACAATATCCCCCATACTCCAGTGTGTAGACCCCTGGGACTCTCACATGTGCTCTTGGGAAGTTGGAGGATATTTTCTTCCTTTGGAACATGTCTGTATGTTGGTCACATTTGAGAAAGTAGTGTGGGGGTCAGTGTTAGAAATGATGTGTGTAAGGGCTCAAGGTAGGAAGCATTGGAAATAGCCTTTTGGGAAACCAGATCTTGAACGGAGTTGAAGAGAAAGGTGGATCTTCGAGATAGAAGTGTTAGAATGAGGGCCAAGAAATCCTGTGTCCCCTTGTGGGCCCCAAGGGGGTGGGGCCTGTGGAGGTGGAGTCGATTAACACAGGACAAGGCGAAGCCATTAAGTTGAGGGCCCTTCATGCCCTGAAAGCCTGAGTTTGAGTGACAACCCTGTAGTGGGGATGCACTGAGCAGTGACCCATGAAGCCCGCTTTCTGGTCCCTTCTCTGTCACTTGTGTCTCTCAGAAGCCACACTGACGTGATGTTCCCTGTAGGGGAGCGCTGGCCCCTCCTGTGGCCTGTGCAGCTGGGGCGTGGAGCATGTGTGTGCACGGGAGTCAGCTGGCAGGTGGAAGATGACCCAGCCCTCGGGATGATGGTCCCAGGCTCGCCAGCTTGCAGTCCTTTGTTAGCTGGGCACCCAGCAGGCCAGAGGTCAACTCTTTCCCTGGAAGGCTGTCAGAGCTTGCCTTTGGCCCAGGGGGAGCAGGGTCAGATTCCCTGGGAGTGGCTGGGATGAGGTCTTATCTCTGGCGTCCGTGCTCCACTGTCTGCAGCCTGGCTGGTGCCAGCAGCACGTGACTGGCATAGCGGCTTCTGTATCCTGGTCACGGAACTACAGATCTGAGCAGCTGGGAAGCCCTTTACCAGCCGTTAGTGGCCTTGTTACAGAGACGAGGTGTCTGAGACCCAGAGTTAGTAGAAGAGCTGGGACTTGAGCCTGGCTGTCCTGATGCCTTGCTGGGTATTCTTTCTGCCTTCTGCCAGCCAGCACCCAGAAGCCAGGTTGCTGTGAGGTACAGACAACAGCGCCCCAACAGTGGCATCTTCCTCTGCACCTCACTCAGCAGTATGAAGCTCTGGTGTGGGAGGTTGAAGTAAATGCATTCTGTTCTTTGTGGGAGTGACAATTACATTTGGACGGTAGCCATGTGAAGCTGCTCACCCCATCAGGACCTTGGGTGTTTTTGTAGTGGTGGAAGGCATGGGCTTCAGGAAGCGCTGTGTTTGGGAGACTTTCAAGCCCATGGGCTATGTCTGTGTGTGGAATGAGCTGGAATGGAAAGACAGCGGGCCCAAGCAGGGAGGAGGCCCGGGCCACTCCAGCTTCTGCCCTTCTGCCAGTTTCCTCTCCACTTCCTCCTGACTCCATGATCTCACTGATGGTTCTTAAAATCACCCATTTCATTTTGAAGTCCTTTCCCTCTGCTCTCTCTACCTGAAGGTTAGGAAGGGAAATCAGGTTAGATATTCTAACTCCTGGACTTTGGGCATGAGTACTATGAAGTGTCAAGAGCTCTACTTTTGGAATCCAAGAGACTAACTTAGCCCCTGAACTCCTCCCCTTGACCTTGACCTAACCTTTTTCTAAGGTTCGGTTTGAAAAGCCGAGTTAATCATGCATAGTACTGTAAGGAAGTTTACTGAGATCGTGTCTGCCTGTCTTAGCAGAGCACCTGTCTGAGTGCCTGGCATACAGTAGATACACAGGATGATGCCATTGTCCTTAGCACCACACGAGCATCTGCACTGTGCCCACTGTTGTGCTGGATCCTGGAAAATAAAGAGCATGTCATACTCTGGTCATCGAGCACCCACTGACTCAAAATTAATTACACGGGAGAAAGGACAGTGCAAACCTTACACAATCATGTAGGTTTAGGCTAGAAGATGTAATTGCCCCTTCCCGTAAGTCCAACACTTTGAGAGGCTGAGGCAGGAGGATGGTAAGCTTATGCTAAGCTACCTGAGCAATTTAGTGGCATAGTCTTAGAGAGATCCTGGGGAGAAAAGAAAAGAACTGGATTCCTAGAGAGGCTTGATTTCCAGCTCACTATGACCTTACATGTCCTCTTTAAATGAAGCCAGTTGGTATGTATCTTACATCCAGGTGAAAAATTACAAGTTTGGGGTCGGGGGTGTCACTCACTGGTAGAGCCCTTGCTTAGCCTGGGCACTTGCTTAGCATGTGTGAGGCCTGGGTGTGAGCCCAGCACTACAGAAGGAAACCAGGACTTCTCTGAGTGGAGCACTTGCAAGTCAGCCAGGACATATTCTGAGTAGCTCACCGAAATATATGGGAGTGTTCAAAAGTTCCCAAGTAGCTGGGTGGGCATGGTGGTATAGTCCCATAATCCCAGTACTCTTCCAGGCTCGGGCAGGAAAATCACAGGTTTGTCCAGCCTGGACAGCTTAATAACTTAGCAAGATCCTGCCTCAAAAATGTAAAATTTTAAAACAGAGAGAGCTGGGAATGTAACTCAGTTCAAAGGCCTTGGGTTCAATCCCAATACTACCAAAAACACAATACAACACAATGCAATACATTAAAGGAGTTTGGAGGAGTAAGGATAGATCTAGAAAAATAATTTGATATATTATCACCTGGGAAACAAGAGGAAGTCCTCCAGCCAGAGCCAGACAGATACCCCAAGTGATCAGGGACCCTCGGAATGGAATCTTCACCTTCCCTTTGCCCTCACCCTTCCCCTGGGCACTGGGCACTGGGCACTGGGCACTGGACTCCACCTTCCCCAAAGCCAGAAAGTCTCTGTGGCTCCAAGGAGAAAGAATCTTCCACCCCCTTTGTTCTTGCTGGACTTTGTGGGATGTTGGAAATATTTTCCAACCCACCAAAGGAGAAAGAATTAACCAGATAGGGCCTGAATAGTCAAGTCAAAAGCATCTTTTGTTTTATGAAGAAAGTGGCTGGTCTGGAGCCTCCTCTTCTGATTTGACATCACAGCCTGGTGGGCAGGGTCTTCCCTTGCTCCTGGCCGCGTCCCTAATGCGTGTGTGAGCTCTGTAGCCTGACACAAATCCTTATTCCTGCTGCCAGCCCAGGCCTTAGTTGCTTCATCTGTGAAATGGTGAGACAGTTCCGTTCCTATGGGAACGTGAGTTCTTGTTTCCAAAAGTGGCCTCTGTTGTCCCCTCCGTTTTCAGGTCCAGGCATGAGTGAGGGGAGGGCTGTCCCTTTCGAGGGGACCTCAGTGATGGCACACAGATAATTCTGTCATTACCCAAAGCTTGTTGGAGTGATGCTTTGAAAATGCTTTTGAGCCTGCAACACTTTTTTTTTAACCTCTTCAATGTTGGGCAGTCTTCTTTTTAGAAAGAATCTGAGTTCTGGAAACAGCCTAATCAGGACAGCCAGTCGAGGAGCAAGCTGAATGAAGAGACTTAGTTCCAAACAAATGAAGCTGATTTCCTTCAGCTTCAGAATTCCTAAGTAGGTTGCAAAAACATGTTTCAAGCTATAAGTGCATTGTTAGAACAGCCAGGGGTAGACTATTATAACTTTTAAGACAGCACTTATCTGGGTGTGTTAATTTTTTTAAAAAGTTGATTGGCTACTTTACATCTGATTTTTTTAAGAAAGTAATTATCCTCCTCATTCCTATTCATTTGCTAATGGATTTATTTTATGTGTTTGGATGTTTGTTTCTTTTTATTTTCTTAAAAATGTGGTTTATGCAGATCATTATTAGTTGTACAAACATAAAATGTCTTAGGTCAGCAGCTCTCACACAGAGCTTAGTTTGTTGAAACTCAGATTGCTGGGCTCACCCACAGTGTCTGATACAGTCTAGAGTGGGGATCAGTTGTATGCTTTTTTTTTTTTTTTTTTTTTTTTTTTGAGATGCTTTCGCTATGTAGTTCAGGTTAACCTTGAACTCACTATGTGGCCCAGTTCAGGTTAACCTTGAACTCACTATGTGGCCCAGGATAACCTCAAACTCATAGCACTCCTCTTGTGTTGGCCTCCCAAGTGCTGGGATTACAGGTGTACACCACCATGCTCTGCTAGTTGTTTGCATTTTTAATATGTTCCCAAATACTGCTCCAAGACTGTATTTTGAGAACCCTTGGCTTAGCTAAAAGGACTTTAATCATCTTATTCAATCTCTTCTACAAATCAGTAAATTGATGCCCAGGGAGACGTAACTTCCTTGCCTAGTATCCTATAACTAGCTAGGAACAAGGCTGGAGCTAGAACACAGCAGCACCATGTGCCCACTCTGGTGCTTCTAAAATTACCATGCCTTAGTTAGAGACAAGTCAGCACAGCTGTAGGTTAAGATTTTGTAGATTCTTCCTGATTTCAAATAATCTGGCTTGTTTTTTTTTTATAACTGGGTTGTGGTTTTATTTACCATCAGAAGAGCTTATGTTTGGCTTGTTTTGTTTTATTTTTTTATTTTTGCTCCAAATGCCTTCAGGGCAGGTTTGGCTGGCTTGAGTTGTGGAGATCGAACCACATGACCGCTTTGTTGAAGCAGCCACTTAAACAACTGAGCTACAGCGCAGGCCCCCTTGTTTTGTTTTAAAGTTATGATAAAATACACATAATATAAAATTTACCATTTAGCCATGTACAGCACACGTGGCTGTGACATCACAGTGCAGCGACAGTATTGCATACGTTTACCTTCGTATCACCCCCTTTCTTCTCCAAGCAAGTCTTTTCCATTTTCCCAAAACTGACACTTTACCCTACTGACACTCTATTAAAAAAATAGCTCCTGATTCCTGCCTCCCCTGGCCCTGGTAACCACCATTTTCTTCTTGTTTCTGTGAATTTGGCAACTCTAGGGAATTCCTGTAAGCAGGATCATGCAGTATGTGTCCTGTTTTGTGACTGGTTTATGTCACTCAGCATAATGTCTTCCAGATATACCCCTGTTTATAGCCTTTGTCTGTACTTCATTTCTTTTGATTTTTAAATCACATGCAGCTGTGTGGGCACACTGCATTTCGTGTATCCATGCGTTGGTCAGTGTACATTTGGATTGTGTCCACCCAGAGTTCTTGTGACAAATACCATTACGAATGTGGATGCACAGATACCTCTCCAAGTCTCTGCTTTAACTTACTTCAGATATATATCCAGAGTTGAATTGCTGAATCATTTGGTAATTTTATGTTTAATTTTTTGAGGATGTGATTTGCTTTTATTCTGGGAGTTTATGGTTGGAAATATATATCTGCTGTTAAGAAATGAGTGGATAAGCAGCCTGAGCAACCCTGATCCCACCCATCTGGTGCTGCTGCTAGAAGGCAGTGGCTGCCCCCCAGGCCTGGGGATAAAGCCACGCTGTTAACTCACAGTTCACCAGCAGAGGCTGCAAACGATCTCTTGGGCTTGCTTTCTCTGCACGTCTTTGTCACTGGTTTCCATTCATATTTGTCCCCCTCTTTGCCTCGGGGTATTTATATTATTGATGGATGGCGTCCACAGAGGTCCCTTCAAAGAGCTAGGAACCTCAGCTCAGACCGGTTCTTGATGTTTTTTTTGTTTGTTTGTTTTTTGGCGGAACCAGGGATTGAACTCAGGCCCTTGCGCTTGCCAGGGAAGCACTTATTCCACTGAGCCATCTCCTCGGCCCCAGGTTCTTGATGTTTTACTGCAGGAGGAATTTCAGGACAAATCAGTGAGACGTGTGGGTTGATGTCTAATAGAGTTGCAGCAGGACACACTAAACAAGCAATAGTGCGCAGAAACCCGAGGGTTAGGAGTACTACTGCCTGGGAAATCTGTCTGTCTGTCTGTCTATTGATAATCTTGGGTGGGGGTATCCTTAAGATGGAGGATCTAAGATGTTTTTCCCAAAAGCATTCTTTTAATTACTTATCCTATATTTTGTATCTGTTTCTTTATCTCAAGGTCAGATTCTTGCTCTTCAGTGTGTTGAAATAAAAACTCAATTTATCAACGAGGTTAAATATAAACAATTAGGGCCGGCCAAATAGCTCAGCAGATTAAAGTGCCTGCTTAGGCAGACTGCAGTGCCTGGAAGTTGGATCCCTTGGCCTACCATGCTGGCCCCACCCCCGGGGTGCACTGAGACAGCGACTGAGACTGGGCATGGTGGCGCACACGTGTAATCTCAGCACTTGGGAGGCTGTAAGCAGGAGGATCACTACGAGTCCGATCTACGTAGTGAGACCCTATATACCCTGTCCTAAATATAAATATTTATA